>NC_060119.1:27448814-27781002 GCF_021461395.2 Schistocerca americana | reverse complement strand
ACAAACAGGATTTCACCGCATGTATCAAAGGCAATGTCATATGTGCCACATGCAATTTTTCCTGTTGCTTTGTTTCTTGAAGAGGGTACTTTTCATTTCTATTTTCTCACACGATACCTGTTGTCCTAAATCCAGTGTTTTGCAGATGCAGAAAGAGATCTCGACTAGTAGAATAGTTGCCAAAGTAAATAGTATGAACATGATGATTTTCAATATGCTTGAGCATATTCAGCACTACCCTAGATCCAACAACTAGGTCAGTATTTTTATTTGCCACTACCTTGCCACAGTACAAATCAAAAAAGCTGAAATAGTAACCATCAGAAGACCCAATGCCCATAGTTTATAGCCAAACTGAACTGGTTCAATTTGAATGAACTGTTTTAGTGTATGATGGCCACAACACTTCACAATTATTCCATCAACACTCATATTTTCTGAAAATGTACCAAACTGCTGGAAGGATTCATTCCTCCGCCACACACCGTCAGGTGGCTTGCGGAGGGTGGAAATAGATGTAGATCTTTATAATTAGTGGCCTAACCTAGAACCATCTGTCATGTTTGTTGTCTTGAGCTTGATCATTATCGTTTAAGTGAATTAGATATTTTCTCTTCTGATATCTATTTTGTGACAAAGTTTTCTTGTCAATTTTGAGTCCTAAGTAATCATCGTCAGGCCAATAATGTGTTCCTGATTGAAGTCTGTAGTACCCCGACAAAAACAGTGAGCCTAGGAATAGTCTCCTATCTTTTGCATTGAAAGAGGTATATGTTTTTGGAAGAGCTTGCATATTGTACTGACTCTCTCACGATATGATCAAATGCGTTATTGAACTTCAAGATATTTTCCCCCAACTTCAAATGGCATGAGATCCTTTATTTTGTTTTTCATTTCTTCTAGAGCTCATTTTTAGGAGTTGCAGTATATATTGGCTTCATTTCATTGTAAGTCAGCAGTTGGCTGCAAACTTTATCCCTGTTTTCTTGAGTTTACTCTATCTTCAGCACCCATTATTTCATTACCCACAGTCCCCAAACACATATTTTCAGTACTTTGGAAATGAACTTTCACCAATACAGGTACATCCAGAACATTAACGATAACTGTTGCACCATCATCTGCCTCATCTTCATCTGTCAAAGCATCAGTATCTGGAGGAACAACTACTACTACATCGACATATTCATTGTCTACAGACCTTCAAAATTATCATTATTTATAATGTCTAAAACTTCATCCATTTGAACACTATATCAGAATTTGCTTTCATTTACTGAATTTTTTGTGCTACACTGAATAACTTCACTCACCAACTCCAGTACTAGAACCAAATGCTATTACTGCATTGACTTTATTACAGCTGTGAAAGCAGATGATACTGTTTACCCCCAGTGATAAAAAATAACCTGTTTTTCTTTATGCTTGCGAAACAACAATGTAGGCCAATGATGTAAAATTATTTACTTGCAGTATTATTGTATGAACATTTTCTTGTGCAACCAGATTCAACATCCACAAAAAAGTAATTGATAACGAAAGAAAACATAAATAATTAATGTGCCACATTTGCAGCAATTCTGGTCTTATTTTAAAAGACAAGACAAATCCCTTTGTCTGAATGTCTACTAATAAAAAATTACAACAATTACTGTCATTAATGTGCGTTTATTATATAGTAAATGGAATTCAATATAGGTTACCCCATAATTAGTAATAAAAGCAAAGGAGTTAGCATTAAGAATGCAAGAGGAATTCAACTGTTAAATGCAAAGGAGGAGAGGCCTGTTGAAGGCCTCTACAACATGGAGGAATTCTCTGATGACATGACAGAAGAAGAATAGGGAGTCAATATGTATGACATAAATGGTATACTATTACAGTGAAAGTTTCACAGAGCTTTAGAAGGCAGAAGGTACTGGTACGGGAGAGTTGTGGGTTTTTATACATCTTCTGTGGTAAATTATTAGTTTCTTAGATGATGACTTTATGTGTTCAGAGATATGTTTTCATTACTTTGTTCTTCCACTATTGGTGAATATTCATTTTCACACACAGAATTATCAATGTTCCTACATCTTGTGTTTGTGGGGTATCATTGTGTACACTTACTTTCTAGTATGAACTGTCTATTTTCTTTAATGGAAGGGTCAATTTTTGCACATTGATAGTGATGCATAGTGTTGCACTTCACACACAGAATACCATTTTTCACTGCTTTCTTGCATTTTTTACACTTTTTGTTGAGTGGTGTGGAGCCATCATGATTGCATTTATATTTGGGCTGTATTTCATGAACAGTCTTTACGTTTTTTTTTACAAATCTGTTGTTCGCCCTCTCACCTTCCTTGTTGTGGATCATTCCCATACTGCACACCTGTTTGGGCTAGATGCATTTAACACTTTCCATTGTCGATAAGGTAAATTTAGTGTCAGATCAAGCCCTGTATCGGAACTGGCGTTCCACTGCTCTGAGTTTTCATCTACTAGGCTAGATTGTGCTACCAATTTTCAGACGCACATTACCATGAAAGAGTCCACCAGCCCCCATTTTTTTCAGGATGGCAGGTGCTTGTCTTGTGGCATAACTCTATCAAGGCTGAATTGGACTATCTGACATTGCTCAATGTCATTCAACCTATTTCTTCCACTGGTCTTCATTAACCCTCGCATTACCGAGCAGGGTGTTCTGACTACCCCAGGTTGATTTTCTTTCCCTATAATAATGTTATCTGAAGACCCTCATTCCTGTGGTTTCATGACTTTGTACTAAAGTGATTGTCATTGAATTCACACTCACGGCTGTTTAATTTTTTTGGTTTTATCATTGTTATTCAAGTCATTTATTGGTGGGGTTGTGAGACTACCCCGCTTGGTATGAAACGTCTTATTTTCTTATTTGTAGAAAAAAAAAAGATTTTGGGAAATATATCTGCCATTCATCTTCTATGTTGAGTTTTGCCATAGATACAATGTTTGTTATTCTTATTGTTGCCGCCCAACTTTTGGTGGTTCACTAGAAAATTATGTTGATGTTCATTTCCAAAGTACTGAAAATATGTGTTTGGGGGTAATGAAATAATGGGTGCTGAAGATAGAGTAAACTCAAGAAAACAGGGATGAAGTTTGCAGCCAACTGCTGAACTATTAAAACGAAACACGACATTGGTTGGTACCTTGCATTCCAATAAGAAAGAGATTCCGAAGGAATTCTTGCCAAACAGAAAGAGAGAAGTTCACTCTTCAATGTTTGGTTTCACAAATGACTTGACCCTAGTTTCCTATGTTACAAAGAAGGGAAAGGCAGTAATACTACTCTCTACTCAGCATAATGAGACACAAGTGAGTGGTGAAGAAAGTGAACACAAACCCGAAATCATACCGCACTAAAACAAACCCAAAGGTGCTGTAGATAATGGGGACAAAATGACAAGAAAATACAGTTGTGTTACAGGAACAAGGCGACAGCCACTAAGAATCTTCATGGAAATGAAAGATGTTGCATAACTGAATGCATAGATTCTGTACACTCAAAGATTTCCTGAATGGCAGAAGAATAACTGAAGCCAACGTAAACTCTTCACAGCTGAACCGGCATTTGGACTCTGCAAAGGAGACATGGAAGAAAGAGCCAAAAATATCAACAGTCTTCATAAAGATGTACAAGATACACTGAAAGCTTGTGGTATTGCAATTCCTACAGCAGTGATCCAGACCCAGTGTTCCAAGTTACCAACGCCACAATGATGTCAAGATTGCAAGAGAAATGAAGACCAGAAAGCAAGATTCTGTTATGTAACGTGCAAGAAATCTGTTTGTAATATCCACAGAGAAGAAACTATGACTGTGAAGTGCATGTAGTGCAAAAATGTACTTGAGTGAAAAATTGAATAAAGTCTTGTGTTATTTTACTGCAGTGACTGTTGAGGTACATAGATTATTAATTATCTGTTCGTTGAGTACTGAATTTAGTGAAAGATATAAAAATTTTTTTGTACTTTGGATCTGTGATCTGATTAAATACTTCTAATAACCTGGAAAGTTCTTTTTCAATACTAAATAAACTCATTCAATGGAAATAACGAAATCTGAGAACACACAATTGTTTTGGGGTAGCCCAAATACCCCGCTTGGTAAAATAGAGGTGTGAAAAAGCTTGGTAATGGGAGTGCTAAGAAGCAGACAGGTAAGCTTTGCATATGCTGTGATTTCAGTGTAATGATTAATGTTCAGTCTGTAACATATACATACCCTTTGCCCTGCCTTGATGAGTTTCTGATAGAGTCATCAGGCAGCTACTACTTCTCCAAGACTGATTTGTTGGAAGCATGCCTCCAGCACTCCTTGTATGAGGCTACTAGGCACCTTCTCATTGTCAACACACCTTTTGGCCTATACGATTATCAATGCTTGCCTTTTGGTGGCACTTGCATCCCTGCAGTTTTTCACCCTTTTTTAGAACAGCTGACAGCCTCTGTGCCTGGCTGCACCAATTACCTCAATGATATTATTGTTTCTGGTTCTTCTACTGTTTTCTGTTTTGCTGTCTGTGTGTCTCAAGTGCAATCTTGCCAAATCTCAATTATTTCAGCTGCCAATTGAGTAATTAGGCTTTGAGGTTTCTTGCATAGTGGCCAAAAAATTGCATCACCATGTTGACACAATTGCGGCTGTATCATGGCCAACCTCCATTAAGGACTTGCAAGTTTTCTGGGTAAAGTTGTATACTACCGGGTGCATCCACTGTTGCTCAGCCCCTCACGAGTTTTTGCAAAAAAATAGTCCTTTTTTTCTTGTCCCAGTATGTGACCAAGCTTTAATCTGCCCCGTGTCCAACTGCTTTATAGCTGGGTCAGTCTCTCGTGTTGTCTACAGATGCCTCTCAGCATGGTCTTGATGCTGTGTTGGCGCACAAAAACGCAAATATGTCTGTATGACCCATGGCTTACACTTCTAATACTTTATCTCTTGCTCAGCAGAGGTATTTTCAGATTTAAAAATAGGCTTTGGTGATTGCATTTGCCCTCAACAAGTTTCTCACCTCTTTGTATGGTTCTAATTTCCATTTGATCACAGATCACAAGCTGTTGGTTGGTCTTTTTAACCCTTCAGCTTCCATGCCAGACAAGGCAGCACATCTTTTTCAGTCATGGGCTCTCTTCCTCTTCTGTTATCATTATCAGACCTATTACCAGCCAACGGTGCAACACACCAACGATGATGCCTTATATTGGCTTCCTATTGGGCTGGATATTGTGCTCAAGATGAGTTGCTTTGTTTCTATTTTGATTCTGAGAACCAGAACACTGTTGATGATTTTCCCATCACTAATGCCACGATAGAATCGACCATCGCCACGGGTCCTTTACTTGCTTGGGTCCTCTCTTTTGTGCAGCACAACTGGCCAGAGAAACCCCCGGCCCATGTCTCAGATCGCTTACATAATTACTTTTCCCTCCAGCACTGCCTTTCTGTGTTTGGTCAGGTTTTTTTGTTAGCTATAGAGGGTGCTGCTCCATGGGCTGTGATTACCACTTCCTTTCACAGTAATATACTGCAACTCCTGCATGTCGGTCATCTCTCACACCAGAGCCTTGGTCTGGTGGCATGTGTATTGGCCGGATGTAGATAGGGACATTACGTGGCTTATCACTGCTTGCATTGACTCTGTTTGGCAACAGGTGGCCTGGTGGCATCTCTTTTTCCCATGGCCAATGCTGCAGTGCCTGAGGGAGCATCTACATGTTGGTCTTGCTGGGCTTTTCTAAATCGTTATTGGCTCATTGTAGTGGATGTGTATTCCAAGTTTCCCTGTGTGGTGTGTTGTCTGTCCATGTATGCAGTTGCGACTATTTTGGCCCTGTCTAAGATTTTTTTAATAGAGAGACTTCCATATACCATGGTTGCTGATAAATATCCACAGTTTGTTTCTCGAGAATTTGCATCTTTTTGCCAGGCTAGTGGTGTTCACCATCTCACAGCTCTCCTGTTTCATCCGCAATCTAATGGTGAGTCCCCTGTTCCTGTATCACCTAGTGTTTTCTATGTGTGTAAGTGGTTTTCTCATCCCCCAGAAGGGAGGAGTAATGTACCTTCACACATGATGTGCACAGTTTCAGAGACCATGCGTCCATACAGTTCACACCCCCACTTTTAGAGGCCACCTGGGTCAGCCCCCTGGTGTGCTCCAGTGATCCACCAAAGAAACAATATTATTTAAGAAATCACAAACGAGAGCTCAGCCTGTTCCGTAACCTGTACTACTGCTGTCCAGTCAATGTGTTCTGTAACCTGTACCACTGCTGTCCAGTCAATGTGTTCAGTGCAACGCACAACCTGTACTTCATTGTATCTTACGTGTTGCTCTATTGAAGTACTATTTTCCATAAATGATATTTGCTCTTGGTTTTTTTGGAACGTATTCTTTTTATTCCATCCTGGACTTTCCATTGTTTGGGTATGATGTACTATTCATGCTGAGTGTCAGCTTGGATTGCATGAATGGTATGTTACTGGGTAGTTTGTTCCAGATTTGTATGGAAAAATGAAGGAGGTGGGTAAAGATTCAGTGTTTTACATAGGTAATGCCATGACGCAGGACATGTCAAAAATTTCACTACAGTTAAAGAATGGTGAGAGGTATTTGATACACGAGAATAAGTACTGTAAAAATCAGCGAATATGAAAGTGATGAAGAAAACAGAGTATATGAAAATCACATTGCTACCTAGTTAATTGAGCATAGGAAGGAATGATGTGATGAAAAACCGAATGTTACACACCAATCTTAAGTTTTTGGATTCCATGTAGGCAAGAGAAAGAGTTCCTGCATGCTGTGACAGTTTGATCATCACAGTTTAATTGTTCCTGCAAGATTATGTTGAGGTCTTTTACCGTTTTTTGGTAGGTTAATTGGATGCTGTAAAGTACAACCCTTGCCATGCTAAATCACCAAAATTCTGCGAGGTGCACATTTTTCACTTTGATTGCATCACTTGCACTTCAGGCTGAACATTGCACTATGAATCCTGATTTTCCCTATTCCAAAACCCTTTCTGCTTCATAGTAATAAAAATGACTGTAAATTATTTATACTTACCCCATTCATGTGCAGCATTGAATTCTGTAAAATCAAACACACTTTGAGTGGAAACATACTGAATAACTGATCCCTAAAGCATCTGTGCTTCAGTCAGTTTCATATGTCTTCATTACAACTCATTTTAGAATTTTAAGTGACTTCACAAACTTTCCATGCTAGGGTACAACATTTTTTTGTTTGTTTGTTTGTAATTTGTCATGTATTTCAATGACACATTTATATTTCAACAATTACATTTTGAAACTTCCTGGCAGATTAAAACTGTGTGCCCGACCGAGACTCGAACTCGGGACCTTTGCCTTTCACGGGCAAGTGCTCTACCAACTGAGCTACCGAAGCACGACTCACGCCCGGTACTCACAACTTTACTTCTGCCAGTACCTCGTCTCCTACCTTCCAAACTTTACAGAAGCTCTCCTGCGAACCTTGCAGAACTAGCACACCTGAAAGAAAGGATATTGCGGAGACATGGTTTAATCTGCCAGGAAGTTTCATATCAGCGCACACTCTGCTGCAGAGTGAAAATCTCATTCTGGAAACATCCCCCAGGCTGTGGCTAAGCCATGTCTCTGCAATATCCTTTCTTTCAGGAGTGCTAGTTCTGCAAGGTTCGCAGGAGAGCTTCTGTAAAGTTTGGAAGGTAGGAGACGAGGTACTGGCAGAAGTAAAGCTGTGAGTACCGGGCGTGAGTCGTGCTTCGGTAGCTCAGTTGGTAGAGCACTTGCCTGCGAAAGGCAAAGGTCCCGAGTTCGAGTCTCGGTCGGACACACAGTTTTAATCTGCCAGGAAGTTTCATATCAGCACACACTCCGCTGCAGAGTGAAAATCTCATTCTGGAATTACATTTAGTCTTAATATAATTCATAATTTCTTTATTTGTCAGATTTACAGTTTTATATCACTATTTTCCCATTTATAAATGAGAAGCACTGTTCTACAGTATTAATTTATTTTGTTAACCAGTTTTTGGCTTGCGACATTAACTGACTCTCACTGTCAGACAGAATACATTAGTGATGCACAAAATTGCATAGAAGATATTGCTCATGGAGAGTGAAGTGCAAATGCAGAATAAATTTTACCCTGGACAGTTCACTGGTAATATAACTGAAAAGATTAAAGTTGATGAGCTGCAACAGGGGGAGGAGAACATTAGCAAAGCATTACACGTAACAGGAAAGGTGTGTACACAGTAAAACAACTTAATATCCTATGTCACAATTTGAATTAAACTGACAATCACTGTAAAATAAAATTAACAAAAGACCAGAGGACCAATGAATAGGTATTGCATATGAAAGGAGATGCAAAAACACTGTAAAATATATAATTGACAATAGTAACAGGAAGCACATAAGGTAAATTTTAAAACAATAGGTGTTTTCTTTTTCATTTTTAGGTTTCTTTACAACAATCTTAGCTGTACAAGTAATATCATAACAAAGGACATGAAGCATAAGTTCATCTGCATAACATGAAAATGAAAATATATTTAGTGTGACTGAAGTGCAGTATACTAAAAATTAAATGTGTGTGTGTGTGTAGAAGAAAATTAGAAATGAAGTAGTAAACAATAAATCTGACTACAGAAGATGCTTTTAAATAAAACAAAATGCATGTGATATAAATAAGACTTTTATTATAGTCACAAGAGATGGTGTATAAACTATATTACTTATATATCATAATTTGGAGATGTATCTCTCACTATAGTAAAGATACATACACAGTAAAAAATAGTTTATATGTGGTACATAGACATTTACAGTAAAATAAATAAATACAGGAAAAATGGAGGAGTAGAGTGGTACAGAAAGCATGGGAAGAATTAAGAAAAAGAGCTTAACTAAAGTTTAGGAGATAAGCATGTTTGGCGATCCAGTATTAAATGTGGACTGTGTGATCATGGACTTGTAAGCCAAAAACCAGTTAGGAAAATAAATTAATACTCTAGAAAATCCAGAATTTAGAGCTTTTCATTTATAATTACGAAGTAGTTCTGCCAACAGGTGACATAAGAAACAGTTATCACTAATTTCTTCATTTGTTTTGAGACGAAATATTTTCCTGCAGTTATACAGTGATTTTTAGGCATTAATAAACATGTACAGTTTAGTTTCTCTACACATCAGAGTCTCCATATAGCATGCCAACTTAATGGACTTCAAAATAACATAATATACAGGGGTTAGTCTTTTGTTGTTAGTTAGACATAGTATGATAATACATTATAAATTAAATTTATTGTATCTTATGTGAGCAGTTATTACATAATAATCCAAAATTTATGTCATAATTTTAGAACAGGCAACATTTTCAATCACGGGCAAGTGGTTATCGTACACGTCAGTTCATTATGGTATCTGCATTGGTGCCACTTAGCGTCACCAAGGCAACTGAGTAGCTGGCACAACATTACTGTCAGTCACTGTGGTGCCAGTAATCAGATGGCACTTGTTACCAGGAGTGCTCTCTAATGGAGGCTATGCTGGAGTCCGGAATATAAGGTGCTTGAGCGCCAGTATGAGTTAGTCATGATGCAACCTATAGAGTGTATAAAATATATAAAGTGTATATAAACCATATAAAGTGTTTTTAAGCTACTGCTGATTTAGCTGCACTGTGGGAGAAAGTGTCACACTTGCAAGAACAATTGCAGTGGAACAATTGGTAGTAGAATACAAAGAATTATTCAATCCTCTAAGACAATTAGCAGCTCTACCAACAACACAAAATAGCTTTTTCACTGGGAATGAACTGCTTGTGTACAAGAAGCCATACCGCTATCCGGAGAGGCAGCAATTTATAAATGAAGAACTCCATGACAGAATAATAGAAGAGAGTACTAAGCCATAGGGGTAGAATAATGTTACTCATTCAAGTTACAGTAATCTAGTAAGATAAGGAGATATTTTACTTATTTCACTCATCAGCGACTTCCTCACCATAGGCAATGTCACAATGCTGGCAGCATTCCTTGTTTTCCATAGTCAGGATATTTCCCTGACACATGTAAGCTGTGGAAATATATGTACTGAAATATACACAGTTCATCTCTTTCTCCCAGATGACCTTCTCTTGTAACATAAATGCTCAATGTTTTGCATTTGGATCATCTGATGAAATCAACTCTACAGAGTGGTTGATGAAATCGTGGTTGATATCTCATTTCACAAACTGTGATATGATTTCCATCTGCCTGTTACGATTCTCATACCAGATAAAATAAAATCCTTTATCAGGGGCTCTAAAGTTGCCTTACCACAAGAGTACACACAAAGGATACAGCATTTCTTCAATTGTTTCCCTATGCCACCAGTGACTCGAATGTCTGATTCCATTTTACACAAGAGATCTATGCCATGCCATTCTTACAAGTCACAAGGTGTGTATCATCAATTTCTACACTTTTGTTGTGACCACCAGTGGGGTCACTTTTGTTTGTGACAATGACATAGTACACTTTGTGACAGAATCCACTGTGGTCACACTCAGTCTTGATAGACACTTCACTTTCAGAATCAGTGTCTTCTAATGTATAACTTGTCATCCACTAGGAAACAATAACAGCATCCTTTTCAGTGTTCAATTTTGATGTGTCAGACCAAGTATTCTTCCTTGTTGACATCCTTTTCGTACATTTTGTGCAAAACAGCTCAAAGGGGAACTTGACATCGCAGGTTTTCTTGTAAAGTTTAATGCATCTTTGATCATGACACTTGAGCAAAATTTTTTGTTCCACATTTGGTAACAAGCTGTACTCCTAACAAAACTCTGAGCAGCACTTTTCCATTCAAGGAATTAATTTCTGCCATCAAGACATATTCAGTCATTATTATTTTCACCATTATATGATATTCTCTTGGCAATGCAGAAAACAACATCCAGATTAGAGATTAGATTAGATTTAGCTATAGTTGCACATACCCAGAAATGAGATGATTATTATGGGTGTGGAACATGTCAGAAAGAATAACATAAAAAACAGAAAACATTTGAATGCGACACTTACTACCCTTATCATTTGTCAGGAAGTAGTCAAAATAGGTGAATACATTAAAGTAAACTGGAACTGCTAATATTTATAGAATTAATACACTGTCAGAATGAAACATTGTCATGCACTTTCAATAAATTTATCGTACAGAAAATATCTAATCTTGACTATTGGACCAAGTGCTGTCAAAACTGAAATCTAACTGACATCTTTACTTAAGGTGATGTAACAGCCCCTGTTAAGATATTCATCTATGGAGTAGAAGGAGTTGCCTATCAAAAAGTCTTTCAAACTATGTTTAAACTGTGCTTTTCCGAAACCAAGTTTTTGATGGTTGCTGGCAATTTATTAAAAATGTGTGTTCCTGAATAATGGACCCCTTTTTGGACCAATGTAAGTGATTTCAGGTCTTTATGTAAATTATTCTTATTCCTAGTACTGATACTATGTATTGTGCTATTGGCTGGGAATAGAGATATATTACTTGCAACAAATTTAATTAAGGTATAACTATACTGAGAAGCAGTGGTTAAAATACAAAGTTCCTTGAACAGGTTTTGACATGACGTTTTTGTATTTGCACCACAAATGATTCTTATTACATGCTTTTGCACACTAAAAACTTTTGCCCTGTTTGATGACTTACTACAGAATATGATTCCATATGACATAATACAGGGTGGTCCAAAAGTCCAGAAACACACTGATAAAATCCAAATGGAGTAGCAAACAAGGAAACAGAGTCCCTACACACCAGGAACGGGAAGGGGGAAACTTTATACGCTATGCCACCAACATGGCGACCATCTTGAAAGCCGTCATCTTGGATTCAGCTCCAAAATTTCAAATGGGAATGGGGTCATGTGACATATCAAACAGATAGAGAATTTCACCAGAAAAACAATGCCGTTGTTATTTTAAACATAGCTTTATTCATTCTCGGATTATAGCCAGTTACTTGCGGCAGCAGTGAGACGCTCGGCAGTATGAGTATTACGTACTGGGAAGTCATAAAATGGAGCGTGAAACGGTGCAAAGTGACTATCCCATGCCTGATATGTTACACGTGTTTAACTGTTAGGTATCATTTACTCATGCTAAGGTTTTAATCGTTGTTTCCTTATTTACAGGTTACAAAATGTCCTTAACACATGAAGAATGCATTGAAATCATCTTGATATCAGGAGAAAGCAGCAGACGGGTCATTGCTGAGGATTTCAACAGTTGTCACCCAACCAGGCAGCCCATCACTCATAGTGCAGTTGCCAAGCTTCAGAACAAATTCCAAGCAACATGTTCTGTCGTAGATAAACCTAAGGCTGGAAGAACAAAATCCGCCACCGATGAAGCAACAACAGTGAGCGTGTTGGCATCATTTAGCAAGTATCTGCAACGGAGTACTCGTCGCCTGTCACGAGAATGTGGGTTTAGCCATACCTCTATACTGTGAATTTTATCGCAGCACAAATGGCACCCGTAGAAAATTCAGCTGCTCCAACACCTGAACGAGGATGACCCAGACCGTCGGATACAGTTCGCAGAATGGGTGACACAGCAGCTGCAGATAAACCCACGTTTCCCCTACCAAATGCAGTTCAGTGATGAAGCCAATTTCTTTATCAATGATGAAGTGAACAAGCAGAATCAGAGATACTGGTCCGACACAAATCCGCATTGGATTGATGTTTCCAAAACGGCCGACTCACAAAAAGTGATGGTCTGGTGTAGTGTGTGGGGTACCAAAGTCGTTGGACCTTTTTTTTTTATTGATGGTACATTAACAGCCAACGGTTATCTGAGGTTATTGGATGAAGAAGTGTTTCCCACGTTGTTAATGGAGGATGGGACATTTCTGGAATTCTTACAGCATGATGAAGCCCCACCACATTATGGGCACAATGTGCCATCATACCTGTATGTGCAGTTCCCTCAAAAGTGGATTGGTCGTAGGGGTGCTGTGGAGTTTCCACCACGTTCACCAATTTGACTCCTTTGGATTTTTATCTTTGGAGTCATGTCAAAGCACTGGTTTATTCTGTGAAAATACGGATTTGCATCATCTAAAGCAGCTCATTGTTGACGCGTAAGGTCAAATTCAGCCAGATGTGTTGGTCAAAGTTCATCAGGACTGGGTTTGGAGGATACCATTAACAATCCATCACAATGGACAATGTATCGAGCCATTCCTATGACTGTTGGTGATCTCTTGGGACTATGTAACATTGGCGTAATGTCTCTTCGGCACACATGCTGCCGAGCGTCCCACAGCTGCCGCAAGTAATTGGCTATAATCCGAGAATGAATAAAGCTATGTTTAAAAAAACAATGGCATCGTTTTTCTGGTGAAATTCTCTATCTGTTTGATATGTCACATGACCACATTCCCCTTTTTAAATTTTGGAGATGAATCCAAGATGGCGGCCTTCAAGATGACCGCCATGTTGGTGGCATAGCCTATAAAGTTTCCCCCTTCCCGTTCCAGGTGTGTAGGGACTCTGTTTCCTTGTTTGCTACTCCATTTGAATTTTATGGGGGTGTTTCCGGACTTTTGGACCATCCTGTAGAATGAAAGTAAGCAAAGTATGCAAGCTTTTTCATATTTATGTCTCCTACATCTCCCATCATTCTCATTGCGAATATAGACTGTTTAGGCACTTCAGAAATTCTGTGGTATACCCTTCCCAACTGAATTTATTATTCAGTTGTAATCCCAGGAATTTAAAATTGTCAATCTCTTTGAACTGCATGTCTTCATATGTTATAAACATGCTAGAAGGAAATCTCTTACAGGTTCTGAACTGCATATAATGGGTCTTTTGAAAGTTTAATGATAGTGAATTAGCTTTAAAACATTTATCAGTGGCAGTGAAAATTTGATTAGCAGCTATTTCTAAATCTGTACTTGATTTGCTACTTATTGCAATATTCATATCATCTGCAAACAAAACAAATTTAGCATGTGGGACTGTAACAGACTAGAAGTCATTAATGTACACAAGAAAAGTAACAGAGCCAAGCTGGAATACTGAGGAACACCACAAGTAATTTATTCCCAATCAGATGAAGCGTGACTACTTAACTGCACAGGTATTTTGCAATGACACCCTTTGTTTTCTGTTAGTTTGATACGATTCAAACCATTTTATCGCATTTCTGGTGACACCACAATATTCTATTTACTTGAGAATGCTGTGGTTCACACAGGTTGACAGGTCACAGAAAATGCCAGTAGCCTCTAATTGATTATATCTAATGAATTAAATGCACTATCACTGTAAGTGTAAACAGCTTTATCTATATCAGAAACCTTTAGAAACCCAAACTGTGACTTGGACAATATATTATTTGCAGTCAGATGCTTAAGGAGATGCTTGAACATAACCTTTTCAAATATTTTTGAAAAAGACGGAAAAAGTGAAATTGGTCGATAGTTTGATGGTATCTCTTTATCCCCCTTCTTGTAAAGAGGCTTAACTTCAGTATATTTTAACCAGTCTAGAAATGTTCTGCTGATAAGAGATAGATTACTCATATAAGCGCTCTTTGATTAACTTCATTGATATCATACCCATGAGAATACTTAGATTTTAAGGATTTTATCACAGATGCTACTACTCTGGGAGACGTTTGTCATTTCTGTTTTACTGAAGTTATCTTTAAAGACTAGTCTCAGATATCCCATTGCACTGTTTACCGATCCAGATTTGCCACCTTGACAATGAAGCATTTAATATATATTGCTCATATTGCACACCTGACTTTGATACCCAAGGCTTCGTCCAAATTAACAGATTCTGTTATGGATATCGATATTTTAATCAGTGTGCAGTCTCAGATGTGTACCCAGTGTCAAACTTATACAAAATTATGTATAGCCTGGGTAATGCTGTTAATTTAAGGCTATGGATTTGTGAAGTGTGTATTATCAGTTTGAGGTAGCGCCTGAACACAAGACTAAAACTGCATTTACAATTCCATCATATCATTACCAGTACTATCAAAAGCCATTTGGACTGAAGAATGCATTGGTGAAGTATTACCTGTGTTCTGCCTCTGGTAAATTGTTGTTAGATTAAGAATGGACTGAAATCCTTAACCCAAAACAATGTATGGTGTACTTAGACAATATTATAGTATTTTGTAAGACAGCAAAGAACATGTGTTATATTCAAGGGGCACTTTTAGTCAATAGTGAGTGGCACAACTGACAATATGAGAAAGTATTTTGTATTGAGTTCAAACAACTTCCCACTTGTACAAGCCATGTGCAGAGTCTGTAATGTTATGTGCGCCCCTCTGTTTTTTTTTTCTTTGACTAATTTGTGCCTCATTTTATTCTGAGAAGCTCAATAATGTATGTAAATACCACAAATGTAAATGTGATTCAAAAAGTACTTGAAGTGAAGTGAAGCGCAGCTCAACAGCAAGAAACTCTTTAGCATGCAATCCCCGCAACGATAGTATTAGAGAATCTTTGAGTACGGACTCTAAGAAGAAAAAAAGACTGTTAATCTGTATCTTGTGGAAAGAGGATGTGTTGCTAGGTCATCGCTCAGAACGTATTGTTACATTTAATGAAAATTGATATTTTAGTGATAAAACCGAGTGAAGTGTGTGTAAGCGTTGCCAAACATTTATGTATACAAATTTTCTGGAAGTGTAGAATAGAAATATCTTGTTTTTGGAAAAGGAGGTGAACTTCATTGTCGTCGCCGTCTGTCAATTGACAGAATTGTAAGTGTACAAGGTTCACTAAAATACAGTAAAAGAAATGCGTTCTCTATAGTTTTCATTCAATAAGTAACAACCTGTCATAATTTCTTAATTACAGTAATTGGATTATGTTCTTGTACAGTAGTATGGTGCTGAACTCCACTGACCAATTTTGATACAGCAGGACGTGTAGTTTGAAGGAAGTTTGTATGTCAAGCAACCTCCTTTTCTCACGGAAAGCAGATTGCTGTTTGATCTTACTTACTTACAACAGTGGTCCCTTAGGTATGAAAAGCTACGAAAACTTGGGCTCAAAGCTATCTGCAATATGGCCAACTAACTAACAGAATCGTATTTTAAACCTTAAAGAACAATAACTTCCTCCAAATTGCAATACGTCAACAACTGGTGCATAAGCTGATCATTCAAGGAGGCAGCAACCAAAATTCAGGTACCAGTTACGACTTAAAAGTAAAAATCTCAATCAAAAATCAGTCTCTTTCTCTCTCTCCAAACACATATATAAATATTGATATTATTATTAAAAAAAAGTCATTTTACATAATGTGTTCTGCCTCTGATAATTTGTTGTTAGATTAAGAATGGACTGAAATCCTTAACCCAAAACAATGTATGGTGTACTTAGACAATATTATAGTATTTTGTAAGACAGCAGAGAACATGTGTTATATTCAAGGGGCATTTCGTGAGGGGCACAACTGACAATATGAGGAAGTATTTTGTATTGAGATCAAACAACTCCTCCTTGTACAAGCCACGTGCAGAGTCCTCTCCTCCTCCTCCTCCTCCTACAGAAACTGAGCTTTGGTCCTTTTTAAGATTCACTAATTATTACAGAAAGTGTTTCCCAAAATTTTTGGAAGTATGAAGTTAAGATGGCGACGCATATAGATGTGGTAGTAAATCGGTCCATAAATTGCGAGTATTTAGCGTCAATAAGGTGCAAGTTATGCGACAAAATCGTATCAAGTGGCATTAGAATTTGTTCAGTGTTGCATATTTGGTATCATTCGCAGTGCTTCGCGAAAATAAATCAAGAAAACATCTTGTGTACGTGTGGAACAAAGTGTAACGGACGTCTGGCAGCGAGTGAAATGTGCCGCGCAAATCGTGAAATCATAGTACTCGAATCACTGCAGAAAGAACTGAAAGCCACAAGAGAACATGCTCTGTTGGAAAACGTTATTAAAAGTCTATCTGACCCATCACATAAAGAACTCGGTCAACTTCAAGAGTACAGTGAACCAAAGAAATGTGCAAAACCTAAATTTGTTTCCAGTGCGTTAAAAGTTCCGTTAAGAAATCGATTTCAACATCTTATTACAGATTGCGAACTTAAAAATGTTGAAACAAGCAACTCACACCGAGACTACGAATCGGAATCGGCGGACAGGAAATTTACAAAGCGCAATAAGTCAGTAAAACGTAACTGTCTCGATGTTGCAAACAAAGTGACTCCTAAAAACTTTAGTAGGCCTACAGTTTTGCTTGCTGACAGCCACGGAAGAGGAATTGCAGGAATTCTTCGTTTCCAGCAGGATCTCAATGTGACAAGTGTTGTGAAACCTGGAGCAGGCCTAAAAGAAGTTTTGGAAAACTATAAAAACAATAATCACGTGACACAAAGTGAATGCATTGTAATACTGGGCGGTGCAAACGATGTATATAAGAATGAACGAATAGTAGCAAACAGAGTGCTAAGAGATGTGCTACGTACAACAGAGGATCAAAAAGTTATTGTTGTAGGCATTCCACACAGACATGACCTTACTGAATCTTCTTGTGTGAACAGAGAAATCCAAAAAGCAAATAGGATGTATGAAAGAATCTGCAAGACCACTTCAAACGCTTTTTTCCTCAGTATTGACGATCTTGAAAGACAGCACTTCACAACACATGGTATGCATTTAAATAAATGGGGCAAATCGCTGCTCAGTCAAAAGATCAAAATGGTAGTGGATATTGCTTCTCCTATATGTAAGAAAAGTGATCCTATTCCACTACCACTGGTAAAGGACGCCTGCAAAGTATCTTCCCTACCATGTACTCCAGTTGCAGCAGTAACACGACATCAGGTATCACTGATTACAAAAGAATGTGCTGGGAGAGAGGAAGTTGTAACTACAGTTACAACAGGTAGAACACCTCATTCAGGAACTAAGATAACAGAAACAGCAAAAGTGGCAGCATATTCAGCAACAAATGTACCAACAGGTGATCCAGCTGTCCATTCTGCAGCAACATTTGAACTACCTACAGTGTGAACCCAGCCACTTAGATCATGCCAAGAACAAGAAGACGCGAAGAGACCTCCAAGAGTAGAAGCAGTATCAAGTGTAGCGGGCAAACGGAAAACTGTACCTCCATTACGTCTAAATGATTTTTTAGTAGAAGGCAGCAAGGGGAAGAAGCCCATAAGATAAATAGCGCCAGAGATTTAATAGCCTCTCAGCAAAATAGTGCATCTGTAAAGAAAGACAGGTTTGATTTTATAATCTCTTATCTTAACATTGAAGGAGTAAGGGATAAAGAATTTATTGTCAATGACTTTGGATTAGAAAATAAGTTTGATATCTTTTGTTTAAGTGAACACTGGGCTAGTGAGAGTGAACTTACATTTATTAAATTTGATGATTATATTCTAGCCAGTAGCTACTGCAGAAAATTGCATTTAAGAGGTGGTGTGGCAATATATGTTAACAAGTCATTTAGCGGTACATTCAATAGATTAGATCTAGATTTTCTGTGTGATGAACAGAACTTTGAAGCTGCTGGTATAGTAATAGACAGTTTTAAGTTAGTTATAATTTCCCTGTACAGGTCACCTAAGGGTATAACTAATGTATTTTTAGAAAAACTGGACCTGCTGTTACATGTACTTACAGATACTAGATGGATACATTATGATATTGTGATAGGTGGAGATGTGAATGCTGAATTCGATGTCACAACACAAAAACGTACCGTCACTGAACTCCAAAACCTACTAAGACAGTGCAACTTACAT
The DNA here is from genome assembly GCF_021461395.2 of Schistocerca americana. Classification (NCBI taxonomy): domain Eukaryota; kingdom Metazoa; phylum Arthropoda; class Insecta; order Orthoptera; family Acrididae; genus Schistocerca; species Schistocerca americana. Next base: position 27,762,162 of record NC_060119.1, on the reverse strand, counting down.
TCAGTCAATAACAAACCTACAAGAGAACATGCATGTCTTGACAATATTTTTGTAAATTTTAAAACAACAGAAGAATAATGTTTTGTGACAGTATTTCCGTATACTGATCATGATTCAGTATCTTTAAATTATACAAATAGGTTCCCTCTTGATAAGAGTTATGTAAATAAGTTTGTCCCAGAAGTTGTGGTCCCTAGACCAGCCACAGATGAGAAAATTGACAGGTTTCGTATGTCCCTTTCTAACAGAGATTGGTTTGGCCTGTGTTATGATGAGACACATTATACTCTAAGCAATTATCTGCCAGCAAAGGTACTATTTGATAGGTTTCTCAAAGCATTTTTGGGACACTTTAATGACTGCATACCAATAAAGAAATGCAAAGTAACTGACAGAGTCCTAAAAGCAAAAGTTCCAAATAGACAAAATACATGGTACACAAAACAGCTGTCTACTATGAAAAATCAAGTTATGTTGTACAATATTTATAAAAATCTGAAAACCAACCATGCTAAACTAGCCTATGTTAGATCTAGGAATGAATACAAAAAAGCAATTGTGGAAGCCAAACAAGCACACAATCTCAGAAGTATTGAGAAATCCACCAATAAGTGCAAAGCAGCATGGACTCTAATAAATAGTGTCGCCAAAGATAAAAGAAGTGACAAAATTAGTATCTCTCCCCAGGAATTTAATTACTTTTTTATTAAATCAGTTGAGGAAGTAGGAAGTGCTATAATTAAACCTGAAATCAGCTCATCACAGTTACTGTCAAAAAATATTGCTAGGTCATCAACAAACACAAGTACCTTCAATTTTTCTGAGGTCTCACCTGGTTTTGTGTTAAGAATAGTGAAGCAGTTAAAATCATCAGACAGTGTAGACATATATGACCTGTCTTGTAACATGCTTAAGAAAGTAATAGACTGTATAGTGTACCCCCTAACATATTGTATAAACAAGTGTATACTGGAGGGTTTTTTCCCTGATGAGCTTAAACTGTCTAGGGTAGTTCCAGTACATAAAAAAGGAGATAAAAATTCTGTCTCAAGTTACAGGCCAATATCCATAGTCCCAGTTTTCTCAAAAGTTCTAGAATGCATAATTTACCAACAATTATCTGTTTACTTTGATAACATAGGATTAATACGTGGATCACTGTATGGCTTTAGGAAAAACCTGTCAACCATTGATGCCATAGACAATGTTGTTAAATACATCCATCAAGTATTTGAAGATAAATGCTTTGCCCAAGTGACTTTTTGTGACCTAAGCAAAGCCTTTGACTGTGTAGAACATACACTGCTACTCGAAAAAATGGACTTTTATGGTGTTAAAGGTAACAGCCTTAAGCTATTAAGATCATTTTTACAAAACCGTAAGCAAGCCGTCTGTGTTGGGAAAGAAATGTCCAGTATAGAACAAGTTGAGGTAGGTGTTCCACAGGGATCCGTGCTGGGCCCTTTCCTTTTCCTTATAATGATAAATGACCTGCCATCCTTTATCAAATCCAGAACAGTACTCTATGCTGATGATACAACATTTCTGAACAGCAGTAATGATCTTAATAGCCCTAAAACATGTGTTACAGAGACAATTGAGCAAGCTTCACTCTGGTTTAAAGCAAATGGGTTCTTGCTTAATGAAAGCAAAACCCAGCAGATGGTATTTAGTTTAAAAGACAAGTTTCCATCATATGATCCTAGTTGTGTTAAATTTTTGGGGGTATATTTGGATGATAAACTTTCTTGGAACCCACATATTAAGTATATAAGTATATTAGCGGTAAATTGTCTAGGGTAATCTATTTGTTAAGGCGATTAATGCACTGTGTACCTAAAAATTATGTTAGAGTATCTTACTACTCATTTTTCCAAAGCATCATATCCTATGGCATTATTTTATGGGGAAACTCCACTTGTGTGCATGATATACTATTGCTGCAAAAGAAAGCCATTAGGATAATTACAGGCTCACCATACAAGGCTCATTGTAAACCTTTGTTTACTTAACAAAAAATCATGACAGTAATAAACCTATATATTTATTATGTTTTAATCTACACAAAAAAGAACTTACCTAAAGTAAAATGCAGGGCAAATATACATTGTTACAGCACTAGGACAAACAGCTCTATCTATACGCCCTACCACAGACTGTCAAAATCAGTTAAGAGTTATGAACTTATGGGCCACAAATTATTTAACAAACTTCCACAAGGTATACAAAATTTACCAGAGCAACAGTACAAACAAACACTTTATGACTGGTTAGTTGTAAACCCATTCTACAATGTAAAGGATTTCATGACCTGTGATATTAAACTGTAAAGTTCTTAACAATTCTGTCCTTCTATAGCATGTACTGTACTGTATTGTATTATATGTATGACTTTGTCTATTGCTGTAATGGCTTAAAGACAATAAAATTACTGTTATTATTATTATTATTATTATTATTATTATTATTATTATTATTATTATTATTATCTTACATGCCTATTAAGGGGAGCCAGAATGATCCATCTCCTCCATGCTAATTTTAGCAAATAGAAGGAACATTTTTTCTAAAACCATTAAACTTAGGCTATTGCTCTGAAATTTGGACTACATGTTCAGTGAATATTTCTCTATAAAGTTATAATGCCATGTTAAGAAGTATTTATTGGTTTTTGTTTTACATTTTTTAAACAGATGCTTACTTTTCCCCTAAAATTTTGCACTTTTTCTCCTACAACTCTTGAATTATACAATATTTTTTTTACAATTTGTTATAAAAATGAAGGTAAAGAAGAAACAATATTGTGTATAAATTTCATTGATATACGGTTAGCAGTTTTTATGAAAATGTTCCTCAAAGGCGAAAATTTTAAAGTTACGGGAAATGGCTTCCAAAGTTTTTTAATACATTCCTGCTCCATATGATGGATTATCAGCACCCTCTTCTTTTTCAAGTGTTAGTTTCCTTTTCGCTGGTCTTTTCTTCCCTTTTGCTGCATGTTGTAGGCTTTTGTCACTTCTTCCTGCACCTCTTTCATCATCAATTAGGTGCATTGTGAAAATGGTGTTGTGTCCTGGTTGGAAAGCTAAACGTTTCAGCACATCACATTTGATAATGTTTCCTTCATTGTATGTTGCCACTGCATCATCCACTAAAAATGCAATGTTTTTATCTGTACAAACACTCTTTTGGGAATCCTAATTCAAATTAAATTTTGTACACCTTCATTTAGATTTTGTGTTTTCCCATGTAAACACTTTTCCAATAAACTTGGCTGTGATAAATCTCTGAGTATGGGCTTAATTACATCAATTACAGCATTTGGCAAACTGTTTATATGGGCATATTCCTTTCCTGATTGGTACTTACACTATGAGTCATCACCTGTGGGCACAGTGCATGTTGTGGGTGCTCATTTGTTGATGCAGTATGAAAAAATAATGCACATATGCTCAATGCTTATTGTATTTTGCCTAATTGCCCCTCTGTAATCTATCAATTACTTCATCTGTCAATCTTCCTCTTCCTCCAAGGGTCTTACCATCACTAAGCTTCTGGGTCCTAATGTCTGCTTTAGTTTGCACAAGCGAACCCTCATGTGCTTCTGCACATGTCCAATGCACTCCTGTGTTTTAATGTGAATTTCATTGCCATAAGGTTTGAGTTCCTCTACAGCTTTTACCCCTTAGAATCACCATCTCCTAGATAGTTAGGGTATCATACATTATACCACTCCTATGATCTTGAAAAAATTGCTTTCACTCCCTCTACTTCAATCGCTCCACTCGCGCCATGAAAATTTGGTTCACAACTTTCACTATGCTCCTCCTTGGTATTGCCCTTACATCTACAATGTTTTGAGAGAACAGCAACATCAATTACTTTGCAACTGTTTCCACTGGTCCCAGAATGAGATTTTCACTCTGCAGCGGAGTGTGCGCTGATATGAAACTTCCTGGCAGATTAAAACTGTGTGCCCGACCGAGACTCGAACTCGGGACCTTTGCCTTTCACGGGCAAGTGCTCTACCATCTGAGCTACCGAGGCACGACTCACGCCCGGTACTCACAGCTTCACTTCTGCCAGTATCTCGTCTCCACTGGTGGCTGTCACAACTCCACTTAGAGATTTATGACCTCTACGTTGCCATGATCCATCTAAAGCAACAGTTTAATCTCTATGATTCCCATTATCTCTCACAGCTTCTTCAACTGCTTTCTTCATTGTTGCTTGAGCAGTATCTTCAGCAGAAGATCCAACCAATTCATTATAAAATCCAAACCTGGTTGGTGGTTTTGTCCCTGCAGCACTGCCCTTGTCAATGCAACACAAGCCACACACTAGCCTAACATTTATATCATACACCTTCTTTCCACTATTACCACTACGAGGAATACTGTTAGAATTAGAAAACGAAGCTTCTACAGCACAATTGTTACACTTCAGTAACATTTACATGCCAAACCAATGTGTGAAGCTATTTTCAATTCCAGTCCTCTTTCTTTGCAAACTTGGCATAATACGTTATGTTTCAAAACATTAGAAAGCAAGGAAATGTATTTCATTCACATCATTACTGTCACTTTAATAGTTCTCAAATTTTTCTTTGCCACCACAAAGTATCTTGCTGTAAGAACTTGCATAGTTAGTTTGCTTTTATATTCTGAGGTACCTTGTCAAAATGAGCAGAAGTTTTTAGACTGCAGAAGCCTGTAATAAGATTAGATTTACTTTCATTCCAATTGATCTGTAGTGAGGAGGCCCTCCTGTGTGTGTGTGTGTGTGTGTGTGTGTACACACACACACACACACACACACACACACACACACACACACAGATATATATAAAAACAAAGATGATGTAACTTACCAAACGAAAGCGCTGGCATGTTGATAGACACACAAATAAACACAAACATACACACAAAATTCAAGCTTCCGCAACCAACAGTTGCTTCATCAGGAAAGAGGGAAGGAGAGGGAAAGACGAAAGGATGTGTCTGTGTACGTGCGGATGAATATGTGTGTGTGTGTGTGAGTGTATACCTGTCCTTTTTCTCCCTAAGGTAAGTCTTTCCGCTCCCGGGATTGGAATGACTCCTTACCCTCTCCCTTAAAACCCACATCCTTTCGTCTTTCCCTCTCCTTCCCTCTTTCCTGATGAAGCAACCGTTAGTTGCGAAAGCTTGAATTTTGTGTGTATCTTTGTGTGTCTATCAACATGCCAGCGCTTTCGTTTGGTAAGTTACATCATCTGTGTTTTTAGACATATTTTTCCCACCTGGAATGTTTCCCTCTATTATATATAAGTTGTTAAGCGTTTTGTGGCTGCTGGCAAGTTATTGAAAATGTGTGTTCCTGAATAATGTGCGCATCTTTTTGTACTAGAGTAAGTGACTTTAAATCCTTGTGAAGATAATTCTTATTTCTAATATTGAATCCATGAACTGAGCTGTTGGTTTGAAAAAGTGATATATTCTTAATGACAAATTTCGTCAAGGAATAAATATATTGGGAAGCAATAGTTAGTATCGCTAGTTCCCTAAATAGGCTTCTGCAAGATATTCTTGAGTTCACACCACATCTAACTCTTATTGCACATTTTTGTGCCCAGAAAACTTTAGCTTGGCTTGATGAATTACCCCAAAAAATAATCCCATACAACATTATGGAATGGAAGTAAGCATAGTATGCCAGCTTTTTCATTTTTATATCCTCTATGTCTTTTCAAATAGAGATTTGTTAAGGCACTTCAGCAGTTCTGTGGTGTGCTACTCCCAGTTGAATTTATTACCAAGCTGTAATCACAAGAATTTAACACTGTCCACTTCTTCTATCTGCTTGTCATCATATACTCACTGGAGACCCCTTACAAGTTCTGAACTGCATCCAGTGTGTTTTTTCAAAGTTTAGTGACAAAGAATTGGCTAGGAACCAGTGATTAATGTCCACAAATATTTTATTAGCTGATATTTCTAAGACTACACTTGATTTTAATAGAGGGAAACATTCCACGTGGGATGTTTGTGTGTCTATCGACCTGCCAGCGCTTTCTTTTGGTAAGTCACTACACTTGATTTGCTATTTATCATCAGCAAACAAAACAAACTTGGCATGTGGTAATGTTACTGATGAAAGGTCATTGATATGCACAAGAAAAAGTAAGAGCCCTAAGATGTAACCTTGTGGGACACCACATGTAATTAGTTCTGAGTTGGATGATGCCTGGTAGCTTAATACATGTCTCTTTCCTAATAACACCCTCTGTTTCCTGCCAGAGATAAGATCTGAACCATTTTGCAGCATTTCCTGTTACGCCCTAATATTCTAATTTACTTAAAAGGATATCGTGATTTACACAGTCAAATGTCTTTGACAGGTCAAAATATATCAGTTACCTCATTTGTGGTGTAAATTCCAGATAATCATGTACAAACCTGATCAAGGAAGTGGGTATTCTAACTAACGCTTCTCAGTATATTTATCGCTTAAAGAAATTTGTTGCAAATAATGTGTGTGTATTTCCAAACAATAGCTCAGCACATAGCAAAATACGATGAACAATAAGACCTAAACTGCTTACCTTGGGTCCAAAGAGGGGTCCAGTATACAGGAACACACATTTTCAATCATTTGCCAGCAACCATTAAAAACTTTGTTTCAGAAACAGCACAGATTAGACAGTTTGAAACATTTTTAGGCAGGCAGCTGCTACTCTATAGATGAATATCTTAACAGGGACTGTTAGACCAGGTTAAGTGGAAATGTCTTAGATTTGGTTTTACAGCAGTTGGTCATCAAGATTAGGTGTTTTGTGTATGATAAATTTGTTAGAAGTGCATAGCTGTTTCATTTTGAGTGTATTAATTCTGTAAATATTGGCAGTTCCTGTTTACTGTAATGTATTCACATATCTTGACAGTCTCCTGACAAATGATGATCAGGAAAGTTTTATATTCTGATGTTCTTTGTTTTTATGTTGTCCTTTGACATATTCCACATCCATGAGAACTGTCCCATTTTAGGGTCTATACAATGAGAACTGAATCTCACTTTACTTTACATGTGGCAAGGGCCTTATCAACCATACGCCTGCTCTATGAACCTCTTCAACTTCTGCCTGTCCAATGCGCTGTTTGTCCAGTTGCTGCTGCAGTGCATCCTCGATGTGTCCTCCCGAATGTTATCCCACCATCTGATTCTGGGTCTCCCTCCCCCTCTCGTTCCATCTATTGTTCTTCTGAATGCCATTCTAGGTAGTCTATTCTCTGTCATTCTTGCTATATGGCCTGCCCAATTCAACCTTCTCCTCTTGAGCACTTCGACGATGTTATGATGTTTGTACAGATCTCTTAATTCTTCATTTCTTCTTATTCTTCATTCCACGTTATTTTTATCGTATACAGGTCCAAAAATTTTTCTTAGTACTTTTCTTTCGAATATTAACAGTTTTTCTTCATCTTTCTTTCTAAATATTAATGTTTCACGTCCATATAACATCACAGGTATAATGGTCGATTGATATAATCGGATTTTGACGTTCTATAGAATGATCTTTTTCTTAGAATTTTTATGAAACTAAAAAGTGTCTTGTTTGCTGTTGATAAACGTGCATCTATTTCTATATCTGTTCTGTTGTTATTACCAAAAAGACTTCCTTGGTACTTGAAGAGGTCAACAGTCTTGAAATTGAATCCATCTACAGTCAGAGGTGCATCTTTTCTGGTTTTCTTACTTATGGGCAGGTGTTCTGTCTTTTCAGAATGAGATTTTCACTCTGCAGCGGAGTGTGTGCTGATATGAAACTTCCTGGCAGATTAAAACTGTGTGCCAGACCGAGACTCGAATTCGGGACCTTTACCTTCCGAAGGGCAAGTGCTCGACAACTATGCTTGGATAGCTCAGTTGGAGAGCACTTTCCCACTAAAGGCAAAGGTCCCGAGTTTGAGTCTCGGTCCGGCACACAGTTTTAATCTGCCAGGAAGTTTCATATCAGTGCACACACCGCTGCAGAGTGAAACTCTCATTCTGGAAACATTCCCCAGGCTGTGGCTAAGCCATGTCTCCGCAATATCCTTTCTTTCAGGAGTGCTAGTTCGGCAAGGATCGCAGGAGAGCTTCTGTTAAGTTTGGAAGGTAGGAGACAAGGTACTGGCAGGAGTAAAGCTGTGAGGACGGGGCGTGAGTCATGCTTGGGTAGCTCAGTTGCCGAGCACTTGCCCGCGAAAGGTAAAGGTCCCGTGTTTGAGTCGTGGTCCGGCACATAGTTTTAATCTGCCAGGAAGTTTCATTCTGTCTTTTCTTCATTAACATGTAATCCTGTTTTCTCAGCAATTATGTAGTAATTTTGCATCGTTCTGATTAACTGTCTTTTGAAACTACTTATTAGTGCTACATCATCTGCATAGGCAAGTCTTGTAATATTCCCATCCTGTAGCTGGATCCCTTGTGGACTGGTTTTAGAAAATTCTCTATCAATGTTCTCTAGGACAAGGTTAAATAAAATAGGTGAAATGGCATCCTCTTGTCTCAGTCCAGTGTACTCAAAATCTTCAGTTTCTCCTACCGGTGTCTTTATGCCACATAAAGTTTCATCTATACACATTTTAACTAATCTGATTAATTTTGATGGTATTTTAAATTCCTTCATTATATTTAGGAGTGTCTGTCGGTGTATGCTATCAAAGGCCTTTTTAAAATCTACGAATAATATGTGGACATCTACATTGAATTCCCATGCCTTCTCAGTTACTTGTCTTAAGGTGAATAAGTGATCAAATGTGGATCTGTTTCTGCAGAAACCGCATTGGTAGTCCACAATCAGTTCTTCTGTTATTGGTATCAGCCTGTTTAAAAGGCAGCTCGATAAGATTTTGTAGGTGACATCCAGTAAGGCAATTCCTCTGTAGTTATCACAAACTAGTGGATATTCTTCTTAAATATGGGGCACAAAATTCCAGTTTTCCAATCTGCAGGAACTGTTTCTGTCTCCCAGATTGTTTCTATTAACGCCTGTATTTCTAATTCCAGTTGTGGGCCTCCATTCTTTAATAACTCAGCGTATATCTTGTCCTCGCCACAAGCCTTGTTATTCTTTAATTTCTTTGTTGCTTGTTGTATTTCATTTACTGATGGGGTAGTAACTGTATCAGGTTCTTCCAATTTAAAGTAAGAGTGTGGGTCATTGTAGCTGAGAAGTTGTGAAAAGTATGTCTTCCGTCTGTTTTGTATGTCACTTTTGTTGGTCAATATTTTCCCATACTGATCCTTTATAAACTGTTCCCTTTTATTGAATTTACCAAAGGATTTTTTTAAAATATTTTGATACATCTGCCTTGTCCTGTGATGTTGGAAATCATCTTCTACTTCTCTGATCATATTGTTATAGTATTCCCTTTTCTCTTATCTTAGGGTTCTTTGCGTTTCTTAGCAGAGTTTATAGTATCTTTCCTTAATGTCATATTGTCCCTTTCTTTAATCCATGGATTCCTCGCATTTCTTCTTTCCAGCACTTTTTCTTGACACTTTGTGTTAAACCAAATTTTACTAGGTCGTTTCCTTTCACCTATGATTTTGGAAGCTGCTTCTTGAATACAGCCCTTCAGGTGTCTCCACCTGCTTTCGACATCCTGTAAAATTTTCTTTTATATCTACTTTCGCCAGGTTTCCTATATCTTCTAATTTCTTCACTATTTCTATTTACTTTCCTTTTGAGTTTCACTTTCATATTTGATATTATGAACATGTGGTCTGTCACAATCCATTCCCCTAAAGGTTCTGATATCTGTAATACTGTTTTGGAATCGTTTCTGGATAGTTACATGATCTATTTGATTGACTACCTTTCCATCTGGTGATATCCATGTTCCTAAATGAATGCGTTTACGTTAAAATTTTGTGCTGCTTATCGTGAGGCCATTTGTCACTGCAAAGTTTATAAGTCGAACCCCACTCTCTGAACTCTTTTCGTGTAAGCTAAAATTGTCGATGGTTGGCTCGTAGATTTCTTCCTTTCCTGCTGAATCTAATGTAGTAAAATCCATCTGAGGATGTTAAACATGGCTTCAGTTATCAGCATAGATGTGTAGACATTTCAGTAGCTAAGATGAGTACTTAGAGATACCTCTGGTATTTATTGTCAGTTTATTATGTTGATCGTAGCTGTGTACACGCAATTCAATCTATAAGTAACTCCTGTGGCTATAATTTATATGTAAAATATTGTCAGTGTAGAAAAATTGTCGTATCCAATAGCTCAGTGAATTATACTTTTATGTCAGGTCTTTTATTCCACTGTTGAATCTTCGAATTATGTGTAATGAACTGGCAAGTGCTACAGACAGTGTCATAATATACAGCCAAGGATTTTAAATGCGTGTTGAATCATCAGCGCTCGAAGATGACATTGACGAGTTAAAAACCTTTGTACAGTTTGTATACCATTACTTTAATATTTCCATTCCCCTCAAAAGATTAATAATACAAACCACAATAAGGACTGTACACAAAATTAATTCCTGTTGCACAGGAACAACATCCCTTTAAACATACATACTGTAAACTGTGGTTTCGGCTTCTACAATACTTCAGTCCTCGTCTTACCCTCTTCCCAAGTACTGCACACTTTTCATGTCTTTACATGTTACTGTTTCATCATTGTGCAAATTTTAGCCTTTGTATTTTATCCTTGCTACCTTCAGAAATTCCAAGTGTATAGTCCACCCAAAAGTGTCAAAAGCTTTCTCTATATCTACTTGTAAGATTTTTCATAGAATCAATACTCATGTGTAGCTACTTTTTGCCAGATACCAAAGCAATGTTTCCTGAGGTCAGTTGACACCTACCAGTTTTTCCACTCTTTAGTAGTTAATTTGTGTCAAACTACAACTATGACTTGCCACACTGATAGTTCTGTAATATTCACAACTTTCATTGCCTGGGTTTTTGGAATAGGAATTATTACTTCCTTCTGAAACCTGAAGGTATTTCGCTTGTCTTATCTTGCATACCACATGGAATACTTTGACTTGGCTGTCTGAAGGATCTCCACAAATGTGAGAGAATGTCTACTCCAGGTGCCTTGTTTTAGGTGCAGGTCTTTCATCACCATGTGAAATTATTCTCTGAGTCTATCTCCCACCTAGTCTTCATCTGTCTCCTATAATATTGTATTCAAATTAATTTCTCTCATCATAGTAATCAGGTGAAGTAAGAGCTCATATTCCAACTCTACTGTTTTGTATGAATTTTATATACAATCTGTGATGTCCCTTAGGACAAAGATAAATTAAACAATCCTCATTCTTCCTGCTACTATAAAAATATTCAGAAAGATGATGAGCAATCTGAATGCCTTGACACAAAGGGTATTTCTTGTGGAAAATAGTCCATAAATGAAGGTAGTTACTTACCAGTCTTTTGTGCATTTAATGAAGTTTTTTCTGCTTTGGTCATATAACACTAAGGTTTTTGGTTAGTCTATTACACTTTACTGTTACACAAACTTGGATTCATGACCAAGGCACTTGCAACAAGGTATTTGTCGTATTTCTACAGTAGGATGCAACTGGCTGAAATCAGAAAGGATATGGAAAGAACTTAATCCAATGAAAGTGACTACTTTTGGCCCCCTTTATATTTTTGGGGAACCCTGCTGCCTTTTTCACTAGTTTGTAAATGACTTTTTTCTTAATCTTCCTTAATGTGGCTACTATTTGGAGTAACAAATCTACTCTTCCATGGTAACAGTTACCAGCAATGACAGGGTGAAGCTGAAACAAGGTTGTGATACGTAAGGAATATCAGTCACATATGTATAAGTATGTGGATTGCTAGTGTTTGTAACAGAAGCCTCTTTAAGAAATTTAATAAATCTAAAAGGAAAACTTAACAGCAGAATGCAAAATTACATGACATTCAAGGCTGAGAGGTTCCTTCATTGCATGTGAAACATACCTTGAAGAATATACTTTGCTCCTGCTAAACTAAACCAATTAAAAGGTTCAAGGTTTTTACTGGGGCATCACCATTATGTAGTACTACTACTGATACAACAACTGAATGCAGCCTGTTTTGTCAGCTTTAGTAACTAGTCGTCAATAGAAACCTTACTAACTTATATGAATCTGGTATCTGTACAAATACCATTGGTGATCTTGCAGCTCTGGAAGAATGAAATTATAATGAAATCCAGACCTTTAGCTTCTGTGCACAATTTCTCATCTGTTATTGCCTCATTTCCCATGAAATTAATATTTTATACACACAAATCAGGTCACCAAGCTATAGGATAATTATACAGAAACAAAAAATATAAAAACCAATCTATTTTATTGAGCATTTACATATGATTACACCTTACCACAATCAATATTAAAAATATTACATGAACATAAATCCATCTTCCACAAAGCAAATAATACCCTTAAATGGATAATTCAAAATTTAACTTATTTGACACAGAATAGCCTTCAAAAATTGAAATTGTATCAAGTGACATCAGTGAAGCACTAAAAATTTTAGGTGTTGACACATGGACTGCAATCCAATGTAATGAGTTACAAAAACTCAGTTTATGAATGGAAAACATTTCTCCAGCCACAGTTTTACTTGACTTGGCTGATACTGGAAGGAAATCCAAGGTTTACCACCTGCCAGTGGATCAATACCGATTCTATGGCAATATCTTCCACAATCACCAACTGAGGAACTGTTTACAGTTTGTACAGAAAATTTGAAAACTGTTTTTCATATCAATCAGAACACTCATTTCTAAAGCAGCTCCTTTAACAATCTCAAAGATAGCTGAAAGACTATCTCATATATATATACACACACAGATGTTGTGACTTACCAAACGAAAGTGCTGGCAGGTCGATAGACACACAAACAAACACAAACATACACATGAAATTCAAGCTTTCGCAACAAACTGTTGCCTCATCAGGAAAGAGGGAAGGAGAGGGAAAGACGAAAGGATGTGGGTTTTAAGGGAGAGGGTAAGGAGTCATTCCAATCCCGGGAGCGGAAAGACTTACCTTAGGGGGGGAAAAAGGACAGGTATACACTCGCACATACACACACATATCCATCTGCACATACACAGACACAAGCAGTCATAGGTCGCCAGATGGTGATGTAAATTTGTTTATTGAAAAATGTGAATTAAAAATTAAAAAAATATTGAAGAGTAAAACGAGAATTGCTATATGTGGTGATTTCAACATAGAAATGGTAAACACACAGAGACCAGTTGCTAGGACATTTTTGAATATGCTAAGATCATTAGACCTCTACTGTACAAATAACTGTGCCACACGTAAGAATGCCTGTATAGACAATATTATTGTGAATTTCCATAGGGAGGATTTTACAGTTAGACTTGCATAGAGTAGAGTAGAGTAGAGTAGAGTAGAGTTAGAGTCATAAATATGTTTGTTGATAGATTAGGAAGTGCAGATTGGGACTTTATATATAATTGCCAACCTGGAAAAAGGGAAGCTGAAATTAGCTTTGATAACTTCTTTAAAAAGTACACAGATTTCTGGTATTCTTGCTCACCAGTAAAAAAAATTTGATATCCAAATGAAATGAAAAAGAAGTCTGAACTGGCTCACACAAGAGCTAGTAGAAATTAGAGGAAACTTGCATATGCTGTGCCAGACGCATAAACAAGCCTCTGACCAAGGGGCAGAACAGAGTGTGAACATTCATAGGTCATATCTGAAACGCAAAAAATACTATAAAGCTAAACTACTTCTGGCAAAAAAGCAAGCAGTGGAGAACTATATAGAAAGAGCTCCCAATAAATGCAAGGCAGCCTGGCAAATAATAAAACAAGAGAATACACCGAAACGCACAGAAACAGCTCTGCTTGATCCTGAAGAATTAAACGAGTACTTTTTAAACTCAGTTAAAGAAATAAGTAACAGTATCAAAGCAACAAATTCATCTGCAATGAACCTTGTTGGAACACCACTGCCTGTTAACCTGGCATATCAATGGAGGGCTGTCACACCTGCTGATGTTATAAAAGTGTGTCCAAATTTTCAGGTTCTAAAAGTATGGACTGTTATTGGTTATCAAATAACATAATTAAAAAGACAATACACTCAATCGCCAAACCATTAGCTTATATTTTTAATAAATGTGTAGAATTTGGAGTTTTTCCGGATGCACTCAAGGTATCAAAAGTTGTCCCAGTTTTTAAAAAAGGAGACAAACATCTCCCCCAAAGCTACAGACCAGTCTCCATTGTTCCAATATTCTCAAAGGTATTTTAGGCACTGATACACACACAAATAAGCAACTTCTTTGAAAAACACAATATCCTATGTAACAATCAGTTTGGCTTTCGAAAGAGGAAGAACACAACAGGGGCCATCTTGGAAATCATTGACCAAACCTTAACAGCTTTTGAAAATAATAACATGGTATTACTGGTATTATGTGACCTAAGCAAAGCTTTCGATTGCATTCCTGTTGACGTATTACTGGAGAAACTAGAGTTTTATGGGGTGAGAGGGAGCACTTTATCTGTGATAAATTCTTATTTAAGTAACCAAAAACAATTCGTTTCAGTTACAAATTTAAATTCTTCCATCATGGAAATCAGCACAGGTGTACCACAAGGGTCTATCCTTGGACCCTTCTTCTTCATTGTCGCTATTAATGATTTACCTAAAAATATAGCTCACCCTGTTGTGTGTTATGATGACGATACAACACTACTTACCACACATCAGAACATTTCAGATCTGAATAACCTAACAAAAGAAACACTAGATAAGGCCCTGGACTGGTTTGCAGCCAATAAGCTCCTATGCAACCCTGACAAAACACAACAACTTTTAATGGGAACATCAAATGAAGTAGGCAATAAGTCAGTAAAACTCTTAGGTATTCACATGGACTCAAAACTATATTGGGAGGAACATGTCAATCATGTATGTAAAAAAATATCTCGGGTGGCATACCTTCTCTTGAAACTAAGGGAGGTAGTGAGCTTGGAGTACCTCAGGGTGACATACTTTGGCCTATTCCAGTCACATATTTCATATGGTCTTATTATATGGGGGCACTCCCCTCACATCAAAAACGTATTGAAATTTAAAAAAAAGTCATACGTATAATATGTAAAAGAGGTCATAGGGAGCACTGTCGTCCTCTTTTCTCCAGACTCAGAGTACTTACGATTATAAATTCATACATCTATGTGTCTGTACTCTATATTAAAAATAATATTTCAGAATTTATTGCCAGAAAGGAAATACACGAACACGACACCAGGGCGAACGGTAATTTAAACATACCGCGCCACAGATTAGCGAGAACAGGAAATTCCCACAAAGTTAACCCACTCAAAATGTTCAATAAACTGCCAATTCATGTTCAGTCTATGGATACAAATTCTTTTCAAATTAAGTGGTACAGCTGGCTGTCAGATCATCCATTCTATGACATTAAAGAATTCTTTGAGATGCCTGAGGAGAATATAAGCATTTAAAAGTTGTCTGTAGTTAAACATATTATTTTGTGCTGTGGTTAATCGTGTGTATTTACAAAGTTTATACTATAAACAATAAAATACCTTATTATATTAGATTATAAGATAGCTTGTTGCATTAGCTTTTAGAAGCTATCCTTTGTAATTTGGTACACTGCCATGCTTCAAATGTATTTATAATGTATTGACAGAAGTTTATTTTGTTATTCTGTATGTACTAGTACATCTTGTATGACGAAGCCAATATCATTGTAAAATGATCTATGGTGAATAAAATTCTTGAAATTCATATATATATATATATATATATATATATATATATATATATATATATATATATATATATATATATGTAAACGAAAGCTTGTAAAGGAAATACGAATTCAGGTGCACGATGGAATTACATCATATAGCCAATAAGTTGGCGCTAGATACATTTATTGATAATTTCACTGGGACACACATACCAAATCGAGTGAATACATTTTACCCCACTGAAAAAAAAACAAATTATAGTCACACATATTCGATCTTGTTATGTATAAATAAAGCATTGTTTGATGAGACTAGATTGCAGAATCAGGTTGATGAGTGACAGAAAAATCAAGCAATCATATGATTTATTACAGACATGGTACAGGTGCCAATGGAGGAGTGAAACCATTACTTTTTTCTATCAGAGCTGTTAGCAAAGAGATCTTTTGTAGAAGTACGGGGATAGTTGTTTGTTATTTGCAATGTACAAAACAACATAATATGATATGCCTTTATTTTTTATAGCTCTAAAGGGGCTCATTTTTTATTCAGTTTGAAAAGGCGAGATCGATTCATGAAGTGCTAGCCATTTTCAAGGATTGGAACTAGTACTGGAATCCCGTCTCCAGGGTTACTGATTTCTCATAGTTGGAGATAAATGGAAATGATCGTATGGCATTGTTGGCTGGGAATCCCCATTCAGGGAGTTCTTTCGCCAACGGAACTGAACAAGCATTTCCTCAGACAAAAGTTTACTTGTGGCTTTTTCTGTCAGAAACAGGCTTGAGGAAGATGGCTGAATATATTCCAAATGAGATGAAGAGATTTGTGGGCATGTGGTAAGAAGTTTCAGAATCACCAACAGAGAATTTACAGATCATACAGAAGAGATAATGAGGCTTCTCAGAGAAACGAAAATGCATCACCGTACGTTTAACGGCAATGGGTATTGGTACATGAAAAGAGGGTGGTAGCTTATGAGGACAAGGGCAATTTTGACACCATTGACATTTCAAATGGAGTTGAAACCATGAAGAAGATTGTAAATATTTTTTTCCTAAAATGGAATACAGATGGTACCTTGAAGAGGGTTACTGAGAATATAAGAAATTAGTTTCTCCCAAGCCTAATTAGAAAGTACTGTCTGCAGAATTTTGCTATCGAATCATAACAGATGTTCCACTATTTTTGCATTAAAAAAAAACAAGTTTGAGAAACATGTCATGCAGTGATATGCATCAGTGAAAGTTGAGTTAGGCCTAACTGCAAGATTAGTGAATGTGCGGTTGGACAGTTTGTTTTGTTTGGAGAGTACAATGTTCAGAGACTGTAATTATGTTGTAAGCTTTGATCTACCAAATTGCACGTGTGAAGATCTTATAAATATAAATACTCATGCAAGTATTTCTGTGCAATCTTTATTTTCTATCCAGAGTGGAGTTTTGATAAAATACCAGAAAGCTGTAGGAATAGCCTATAAATCTGTCTTCATGAGATGTACGGGTTTGGCTTCAGAAGTGTGTCTGCAGTAATTTCACATGAAGACAGTAGTAATGAAGATACAGTTGAGGATACAAATATAGAGCATCACATTGATACCTTAACCATTTCTTTGCAGCAATTTGAAGTGAGAGTAGTACAAACAGGTTTAAAATCTCACATACAACTATATCAATAGTGAAACATTACGAAAAGTACTTGAATCACTCAGCAACTAAGTGCAAGATTTGCAGTTAGCAAACCCTGATGTTTGTGGTCTCCCCACAGCTGTGCCATCAAATTCCCAACATCATTAAGTATGATGCCGTTAATTTAACAGGGCCTGGCATAAAGACCCCTCTCACTAAATGTTCATATATTTGTGCCTTAATGGATAATTAACTACTAAGCAATAGATCACATGGAGGTTCATAGCATTCCATTTGAAGGGTCAAGCAATAAGAGCTATCTAAAATACAAATAAGGGAGATCTTTATGCCAAGTTCTGTAAGGAAACTGTCACACATGTGTCTTTTTAAGTAGCAGTAGTGAAAAATATTTCCCTGTGGAAAGTCAATAATGTAGCTGTATTGACCCTGATTTGTATTTCCCTTACCCAATTAATGATATATACTTCTCATTACAAGAAATTCTTGGATTGCTGAGAAACTGTACAAAAATTACAATCAAGTTGGAAACATTTATGTGCCACAACAAAAGGCAATTTGATGCACACAAGTAACACTACACAGATTGTTTTCCTTCAGCAATACTATCAATCTTCCAAGCTATCCCTGGAAGAGAACAGTCTTAATGCAATCTGGTGTGAATTTTCCCATGGATTGACTGCCCAAAAATCCATCATAACTGAACCTAACAAATAAATTAACAACATTAAGACCAAGTAATTGAGTTATGCAACATGAAGATACAAAATTATTAAGGCCTTCGTGGTCACTTGTTGATAAACTGCCTGTTGGCTTCTGTCTCGGGTTCTTTAGCAAGCGGACAAAAATAACTTCATAGTTCTCCAAGGCTATTAATGATGGCTGCCAAAAACATGGAAATAAGGAAACTGGAACTAATAACATATTTTAGCCTTCCGTAATTATGTGAATGTATTTTAATTCACTTGATATCTCCCGGCCACAGAAATTCGTTTTCTGTTCATTTGACATGAGAGCTGTAAACGAAGAGGAAACAGCAAAAGCACTAAACGTTGACGCAGGTCTTGTGGAGACCACCCTCTCCCCAGTACAACTCAGACTGCTCTGCCCATGCACAGATCTGGCTGCTAAGGAGCGCCAGGAAATTTTTCCAGGTACCATATGACCGCTTGTTGCTACTTCCGATATAGCTCACAACCACAGTTTTACGTAGCCAGGAGCGGGAGAAGGTACTGCTCATACGCGACTCAACTGCTCGTGCGCACAAGCCCGCTGGCAACTGCTCAAACGAAACTAATGTAAACAGTTGTGACATCACGCTCATATCGGAAGCAGTTTGTTGTTACGGCTCATATCGGAAGCAGTTCGTTGTTACGAAGTATTGCATAGTTTTCGTCCTAAAGCCTTTGATATATTTTACCAGACGTTTGTGTGTGCACTGTTTTGTTGTTGTAAATGTCACATTTCCTTAATGCGTTTTTATTCCCTCTCGTTTATGTTTTATTGCTGTACTATTATTCTGCAGTGGCGGGATATAGTATTATTCTTTGCTAGGAGTGTCAGTTCCTATTAGTCAAACTTACAAAGATTTAACTGTAAAGCGAAACAATGAAAAATTCCCGGAATTCTTCAAAATTACTGGGTTTTTCACGGTTTTCTACCGGATAAAAAAACTCCCGGTTTTTTCCCGGATTTCCCGGTGCTTATACACCCTATAAGTGTAGTTTATTGTTGGCTCAGTGGAAATGGCTGAAACTGCTTGGCAAATCGTTTGTGTCTGAGGGCAAATCGCATGTGTCTTAGGGATGGTGAGGGGGGGGGGGGGGGGGGGGGACGCGAGCGACCGGTTACAGCGATATAGCATGTGGCCCTTCTCAGATCTATAAAAAAGCGCGTAAACCACGTAATGTCAACAGTTCCGTACGATTCTCTGGGTATCAGACAAACCTTGAAGAATAACTCAATGGAGTGGGAGAATCATGCTCTTAAAACTAGTACCAGTTACAGGAAATCGTTTGAGATGGCTAGGTTGCAAGCAGATACAGAACGCATTCGCGAGGGCATTCCCTTAACAAACAGACTGATTTCTAGAAGGAAAGTTTGTGATGTAGCTGCGACTTTATCATTGAGGAAATTAAATAGGCGTTGGCTGTAGCTTCGGGAGTTCAGACTGTTCATAGGGAAATGTCAGAACTCCGGAAGAGGAAAAACGAAGGCAGATTGACGACTGTATGTTCCGGTGGCTATTCATCATTAGTCTCGTTCTTTGACTAAGGCAGAGTATTTTTTCTAAAATGTATTTTGTAGCTAACTTTGAGTGGTACACATATACTGTTAATACATGTCAGTAAAATAATTTTAAAACTCTTTCCATTTTTAATACAATATAATACACCTCACCTAAGAAGAACTCCATCGAATCACTGTTTGAAAACTATGGGTTTCATTATTGATTTGACGAACGAGAGCCGGCCGGGGTGGCAGAGCGGTTCTAGGCGCTACCGTCTGGAACAGCGTGCGACCGCTACGGTCGCAGGTTCGAATCCTGCCTAGGGCATGGATGTCTGTGATGTCCTTAGGTTAGTTAGGTTTAAATAGGTCTAGGGGACTGATGACCTTAAAAGTTCAAATGTTCAAACGTGTGTAAAATCTTATGGGACTTAACTGCTAAGGTCATCAGTCCCTAAGCTTACACACTACCTAACCTAAATTATCCTAAGGACAAACAAACACACCCATTCCCGAGGGAGGACTCGAACCTTAAAACTTAAGTCCCATAGTGCACAGAGCAATTTGAACCATTTGACAAACGAGAGTTGTGATTTTCTTTCTGAAACAGGGACTGCGAGTAACATTATTCCAAAAGGGGGTGCTAGTGTAAGGCGGTTTAATTAGACATGTAAAGCCATGCTACATGGTTTTATTCATACTTTTATTCTCTCAGTAACCGCGCCCCCTCCCCCCCCCCCCCCCCACCCCTGCCGGGCCTATTAACGTAATGAATGGATAAATGAGATGTTCTTTTCATAATTCGCTTTACTACTTGGAAGATGCATGTGTAACTACACGTATCGCTTACGGTCAAGCTAGGAACTGAATTAGCTGTTCACTTCTGTTTGCGAGAAACTGAGCTTTTCCATTTATTCGCTACAACAGCCCAGCAGAGAGAGACGGCGCGGGGCGCAAGTAACCGACCTTCGGCACGGCCATAAATGTGTAGCTTGAAGTGGGCTTCAGGGCCAAAGCGGCCTCCATCATTGCCTCCCTCCCACACCCCCGTCCTCGGCTTCGGGCTGGCCATGTTGACGCGATGGGGGATATAGCGCGTCTTGGGGGTTGGGGTTAGCTCCTTTACTTACATAAATAAAAGAAAGGCTGCGATTGGAGGCCTCCTGTGGGAACTGAAAGACACAGCGTCTCATGGTTGCTTTGAAACGTGGCTAGAACGAAGGTTAGCTTTAGCTCTTGTGCCCCCGCCCGTCAAAAAATAGGGCGGAAGGTCTCCCTCTCACAGACGTTCTAGAAAGAAATCGCTTGAGATGGATTGTCTGCAAGCACATAGAGAACGCACTCGCGACGGCATTCCCTTAACTAACAGCTTCTGCCACAGACAAATTTTGTGCTTCTGCCCTTGTCCCCGTCCAAAAATAAGAGTTTCTCTCTTGCAGGCGCTCTGCCGAAATTTCGAAATTTGATTGGGGGCGGTGCATGCAATGACGGCAAGTCTTAGCTAGAGACTGGGCGGCGCTGGGAATCATTACCGTCATTGGTAGATGATATGGAGCTTTCCCAAAGATAAGGTTCGTTTGAGCAGTTGCCAGAGAGCGCCAGAAAACAGGCCGTTGAGAGGACCTAGGGAGCTTTACCTTGAGCAATTGATTTCATATTCTAGCCACATAAGGAATGTAAAAAAGGAACAAGTCCTTGGCGTAATATTCATTTCAAAACTAGACTCTACAGCTCAAAGTGCCCAACATTTTGCCATGTGGTGACTTAAACATAGATTTTTTTTATTCGTACTGTCCAATGTTGTTATGTAGCATATCCAATCAGCACTGCAAGAAGCTAGTAAGAAGAAGTACAAATTTTTTGAAAAAATAAAAGAAACAGTTCCTTGTGTGGCTTACACCAGAATAAAGGACAATAAACTATTTCATGTCTATTTCTCAATGTGTAAAACATTAACATGGTTGTCTGTGAGGTAAAGAAACTGTACAATTGACACTTTATATTGTACTCAATGAATAAATATAAAGCCATATGGGCAGTTAAAACGATAAAACACGGTATGCTGCCTGTCTACAATTTAGCATAGAATGGCATTCCATAAATTTAAGATGTAAACAACTCAAATTAAGAAATAACGTCAAGTCTAGAGGAAGTACTAGATAAGTGTCTTGTGACTGTTTTTCACCGAAGGCAGATTTGTAAAATTCTGTTAGAGCTGTCAATATATTTGAAACAAAATATTTAATTCGACACTACTGACCAAATTTGTCTGCTTAGTCAGCTTGGAGTGAATATTTACGCATGTTCGTATGTATATAGCATTAGGAAATCTTACAGTGTCATAAAAGAAACAGGCCATCAGAGACTACTCCAACAGCATCGGAATTTCGTAAACCATACTAAAATGCTTAATTCGGGTTTTCTATGTGGTTTTAGGGATACCAGTTTTCTTGGCGTACCAGTACTGTATTATCTCTTGTTTGGTTCTTTATTGTGATATAATGACATTCGTGCCAGAAAATCAAAATGTTCACTTGAAGCTGAACGAAACTGAAACTAGCCAATAGTGTGGAATGAAATACTTCGTTTCAAATAAATTGAATTCCTCGGCGGAAAAGATTAATAGAAGCAAATTTGTCTATCAAACTGCCAAAAATAACTTCATTAATACGATTGATGGTTGATTGCTAATAACGTGGAAATAATATAAAATCAGAAAATTGAAACTATTAACTTATTCTGTGATTATAGGAAAGTATATTAATTTACTTGATGGCTCCCGGCCACAGAAATCTGTTTTGTTTTCATTTGACGTGGGAGCTGTAAACGAAGGGAGAACAACAATATCACGAAACTTACATCGGTCAAGTGGAGAATGACCCCTCCCGCTATAACTCAGATTGCTCTACGCATGCGCGAATCTGGCAGCTTGGGCGCACCAGAAATTTTTTTCCGGTTGGAATCTGACACAGACAGGTCCAAAGAGGAGGGTGCCATAGGTCGTCCTTGTGCGTTTACTATCTTTGACGCCGAGCTCCATGCAGTATTTAAAGCTGTGGATCAGATGAAACGTGAACGTGGATCCAAATTCCTCGTATGCTCTGACTCGCTTGATGCGCTGCAGACAATCCAGTCTCTGTACATAGCAGACAGAACTGTCCAGAACATTCACGACGCCATGCTGCACTTGCAAAGACAAAGAAAGGAGGTTTCCTTCTGCTGGGTTCCGAGATACGTGGCTACCCGTGGGAATGAGTCGGCCGATACCACGGCCACGGAGTCACGTAACCTTCTTCAACTAAGGCCGGTATTACACTACATATTCCTTTGACAATGATTTGATCAAAGATAAATTTGTTTGACAAAGATAGTTGACGTGGCGCTAAAAAGCGGTATTACACTGTCATCATATTTTTCGTAAAAGTTCAAGATGTCTGACAACAACAGCAACTTGTTATTATAAACAGCAGTTGCATGTATCACAACTGCACTGTATGCGCATTTGGAAGAGGGGCGGGAGGGGGGAGGGGGGGGGGGGGAGAAAAGTACCTGGGTGAAGCCGTGGGTTTTACGACGAGACGTAATTTGTTACGTCACGTAACTTACGTGAGGCGTCAAGTCGTACATAAATTACTTAAGAATGAATGACATTTCAATATTTGCTCAGTTCAGTGTCTCGTCCTAACTCAAAGGGCAATACTCACTTAAGAACTGCTATATCTGCAGAAGACAGGCTCACAGTGACACTCCGATTTCTTGCTACAGGAGGGAGTTACTCTAGCTTACAGTACGAGGTTTGTCCGGAAAATACGTATAAAAGCTGAATAATGTCTTTATATTACAAGTTGCAGTCACCGCCAGGTGGGACTACTGCTGTAATAAATCCCACCAACGCTCAGTTCGAGTCAGAGCACTCTGCGTGAAGGTGGGAGGGTGCGGCAGCTTGTTGACAGTTACCCTTTTTCACCTGCCGTCGGCATGGAGCTCTCTCTGATTGACGAACAGCGCGTCAACATCAAGTTTCTTGCAAAGCTAGGCAAGAATGGCCGTGAGATTTTTGACTGTTTGAAACGGGTTTATGGAGACAATTCTCTGAAGGAACCAACCGTGAACAAGTGGTTAAAAAGGTTCCGGGATGACCGACAAGAAGTGAACGATGACCCTCGCCCAGGACGCCCGTCGACATCGAGTTCCGATGCAAATGTTGAACGAATGCGGGCTTGTGTTCTTAAAGACAGTAGATTGACAGTAAGTCAGAATGATTGCTGACGAGCTGTCAATCCCCTAAACAATCGTTCACGAAATCCTGACACAAAAACTTGAAATGAAGAAATTGTGTGAAAATCGTACCGAAGCTCTTGACGCCAGAACAGAAAGCAAAGAGGGCAGAGTGCTGTGAGCACTGGTTGGAAGCAGAGGAACGAGGGGACTTGCTCAAACGAGTCATCACTGGAGACGAGTCCTAGTTTTACGAATTCCATGTGGAGCTCAAATCTCAAAGCAAGGAATGGAAACTAGCAGGAGAACCGAGAACAAAAAAGTCGCGAAAATCAAGGTCCAATGTGAAGACAATGTTGATTGTTTTCTTTGATTCTAGGGGCATTGTTCACAAGGAATTTGTCCCTCCCGGCCAGAGAGTGAACGGAAATTTTTACGTTGAAGTTCTGACGCGTCTCAGAGCTCATGTGGCCCGAGTTCGACCGGAGTTGGCAAAAGGGGGCAGGTGGATCCTTCATCACGACAATGCGCCCGCTCACACGTCGCTCGTTGTGCGCGAGTTTTTGGCCTGAAGCTCAATCACCGTGACGGACTACCCGCCTTATTCACCCGATTTAGCCCCGTGTGACTTCTTCATGTTCCCGAAATGCAAAATGGTGCTTCGGGCGCGCCACTTGGGAGATGTGGAAGCCATCAAGGCGGAAAAGACACGGCAACTGAACAACATCACAACTGAAGACTTTCAGCAATGTTATCAACAGTGGGAACTGCGTCGGCAGAAGCGTATCGCGTCTCAGGGCGAGTACTTTGAAGGAGACCATATTGTAATACCTGAATAATTGTAAAATAAAGTTATTATTCGACTTTTATACGTATTTTCCGGACAAACTTCGTACAGCACTCGAGTACCACAGTGATCATTAACTCAAATAATACTGGAAAAAGTCTGAAGCAATTTATAAAGCACTAAAGGATCAGTGTCTGAAAGTAAATAAACGTTCAATACACTTTATGTGCATTAAGAGCTATTTTTATCGTAGATCAAAGTAATAATTACATTTTGTGTCCCACAACTACAAAATTAACAGAAATGTATGAACCTGATGAGACGCTTTACAGTGTGAGGCATCCTGAGTACAAAAATAGATTAAGAAGGCTGGAGAGCTCAGAATATATATATATATATATATATATATATATATATATAAGGAAGTACGTATGCCGATATGAGCTTATGCTTTCTCGTTAGAGTAGCTTGAGCGGAGGCCATTAGTTTTCTTTTTTATGTCGTCAGCAGTGCAGCAGGCCTCTCTCCAGCCTTCTTAATCCACTTCTGTACTCATGGTGCCTCACGTTGTAAAGCACCTCATCAGCTTCATACATTTCTATTAATTTTGTAGTTGGCGACACACACGAATTAAACTTCGCGGCCATGTTTACAAACACCGTACTGGTGTTAGAACGCTGAAGCGATGCTAGCGCTCCAAGTGGTAACATTTCACACTGCAGTGAACGGAAGACAAGCGACGTTTATGATCAAATCTACAGAGAGGTCCTAGATTTGATCATATTTATCTGACGACAGGCGAGATTTGACAAAGTTCCCTATTACACCATCAAATTTTTTTGAAATAAATATTTGACATATAAACGTAGTTGACTGCCCTCTCTCTCTCTCTCTCTCTCTGTGCGCTGAGTTCTCATGGGAGGGAGAGTAGCTGGGCGTGACGGCAAATAAGTTGCGATCCGTCCCCGTTTGTGATGCATGTGGTGTGCCGATTACAGTTCTCCATATTTCAACCGACTATTTTATTCAGGGTGATTCACGAAGATATGAAAAGACTTTAATATGTTATTCTACAAGTAAAACTAAAGAAAAAAGCTCATACAAACATAGGTCCGCAAATGTTTAGTTACGGAGTTATGGCTAACAAAAGATTTTGCCTGAAATTTAGCAACTTCGTTAATGAAGCCATCGCAAAACTGTACGAGCTTTTCCATTTATTTTGTTATTATTGGTCTGGTGAATCCAATAAAACATATTCCAGACGTGTATCTGCAAGTGGTTTTCAAGAACTTCCAGAGAAGGTAAGATTATTATACAAGTGAATTTGTTTACTGTCTATTAAGAATGTAGGAACGTTTATGTCATTGTTGACAACCGTTAGTGACTTGTTTGAGTCGTTTCCTAACCCTGAAACGAGTTAGTTTTCTGGATTGTTCAGTGAAAGAGCATAATAGCAGTGTATTTAAGAGAAACCACATAGTAATTGTTGAATTTTGTAGATTATTTATGAAATAGGGATGTCTTTCAAATTTACGACAGAGGAATACGCCGATATGTGGATTGTTTTTGGCAAATGTGATGGTAATGCTGCAGCTAATGTTATTACCATGATTTTTCTAAAACTAAATCCTCTACAACTTCCGTTGAAAACTTTGTGCAATTGTCTGGAATTTAAAAAACAAATTGGGCCACATAGTTAATAAATTAAAAATTTTACGAAATTACTTCTTTGCGGACCTATGTTTGTATGTACTTTTTTCTTTAGTTTTACTTGTAGAATAACAAAATATTTGCGTATCTTCGAGACTCACCCTGTGTAATGACGAGAGGGTTCAAGCTGCTTTACCGTCAGACCTGCCCTCAATTCTTGGTGACAATGAACTGAATCTGGCACGTGTTTTACGATTTCATGTTTTGTCTCCACTTCTACCTAAGCTCTTAGGTCGACGCTTTTAATATGTTAGACAACGACTGGATCATCCAGTTACTATTTTTATGATCCGCCGACCTTCTTTTCTGGACTTTCCTGCTAGTTGCTGTCCAGATCAGGTATCATTGTTTGTAGTGGTCTGCTGTGACCCGCTGTACCGTTCAGAGGAGTCGTGTGCGTTCATGTACAAAAGAGTACAAGGGAGCGTATATGATGTGCTTTTTGTGTGCTATGGCCCAAATCGCCTCGTACAATCAGCGTACGGGCGCTGATGACCGCAATGTTGCGGATTAGTCGTTTCGGTAACTGATGACTGCAGTCGATTGTTTGATTTGCAGGATGCACTTCACGTATCTTACGGTGTTTGCTCGTCCGAGTTCACTTGTCATTATCAATTTTTGATATGTTTTTCGCTTGATTAAACTAAGATTAAAATGTGATATTACTCATAAACGTTTACGTTGGTAACATAAAGACAGCAATTCTTGACAAGAGTACAATTACCCCGCACGCCCGCTCGTGTTATAAAAAATGGCGCGCCCGATCGAGGGTTAAAGAAGAAAGCTCGTTTCATGACGCAGTAAATTGAAAAACTCGACGCTCGTAAGATGAACTGTTTGGATAGGCTACTGAGTTCTGGGCGAGCTGTCCTAACAATTGTAGTAATGACAACAATGGGGGCAATGCACGGGCGAGGCGAAGTACGCACAGCTGCTGCAGGCCGGCAGGCCACGCTGTTTGGGGGGAGGGGATGGGCAGAAGATACCACGACAGGTAGTTTATTCATCCAAACACAAAAAATTTGGTGACTGCGGGAATACGGAAGTAAGTGACTAAACCTGCTGATAAGGGCGATCACCCACTCCCCCTTTAATCCAACTTCGATCGATCGATGAAATACTGTAACCAACGTTGCCTTCAGTGTTGGTGCTGCTCCGTTGCCTGTCAGTATTTCGACCAAACATCAAAAGGCGGTGGGCCAATACCGATACGCCGACCACACAATGGCGCCAACTTGTTAGTTTTGGTTGTCGTTTGAAAAACCACAGTTTGTCTCTTGTACCTCCAGGTGGAATATTTGAAGACACAGTCTCTCAGGATCAGTGGAATAACATAGGAGCTCTTGAGTGTTTGAAACTTTACATGGCGCAAATACATTTGTGGAATCCTACTATGAGGAACCATAAAAAAACGCGCTATTGCCGATGCATAGCAGGCAAAAGGTACACATTTTCTGAATCTCTATTGGGAATCGTACCTGTTCAGGGTACAAATACAGGCACATATATAAAAGAAGATCGATTATTTGTGTATTATTTAGGTTCTGTAACTGAGCTGTATTTTGTGTACATTGATGTATTTGTTTACTTTGCAGTAAAGCTTGTTTCATCAACGAGCTTGCCGTATAGCTTAAGCCATATGATGCTCCGAGAATTTTGTGACAATAAGAACCGTTGACTAAGAGTTGAATTATGCTTTAATATTTCCGAAACGTCAGGAGCATAATTTAGTAGGTTTTGTTATGACTGAAAACTTAGTTGCTAGATGGAAAATAATGGCGAATTATGTCACTTTTCTATGAGTTCTGTAAAGCAAGACATTCGGATTTCGAAAAATTGCAATAGACGTTACACCGGTAATTGTTTTCGTTGCTGGAAATGTATGTTTCCACGTTAAAAAATATGGATTATAGCAGAAATGCCTGTAACTTCCTATGAGCAGATAGTTACTTGCTTTAAATTTCAATTTATAGTAGGAGCCTTTAGTATGTAATGTAGAAAAGGGCAAATTACTGTATGAAATACAACCATGGTATCCCTTTGTACATGTGTACCATAGTCATTTTGCGGAGTTTGAATCTGTATAACAAACTAATGATAAACTAATTTAGGAGAAAGCTATTTTAGCTACGTAGTATCTTGAAGTATTAATTTCATAAACTTACGGTCACCCAACTACGTTGTATATTCGACTGGCTGGGTGGGTTAGATCGTAATCCATCTGATCTGTGAGTTAGTTTTTCCATGTTCGATCGACATATCACACTGTTTATTTCGAATTCAAATACAAATTTAACCATATGCTATATACTACTTATACAAACTATTTTAGATCGTTTTTCTCTTAACGCTGCCCTCGGAAACCTGTGGGCTACGCATATTTCCAGTTGATTTTGGAATTTTTCTGCATTGAATTTATCATACGTATCGTGAAGAATGTATTAAACAATACGAAGACTGATTCTAAGCTGAATTTTCCAAACCATGTCTCGCAATAGATCTTGCGAGACTGTAGTAGTTGTATGTTGGTGTTACGGTCGTTGCCCATCGCCTTCTTTTCCATGCTTTGTTTTTTTTTCCACTGTCAAAATATAATTATTCACGTTCAATATCGCAAATGCATCGGTCGCGAGATGCTCACGCTGAGTCTACAGGTATTCAGTAGAGCGTTGGCTCCAATGTGTGGGCGCTGCCCCAACAAAACTATTGGCCAATGTTGGCACCAATGTAATTTACGAGTAAGCTTTCGCTGCCTAACAGCAGGAAGCGCTGCGAGCTGCAGACCCAACGGTGACCGAGCGCAACCGCTACGTAGTTTGTTGTGGTCTGCTTCTGAGCGCGGTTCAGCACGAAGTATTCGGGCGCGAAGAAATGATTAGACCGCTAATTTTGCGACGCAAAATATTAAGTAGAGCGATAATTCGTGTACGCCCAGATATGTGGGTGATAGGCACAGTAATGAGTTAACGGAAGTAATAAATTACTAATGTGTAATCAGATGTTGCAAGCAATGAATTTTGCCATCGATATACGTGATTGGTGGTTGTGCAACCGTATAAAAGCTGTGACTATTAGATCATTTCTTTGTACAGTTTTGACAGCGGTTTCATGTTCAGTGGCTGATGTTTTATTCTTTGTTAAAGCCCAAGCGGTGCTAGCAAACGCTGCCATGTCCTTGGTCGGATTGTAGATTTTAAGTATTTTCGTTCACTGAATGTAGTAGTACTTGTCTAAGTTGGAGGTTGGCAGCTTTTGTGTTCCCTGTTGTTACTGGTATGAAATTGTAATCGTAGGTGGCTTGTTGCTAGTACTTTAGTGCCATAATGCTGTCAGGGTTTTTGATGTATTTGAACTTTCGAATTCCACGAAGTGCGTCTTGGTGAAGCCGTTCGCGTGGGCCAGTGACGTAATGTTACAGGCTGCTACAGGACACCTTTTGGTGCGTGTATTTAGTTTCGTTAGTAGCTGGCGAGCTTTCGAATATGACAGTATAAAAAAACTGGGTATGGTGACATTGAAAAAAAATCGCCTATAACACATTATAGCCGCCAAAATGTTCGCTGTTCTGATGGGGCGATATATGACAGCAGATAGTGCAACTAGCTGATCGCAGGTTTCATTCCATAATGTCACACGGAGTTCTGTGGTAACTCATCTTGAAGTCCTTGTTCAGAAGAGTAATATATGAAATATATTATCACCCATGGTCATTCATCTAAATATTTGAGAGTTGGCCATTTCGACAACTGCTTCGAATTATATTTATTCCCTTGTTACAAATCAGTAGTTCCATAGGATCAATAATGTACATAATTACAATAAAGAAAAACTAAGACATTAATTACTTCAGGTTAAAGTTGTCTTTAGCGTGTAAATGGTGTACAATGCGGCAGCTAAAATATTCGATAACTTATCCAGTGATATAAAGCGTCTGACAGCAAAGTTAATTTGAAAACAATCCAAAGTTTCTCAATGACAACTACTTATGTTCCATAGAAGAATTTCTGTTTTTGTTATGTGTGTCAGGTGGCGGATAGGCATTACTGATACGTATTTTTCATTTTAAAAAAATCTTGTAAAAGATCATTATAAATGAATGTGTAATGTGAATGTAAAATAACTCGTTCGACATCACTGACAAATCGTGCAAATGGTTCATGGATCATAAGACAAAACAATCACCAGATACATTTGTTTTCTAATCCAGCAGGAAGTCACTAAAATTAACGAGCTGTGCACCCACAAACTTTTCCTATTTATCCGTTATTTCAATTTTAAAAACTTCCGCGTTCACTGGATCTTTGTTCGGTGAGTGAGTACTTGTATTTCTACGGTTACCCTTTAGTCTGGAAGGAAGCTATTTACACTGTTACTTAAGAGGTTAAAAGAGGTGGCACTAAGAACTTAGGCTGTACGTTTTGAAGCCAGAGTAGGCGGGGCCTGCCACCATTTTATACTCCGTTCATATTAGGAATAAACCTCATGTAAATGTTACACCATGTATTCTTCTGTGTTTGCTGTAATCTCATTGGATTTCGTTTCATGTGGAGCAGAAGCCAAGCTTTCCTTAGTACAGAAAAGTACGATAGTGAGTATACGTTTTATGCTGTGTTAGGCGTACGTCTACTCGGCGATAACACGGGTCAACACCTTTACCGGCACATTTAACGTGTAAAGCACTGGCCAGCAAGCCACCTGGCGCAACTAACCAGCCCGATGTGAACAATTGTAATAAAGACGCAAAAAGAGACGAGCAGAGAACAATGTAGCCTCGAATGTCATACTTTTTGAACGGAAGGAAATAGTGGCAAAAATCAGGCGATACGCTTCTTAGGTGATCTGCTGGAAAACATAAGATGCTCTCGATGTTAGCTAACATCGTAGTGTAATTAGAAACGACAGTGGTGAAAATTCCTGACTTTCACAAGGGTAATTTTTCTGCATGAGCTATGTGCGGTGTAAACGCACCTTGCTGAGATTTCACCATGTAGTTCAATATTGAAGCCACTGTAGTATTACGGTCAGTTGTCTGGTAACCTCCGAACTTGTTCCATATCGGACACTAATGAATGCAGTATATTTCAGTGCTGCTACGTTGAAAACGAGGCGATCACCAATAGAAACTCAAGCGCCACCAAAAAGTCCACATTTACTCCTTTTTTTTATTTCGTTGTCCTGCATTTCGCCATCGCTCAGCAGTGACGTGTAGCAAAGCTTCGTGTATTAGTTCCAGTAAATTTGACAGATTAAATGTATTATTTCTAGTGACATATTCCTTAACTTTTTTCCAGATCAATTCTATTGAGTTCAGATTGCAGTCTTAAGATAACTGTAAAAATGCAGCATTTGTACAGTGTGCTCTTCTCCGTGGAAATTGTTTTCCTTGTTTAAGTGACGCTGTATCGCTCTAGCTCGTGAGACCACATGTGTCCTGCAAAAAATGGATATACTCAGTGTTTGATTTTCATTGTTCTCCACAAAGTTTAATTGTGTTTTATCTTCAAAATATTTACCAAGCTTTTGTAATATGTCGATAACTAGGAAAATGTATTTGCAATGAAAACCAGAATTCTGTGTGTGTTATGTAATTAGAAACTAGAAGCCGCGCATTTTTCTCGAAAAAGTGGTTAAGTGTGAGTTAATTACCACATAGTAGAATATTATATTTAAATGATTTAGGGATTTAAACCGTACACAAATAAGTTGTAGATCACAATGGGTTTCGAACCGCCGCCCGCCAACCTACGGCGCTACCGATTACGATACGAATATATTTAAAATACCGTGTCGTACGGTATATTTATTACATAGTATTTCTCGAAAAGTCGAAGCTGATTTTTCTCTGTAATGTTGAGAAAAAATTGAGAACAACTTGTTTCCAGCCATTAATGGTGTTTCACTACGAGTCAGGAAGAAGTGTCCTCGCATTTTCGCGGTACATTTGAACTGCGATACAGTGGGAGCACAGGTACCACTTATAGGGACTGTGATTGCACACAATTTTTGAAATAAAAATTACGTAGCAGAAATATGATTAAGAAAACGTTTATGGCTGTTAATACATAAGAATGTCTGAAAGTTTCAATTACAGTGGCAGTAACAGTAACAAGATATCTAATACATAAGTTGTACATACTTCAAAGAGCGGAACACCACTAGTGTAAGAGTTAAGACTGCTGACCAGTTAACGCGATTGTTTGTTTAAATCGTTTTTGTTCTTATGATATAGTAATAGGACCATAGACGGCGCATGTCCCTTTTTCTGCCCTGCTAACGCTTGAAACCAACATCTAACTCACGACAGCTGTGTTCCCATCATTATGCGCTGTGTGAATTGGCGCTGGCTGCTACAGTTCACTCATTTATTGATTTTGACAGTTCAACGAACTG
Organism: Schistocerca americana; assembly: GCF_021461395.2. NCBI lineage: Eukaryota > Metazoa > Arthropoda > Insecta > Orthoptera > Acrididae > Schistocerca > Schistocerca americana. Next base: position 27,729,422 of record NC_060119.1, on the reverse strand, counting down.
TAGTACAATTCTTACGAATGTTGCAGTGTAGTTAACCTAATTTCTCATAAATTCCTGAAAAAGCAGTGGTTATCGTTTTTATATGTGGTAAAGTTGAAACGTATTCAGTTCTTTTAATAAGCGACAGAACGACTGTTCTTTAGTGAATACTTCCTTTGCAGTGTTAATTCTTGTAGTTTACCGCTTCCACAGGAATGGGAGACAAAATAACAATGCCGAACGCAGTTTTGTAACGATTGCACAAGAATATGTGTGAAATCCTTTGAAGATTTTGTAAGAAAGGAAATTCGTTTATATGCATAATGTCAGGTATTTACACAAAATAAGAAGATACCGAAGCATCAAGAGAGGAAGAGTAATATAATACAAAGTGTTGATTATATAAATCACAAAGGCACATCTGATGTAGAACAAAAAAATGTAATAAATTGTGCACGTTAAATGAAATGCTATTCAAATGTATTAATAGCCATCAACTTTTTCTTAATTACACTTTGGTTATGTAGTTTTTATTTCAAAAATCGTGTATAGTCGCAGTCTCTGCATTGTTATGCTCTTGATTGTCGCGCTGTTAATGCGCACTACGGTCGCAGGTTCGAATCCTGCCTCAGGCATGGATGTGTGTGATGTCCTTAGGTTAGTTAGGTGTAAGTAGTTCTAAGTTCCAGGCGACTGATGACCTCAGAAGTTAAGTCGCATAGTGCTCAGAGCCATTTGTTAATGCGCAATATGAAAATGGCTTAGGATGCTTCGTGTTCCGTAGTGAAACACGCGTGTTTCGCCGAGAAATAGGTTGTTCTTAATGAATGTTATAAATTTGCAGAGGAGCTAAGAGACTACCAGACGACTGACCGTAATCAATACCTTCAGTGGCTTCAGTAGTCAACAGTAGAGTGAAATCCCTGGAGTATGCTTCCGCATCACTCATAGCTCGCTCAGAAAAATTATCCTATGTTACGATTACTATGTCAGGTGAGAAAGAGAGCATTTTATGCTTTCCGTCTGGTCACCTAAGAAGCGCGCTGTCTTTTTACGTCTGAACTGCAACTGCTCAAATCATTGCAGGCTAGTTGGACCGCTGGTTGGCCAGTGCTGTCAGAGTTTAATGCGCCGGTTAAGCTGTTGTCCCGCACATCACCGGTCACGCTGTGTGGGTGTAGCATAAAACGTCTCTTTACGATCGTACTTGACCGTTTGGTCACAACTTGGCTTCCGCTCCACGTGAAACGAAAACCAGGCAGATTAAAGCAAATGCGGAAGACAACGTGGCGTAACGTTTACATCAGGTTTATTCTTTTGATGAACGGAGTGTAGCTCCAGTACGTCTGGCTGCTTGTGATGTTGTTTCACACGATAAATCCAACTTTGCTCCGTATCTACTCTGTTGGAATCATGTTACAATGGTACGGCGGCAACCGTAAAAAATGCAGCATTTGAATGGTGTGCTCATCGCCGTGAAAATTGTTCTCAGTGTTCCGACGACACTTACCATTCTGGCTCGCGTGACACCAAATCTGTCCTATAAAACGCTGAACGTCATCCAAATAGTCAACTTTCATTTCTGCTCTGCAAATTTTAATTTTTAATGTTTCTTAACTTAAAAAAAACATCTGTTAACAATCGTTTATAACTTATCGAAAATTAAGAATTTATACTTGGAATGAAAAGTAGAATTTTGCGTGCAATATGTAATTAATACAGGGTGATGCGAATACTTAATGAAAATAATTTAGATGAATTTCACTTATAAAAGTTCTAAGGTGATTTTCTCAGAAAACTAAAACGACCTGTTTCTCGCTACTATTTGATGGTGTTCCACGCCCGTGTAGGTAGCAGCGTAACACATTTTCACACTACACATTAACAATCAGAGCACAACAGTACAGAGACTGCGACTGTATATAAAAGCTACTGAAATATCATTAAGGAAGACGTTGATGGCTATCGTTCATTAAAATCTTAGTTTCATTTACGGTAACGTAGTAATAAGATATCTAATACATCCATCGAACAAACGTGCAAGAGCGTAATACCACCATTGTACATGTGCTACGGCTGCTGACCAATTATCGCGTTTGTGTTTACATCAGGTTTATTCTTACGATAAACAGAGTATACAACCAACTTTTGTTTTCGTTACTGTCAGGTCGACACAGTGGGGGATATGCCCCTCCGTACCGGCTGCACTGGTAAGTCCTCCCTTTTCCCCGTTTAGTACATCGGTTTCTCGGCGCCTGTTCTATTTTCACATTCTGCAGTATGATCGCGAATCGAACAGTGATCCAGAAAATGTCGAATAAATTTATGTATTTCCGTTTGTGTCAGTTTCGGTCATCAGTGACCATCTTCAGGTCTGTTTTAAAAACTCATCTTAATGTAATGGAGCAATAGCGGCATCGCCAAAAGATAAACATCTAATTGTGTGTTTATCTTTCGACGATTCCACATTGGCTCCATTGTACGACATGTTTTGCAAACAGATCTGAATATAGTCATTGCTGACAGAAGCATGTAGTTCGAGGACCTAACATGTTGTGACAGTAGAGAGAAATAAAGAAATCTATTCTTCTCCTATTATTAGGTAAGCATTCCTTTTGTTTTTACTTGTCTATAGATGGGCCAGTGTGTGTTAAATGTTTTTGCTGAAGAGCCAATATTGACATTGTGGGGCGGAATATGTACTGATTAGTATCCTGCATAAGACATGAGCCCCCCCCCCCGCCTCCCCCCCCTCCCCCCCCCCCCCCCCCGAATATCTTAGCTATAGGAAGGGAGCTACAAGTTTGTTGCCGGCTCCCGAGCACTCATCGTCAAAACTCGGAACCATTTGTAACATTTCGAGTTATCTCATTCAGATATGTCACATTCAGCAACGCCGGAGTTTTGGCATTGTGCCTGACGAAGTGGTGGTGTATTGTTTCTGGGTGATAAGTTGATTAATAAAAGTGACTGTACTTATATTTAAATGCGTTATATAATACGATACACGATCTCGATCGCCTGCGAAACGGCAGCGAATATGTAGCACATTTGATCACCGTCTCTACAATTTGCATTTAGCAATAATGTTGCTTCCGTTTGAAATTTATACTATAATAGCGGATCAGTGCTAGGCCACGAGTTGTCAGCACTGGAAGACATAAAATAGAAACCCCCCCCCCTCCCCCCGACGCCCTTCAAGCGTTCACACCGCAATTTCGGTGCTACGTACCCCTCTGTCAATGAGATTACGACCGAACTTTGCATACTCAAGGTCGAATTCAAAGATATTTAAGCACATACTAAAATATTACTGCGTAAATACAATATTTTTGTTTGTTATTGTGCAGGAAAACTACTCTCTAGCCGACCTTTTTCTACTCAGCAGTTGCTATTATTGCCTTGGTGCAAAGGTTCGTAGGCTCTTTGCGTAAGTTTACTACACACTACAGACACTTTAGTCACCAACAATATATTCTCCATCTCTATTTGCATCAGTCTGCCAGCGCAGGGGTAACTTTCCCCTTCAGCGACTGTAGAAATCACGTGATTTTGAGGCGAAGAACTCATCGAGCGGTGTTCTAATGCATTTTCATCCGGAAAGGAAGTTCCTTGAAGTATGTTCGATAGAGCGAAAAAGGCGAAAGATCTGAGAACACTAGATCAAGTGATTAACATGGGTGTGGAATGACTTACCAATCCGACTCCTGTACAGTGTTTTTTGTCCGTCTAGCAGAATGCGGGCGGGCGTTACCATATAGTAGCATCACTACATGCAGTCTACCTACTCGTTCTTGGATAGCGTGCGCAGGACGTCCCAGTTGTTGACGATAGGTGTCAGCATTTGGTACATTACAGCTCGGAGAAACAAGTCCTTGTACACCTCGACGTTGCTGTTCCACGAGCTGCATAAAATTGTTTGGGGCGCAACCAACCCTTTATTTTCCTTCTGTTAGCACGGAGACACCATTTCTCGTCACCAGTAACCAGATAGGATAGGAATAGCCGGTGTTGTTCACAGGCCAATTGATGACGAACAAGCAGAGATGGCACATGAGGCCACACATTATTTTTTGTGATTTTCGCTTAGAGCGTGCGGACCCGGTTTTTGAAACTTCCCTAGTGCATGCAGATGTCGCAAGATGGTGGAATGATTGCATTTCATTACATATGCCAATTGTTCAGTACACTGTGAGGCCCGTAAGCCGCAGTTCGACTACCACTGGTAGGGACTGTTGCTCTTGTGTTTCGGTGGTTCGCATGGCATATGGATTGGGGAGGGAGGTGGTACCTCACCACATCGGATATCGCGTATGTAATACCGAATGAGTTTGAATACAAAAACAGTTTAGTCACCCTAAATCGAGATAAGTAAATAATAGTAAAATTTGCTCCGCGGGGGTGGTCATATCGAGGCAGCGGTCGCTTTGTCTGGGCCCAGGATTCCTGTGAGAAGCACCAAGGTGCTTTGCGTGTATTACAGCTAGTGCAGTGCATAGTAGCGAGGTACAGGTCTAACATATTCCAGAATCTAGTTTGTAAGTTATGCAGAAACGTGGGAGACCGTTCAACATCTCGTGGGTAAGAAGCACTCGGATGAAAGAGCTACTGCTCGTATTTTTCAATGAGTGGGCAGGAAATCGGCTGCGGCCTCTTCAGAGTGGTCACCTATTGTTAACCTTGCACGATTGAGTACGACAGCGCACTAGTGCGGCCACGGCCACGACCACGACCACGACCAACGATTGGCCGTGGGCGCAGCTACTGCCACCACGACTGCGGCTGGCAGTCTACTGGCCACACGCCAGTGGCACGATGGGCGCCACGGAGATAGCTACTGCTGTGTACCTCTGGAATCGTGGGAAAAAACGAAAGAAGAGGCGATATTGGGTACATCCTATGTTGCAATCACCCTCTATAAACGGAATGTTTGTTACTTTTTTTTGTGAACTTTGCGAGCACGAAGATAAATTCTTCAATTTCACTAGAATGTCATCAAAAACTTTTGATGAATCGTTTAAGATTGCAGACAGTATAAGGGGTATAAGCACAACAATGCGGCTATGCATAGGAAACGAAGAGAAATTGCTAGCTACCTTAAAGTAAGTTTTGTTAAGTTTTTTATGAAAATAAACAATAAAAATTTAATTTCACTTCACGTAATAGTATTTTCATCATTCATCTAACAACTGAGTAAAGGTGACGTAGCACTATTGTCAATAATGTCATCATTGATGGTTTCTTGTGGAGACTTCGCTATGTCCTCTTGTGAAGAAGGACAAGCAGGTTGCGCTGGGTAGCTTTGCTGCTAGGATGGCGTTGTGAGAAATATACTGATGATTGTGAAGGCTGAAGAAAGTTTTGTCGGTGGTGTTCATGGCTGGATGTGGTTGGATAACTGGGGTTACATTGAGCTACTTCGACAATACTTAAGATACGTCGTTTCACTGACAACTTAAAGGTGCTGCGGTATTTTTTTAAAATCAGGGATCAGAATAACATAGCCTGTCCTCGTCTGTAATCATCTGTGCGTCTTCTTGCTGTCTTGCTTCTGCAGATTTTTGCAGCACAATGATTAATTCTCTACCAATTTCATCTTGTGGCTTCCTTGCCTTACCTAGCACCCTAGCTGTGTACGGTCCACTTGCTGCTTCACTTTGTGAGGCCTGATTCTCAACGTTTTCAGGCGATACGCTGCTGTGCGTATTGGAGGGTGGACTGGTGATATTTAAGAATGACAGCAAATTCAAATACAAATATTGTCTTCCTTGCAGCGGCAGGACCACTTTTACCACTTAATCTCCTCTTCTCTGTTGTAGGAGTCTTTGATATTGCGCCATTTCTTCTGTAATTGCATACCTGTAATAATAACATTATTTTAACTACTAATAAAGTCCATTGTTTGTAAACTGAAACCGCAAGCAGTGATATGTTAACGAGTTTCCACATACCATAAGTTAATTTTAAAAAAAAGATTACAATAATTCTGCGTATTAGATTATCTGAGCAAAATGTTTCACGAAATTACGTTCAGGAAAATGTTGCCTGAAATGTAACCTGTTTCCCAGAAGCGTGAACTGATTTAGTAATTTCTCCCTTTCAGATATCTAGCAACTGGGAATCCGTTTGTTGATTTGCATCATGCCTTTCGGCTTGGAGTAACAACCATCAGAGAAATTGTAAGAAGAGTGTGTTCATCAGTCTGGATTACCTTGAAAGACGAATGTTTATCAGAACCTACCAAAAACGATTGGTTGCAAATAGCAAAAGATTTTGAAACAAAGGCCAATTTGCCAAACTGTCTCGGTGCTGTTGATGAAAAGCATGTGAGACTGGTGAAACCAGCAAATAACTTTAAGAAATATTTCTCTATTGTATTAATGGCCGTTAGTGATGCAAACTGCAAATTTGTCGCTGTGGATGTTGGGTCGTATGGTAAATGTGCTGACTCAACAATCAGTGTTCTATAAGCGAATACTGTCTAATAACTTGGACAGTCCAGAAGACAAACAAATTTCGGAAATAAACAAAACCCCAGTGCGTTATGTATTCATTGTTGATGACGCATTTTCTCAGACGCACAGAATTCTGTGTCCATGCGTTGGTCTACGACTTGGTATGAAAAAAAAGTATTTAATTATCGTCATTGTCGAGCAAGAAGTTTCGTAGTGTGCACTTTCGGGATAATGGCAAATAAGTGGAGGATCTTTCACAGGCCTCTGAATGTAGACGTTGATCTCGCTATACACATTGTAAAGGCATGTTGTATTCTACACAACTTTGTACGAAACAGAGATGTTGTACAATTTTTAGATACGTTCTATTGATATCCTCGAATTCATGAGGATACTCCACAACCAATATGCAGACATAGATCCAATTCACACTACAGAAATGTTTTTGCCGATTACTTTGCACATGAAGGTGCTCTGCCATGGCAATTGGATTACATGCGGTGAATTATGTGTATATGTTGTGTTAATTAAATACAAGTAAATGTAAAAGCATTTACACAGCATATTTTGTTCCTGCAGTGTTTCACATTCACTGCTCCCCAGTGCTGGACCCAGGTTCGATTCCCGGCCGGGTTAGAGATTTTCTCTCCGTGGGCACTGGGTGTTCCGTTATTTCATGCTCCTCATCGGCCGCAAGTCGCCCAATGTGGCGCTTACTGAAATAGACGTGCACTTGGCGGCCCGACCTGACTGGGACGTTCCAGTTGCCGTATGATCATTTCATTTTCAGTAATTGAGAAATAATCCCGGGGAAACTAAACTGTTTTGTGTATTGAAATACACTCGGTATTACGTAGTTGTATACGATGTGGTGAGAAAAAAAAGTTTAAAAACGATACTTACAAAATTGCAACATAAACGATATCTAGAGGATAGTAACTTCATTAATTTACTTCAATTTCATGCTAAAACTACTGCTCTTCCTATGGGTGTTCAGGATCACACACAAAAGCAGTAATTATATTACGCGTACCCTGATACCAACATAAAAAACAAGATAACAGCAAATCGTTTCAAATTACCCGCCGTTTCAAGCAACTCCATTTTACTATACTGTTTTTAAAACGTATTCAAAAGAAGAAATAACTTACCGTACGATTTGATCCTATTACAAAATTTGCACGCTTACACACGTAACATCATTGACTATGTATTTATTCAGGTGCAGCTTTCATAGCAAGTAAGAAAAGCACATCCCGTTACAGAATGAGATAAAGTTCGAACACCTAACGATACGCATAATATGCAGAAATGTACTAGGTCCTGAATGCAATCACTCGTTTCTTATACACGTTTGGAAACTTTATGGACTCTTAGTAAATCTGTTGCCTTGTGTCAGTGTCAGCAGGCAGAGGGTGCGAAACCTGTAAATTCATGAGCAGTATAATGAAACAATCTGCATGTTTTAAATGCCCAGCCATTCTCATTCTGATCTGTAGATGGAGAAAAAGTCTCGTGCCGTTGCCTTTTACTGGTTTTCTGTTAAACTGACTGCGAAACACAAAACATCGTATTTTCATAATTTTATAATTGTCGATTTTGTTACGTCATACGTAGCACATGTAATAGCGTGTTTTTTGAATGCACAAAACAATTGTTTCCCCATGATTATTCATCAATGTCATGGACCCGCCTTCGTGGTGGACGCCGCACGCAGAGTGGAAGTATTCGTGTGACGCTATTGCCATTCGAATAGTAATATCCACTGTCTACAGCGCGGACTGTCTGCTAACAAAATGGCAATGGGCCATATTCGTAATCAGCACTCTGCCGTCCGGCGACACCACAGTGGTGTCGTGTGCAGAGTATCGCGCAGTGACCGGCGACAGCAGTATCTTTGGCGTTCTGTCGGTGTTTTGTTTAGGTAACAATAAGTTACACAAGTTTTTTGTTTTTATAAGTACTTGTGCCCATCCTTTATGGCAGAAAAAAAGAGACGATATGAGTATTTTACGATGGATGCGCGGACGTCTTGTCTGACGTTCCGGACGACTTGGCCGATTGGAAAGAAGACATTGGATATCAAAAAAATTGTGAAATACGTTCAAGAATAATTCCGCGAACGCTACGATTGCCAACAGATTCGGATGAATCAAACGAAGAAGACAGTCACAGTGGTCAGACTTTGATTTACCGAGGACCAGTAACAAATTTGAAGGATCCCCGGATCCAAACATATTTCCCAAAGATACTCAGAGCGTCGAGGATATCGTAGAACTATATATTGGGAACGATGTATTTGAATATATTAGCAACGAAACAAACAAGTACTCCAGTCAAAATTGCAATAGAAGGAAACAGGATAAAAAAGTGCCAAATTTGTCGACGTTAGGGGACCTAAATGTAGAAAATGATTTAGGCTTGCTGTCCTTACGGCACTGTAAAAAAAGCTCGGATCGATGATTATTGGTAAAAGAATCCTTTGATACACACACCGATATTGTGTGTGTGTGTGTGTGTGTGTGTGTGTGTGTGTGTGTGTGTGTGTTGGTGCTTATGGGCGCTCAACATCAAGGCCATCAGCGCCCTGCCACACATTAAAAGGAACGAATGTGGACAGACCTAATAATACTGAAGCACACACTCAAAGAAAGCAGGAAACGAAGGAAAATGCTACATAAGAAAGTAAAACGTAAGGAAAGGGAAAACATAGCAACTAGAATGCCATAGGAAATTGTCATTGGCTGGTGACTTACATAAAATATGGATGAGCTTGTCACACAGTGAGCAAATTAAAATCCTCTCCCTAAAATCTTTGTAAAAACATTTGACATGGCACAGAACTTTAAAACTTTAACCACAGTCGTCCGAGTGTTGTCTAAACGAGATGGCAGGTCCGCTGGCAAGTCAGCCGCGGCCCGCTGGTCAGAAAATAAAATGCAATCCAATAAAACGTGGCGCACAGTGACCTGGACGCCACAAGCACCACACATTGGAGGGTCCTCTCGCCGGAGCAGGAAGCCATGCGTCATAGGACTGTGGCCTACTCGAAGCCGAGTGAGGAGAACCTCGTCCCGTTGATGGGGCTGAAAGGAAGTACACCACACACGCATTGTGGGCTTGACTATATGGAGCTTATTGTCAGTCACTTCCAGCCACTCAGCCTCCCACCGACGCATGACTCGTGAGCTCAACAGCGAGGTGAATGCGTGCAGGGGGATAGCACACTGAGATACTTGTGAATCGAAACGCGCCTCCTTGGCTGCGAGATCTGCCCTTTCATTCCCAGCGTTGCCAACATGCCCTCGAACCCAGCAGAAAGCTACAACCTTCCCCAGTCGCTGTAGTCGGAGGAGAGCATCCTGGATGGTGTGGACTATTTTATCTGCTGGATACAAACGTTCCAATGAGTGAAGGGCACTTAGTGAATCGGAACAGACAAGAAATTTAGGAGAGGAAGAATGTCTCATCTGCTCCAGTGCCCACAAGATCGCAGACAATTCTGCATAAAAGACAGTAAAAGTCTGGGGCAGTCGGACCTTAAGGACACGATCCAGAAAAAACAACTGAGCAACCAACGGAATCACCCTTGTTCGACCCATCTGTAAAAACAGCTACATAGTCGCGGTGCTCAGATAAAATCGCAGAAAATGCTGCATTAAAAACGGTGGCAGGAGTGCAATCTCTCTTGTACTGCAATAAATCTAAAATCACAAGGGGGCTCTTCAGTAACCAGGGTGGCAGGCGGTTAAAACCCAGGATTTGGGGTTGTACGGACTCCACACCGAGCGACTAGCACACGTTGCACATGGATCCCAAGCAGCAACGTAGCCCGGGGACGGTGGGAAAAAAGGCAGTCCAGAGGTGGATGGGCAACAAGATGGTGAGCAGGCGAGGTGGGAGCTGCAAGTAACTTACAAGCCTGGTACACCAGCAGGAGCTGCCGCCCGATGGTAAGTGGCGGTTCGCCAGCCTCAGCACAGAGGCTGGGTACGGGACTGGTCCGATAAGCACCTGTGGCCTGTCGAATCCCAGCATGGTGAACAGCGTCAAGGATCTGCAAATAAGACAGCCTTGCTGACCCATATACTGTGCACCCATAGTCCAGCCGTGAACTCTCGATAAAACTGAAGGAGACGCGACCTGTCCGCGCCCCAAGACCTGTGGCTGAGGCACTTGAGGACGTTCAATGCCTTCAGGGTTCTGGCTTTCAAGTCACGTAGGTGTGGCAGCCATGACAACCTGGAGTAAAAAATTTGGCCCAGAAACCGCAATGTGTCTCTAAAATGTAGGACAGTATCCCCCATATGCAAGGCAGGCAAAGTAAAAAGACGACGAGAACGATTAAAATGAACACAAACACACTTAACGGCAGAAAACCGAAAACCCGTCTTTGCAGCCCACTCTTCTAACCGCCGCACTGTTAGCTGCAACTGACAGCTCACAGTTGCAACACTGGAGGAGGAACAGAAAACAGCAAAGTCGTCCACAAACAAGGAGCACTGTACTGGACTCCTCACTGTAGACATTATACTGTTGATGGCTATGGCAAAGAGGGTAACGCTTCAAACACTGCCATGGGGGACACTGTTCTCTTGCTCAAAGCGATCAGACAGTGCGTTACCAACACGGGTCCGAAAAAACCACTGAGACAGGAAAGACCAAATGAAAATGGGGAGGCGGCCACGAAAGCCCCATTGATGCAGTTGTGCAAGAATACAGTGTCTCCAAGTAGTATCATATGCTTTACTGATATCAAAGAAGATACCGATACAGTGATGCAGATGGAGGAAAGCCTACTGAATAGCCGCCTCTAGGAGGGTCAGGTTGTCGACCGTGGACCGGAATTTTCGGAATCCACACTGAAAGCGGCAAAGGAGCTGTCTGGTCTCAAACAGCCAGACCAGACGACGCTTAACCATCCGTTCCAGAGTCTTTGCGACACAGCTCGTCAAGGCGATACTACAATAACTACTGGGACATGTGCGGTCCTTTCCTGGTTTGAGGAGCAGGATGAGGATTGCCTCCCTCCACGAGGTGGAGAACACTCCTGTCTGCCATATGAGATTAAAACATTCGAGGAGGATTTCCTTTGACGCCGCTGGCAGATGTCGAAGCATGGAGTACCGGATGCGCTCGTAACCAGGTGCAGTGTCAGAAGTCTCAGTAAGTGCCGATTCAAGTTCCCACAAGGAGAAAGGGGAGTTGTAGGCCTCAGAACTGTTCGACCGAAAGTCCAAGTTCGCTTTTTCGACAGTCGAACGGTAGCGACGAAGCGCTGGATCCTGGGTTGCAGTGGCAGTACTTTGTGCAAAATGCTCTGCCAGCGTCTGAGCAATGGCTCTGGGTGTCGTTTGGAGGCATCCCTGTTTCAGGACTGCAGCTATTGGTAAATGGCTGCGTTTACCGGAAATCCTCCGGATGGCTTCCCATACTTTTGTGGAACAATTGGAACGGTTGATGGAGTCCAGGAACTCCTGCCATGACCTTTTCTTGCTCTCCTTAATGACACGGCGTGCCCTGGCTCTCGCGATTCGAAAGGCGGTAAGATTGACCGCTGTTGGGCGGCATTTAAATCTTCGAAGAGCCGCACGCCTGTCCCGGATGGCTGAATGGCACTCTTCTGTCCACCAAGGCACAAGGCGCCGCTTAAGAGGGCCAGAAGACTGTGGTATGGACAGGTCAGCAGCATGATGGATCACAAGTGTGATGTGATCCACCCATTCCTGTGTTGTGGCATTCAAACAAACAGTGGCAAGTTAGCCCTGCCAATCATCCATGATGGTGGCCTCTGCTCCAGCAATACATCATCCAGGAGATGAATGCGGATGGGGAAGTGATCGCTGGAATGAAGGTCGTCAATAACCTCCCAGTGAACAGAATCAGTGAGGATTGGAGAGCAGAATGATAGGTCAATGGCTGAGAATGACCCAGTAGCAGTAGAGAAATTACTCGGAGTACCTGTGTGGAGGATTCACAACACTTGAGACGTTAGGAGGCTCTCCAAAATTCGACCTCGAGTGCAAAGTGAAGTGGAGCCCCACAGGACATGATAGGCATTGAAGTCTCCCAGGAGGAGAAATGGGCAGGGGAGTTGTTCGATGAGATCTGTGAGGGCGTCTAATGTCTTTGCATCCAGAGGGGGTAAATAAAGGGAGCAAATGGTAAGCCTCCGATATGAATGAATTTCAACTGCAGCTGCTTGCGGGTCAGTATCCAGGGGGAGAGGAGAGGAGTGGAGTGGTGGTCATTGTTGACCAACACGACGGCTCCGCCTTTGGCACTTTCTCCAGTCAGGTCATCTTTGTGATATAACGTGTAGTCCATTAGTACAGGAGCATCAGATGGTTTTAAATGTGTTTCCTGTAAACACAAGCACAGGGGGCATTGCCGTGCTAGGAGCTTCAGTTCCTCTACATGTGCCCAGAATCCATTCATGTTCCACTGTACAGTGTTATTACAAATGATTGAAGCGATTTCACAGCTCTACAATAACTTTATTATTTGAGATATTTTCACAATGCTTTGCACACACATACAAAAACTCGAAAAGTTTTTTTAGGCATCAGAAAGAAATTGCGTGGGGTTAAGTCGTGAGAGCGTGGATGCCATGACATGAATTGCTGATCATGATCTCCACCACGACCGATCCATCGGTTTTCCAATCTCCTGTTTAAGAAGTGCCGAACATCATGATGGAAGTGCGGTGGAGCACCATCCTGTTGAAAGATGAAGTCGGCGCTGTCGGTCTCCAGTTGTGGCTTGAGCCAATTTTCCGGCATGTTCAGATACACGTGTCCTGTAACTTTTTTTCGCAGAAGAAAAAGGGGACGTAAACTTTAAACCGTGAGATTGCACAAAACACATTAACTTTTGGTGAATTGCGAATTTGCTGCACGAATGCGTGAGGATTCTCTACCGCCCAGATTCGCACATTGTGTCTATTCACTTCACCATTAAGAAAAAATGTTGCTTCATCACTGAAAACAAGTTTCGCACTGAACGCATCCTCTTCCATGAGCTGTTGCAACCGCGCCGAACATTCAAAGCGTTTGACTTTGTCATCGGGTGTCAGGGGTTGTAGAAATTGTAAACGGTAAGGCTTCTGCTTTAGCCTTTTCCGTAAGATTTTCCAAACCGTCGGCTGTGGTACGTTTAGCTCCCTGCTTGCTTTATTCGTCGACTTCCGCGGGCTACGCGTGAAACTTGCCCGCACGCGTTCAACCGTTTCTTCGCTCACTGCAGGCCGACCCGTTGATTTCCCTTACAGAGGCATCCAGAAGCTTTAAACTGCGCATACCATCGCCGAATGGAGTTAGCAGTTGGTGGATCGTTGTTGAACTTCGTCCTGAAGTGTCGTTGCACAGTTATGACTGACTGATGTGAGTGCATTTCAAGCACGACATACGCTTTCTCGGCTCCTGTCGCCATTTTGTCTCACTGCGCTCTCGAGCGCTCTGGCGGCGGAAACCTGAAGTGCGGCTTCAGCCGAACAAAACTTCATGAGTTTTTCTACGTATCTGTAGTGTGTCGTGACCATATGTCAATGAATGGAGCTACAGTGAATTTATGAAATCGCTTCAATCATTTGTAATAGCCCTGTATAATGGGAGCCATCTATCAAGGTGGGAGTACCTTCATTCTCACTTTCTGTCGGGGAGGAGAGCCCAAAACAGGTGGAGGCTCAGTTTTGGGGCGAGATGATTTCCCCAGTCTGACATCAACCTCCATCGCCTCTGAAGAGGAGTCGAGAGAGACATCAGAGAGAATGACATCAACATCAGCAGACTGTATGACTTCTGTCTCCTTTAGTGGGCGAGTCTTTGACTTTGGCTTTGGCTTAGATTTTCTGGCCTGAGGGGGCATTGGAGCCAAAACCTCAGAAGCAGCGCTGGGCAGTGCACAAGACTGGACCCGGGGAAGGGGCAGGACGTTCCATGATGTTAGCTACCATGGCCTGGTCAGAAGGCCGGGGGGGGGGGGGGGGGGCGGCAGCAGGCTTCACAGTAACGGCAGCAGCACACGTGTACATTGACATACGCAGGTGCTAGTGCTGACAGTAGCAACCTCCGTTTGTGTAGTGGCATTGGTTTTGAAGACTGGCTGTTTCAGAATGGAAGAAAAGGAAGCAGCGAACGTGGGCGGCTGCATGGACTTGTAAATTTTCTTTGACTCACCATACGGGATGCGTTTTGTGGTTTTAAGTTCCTGGATCTTCCGTTCCTCAAGGAAAACTCTGCATTCCCTACTCCACACAGGGTGATCCCCAGAGCAGTTGAAACACTTGGGAGGAGAGGAGCAACCAACTCCCTCATGGGCGGCTTTACCACATTTCCCACAAGTGTCTTCCCCTTTACAGCCGAGAGTAGTGTGTCAAAAGTGTTGGTATTTAAAACACCGCATGGGGTTGGGGTAATAAGGCCATACACTGAGACAGAGGAAACCTGCCTTCACATGCTCTGGCAATTTGGTGCTGTTAAACATAAGGATAAATGAGTCAGACCATCCACCCGTTTCATAACGTGTTGCACGTCGACAATTCCTTCCCGGGACCATTCAGCCTTCAGTTCGTCTTGGGGAATGTCAACGAGATCGCTGCAAGTCACAACACCTTTGCTGTAGTTCAAGGTGGTGTGAAATTCAGTCACTATCGCAAACTCCCCAAGAAATTCTGCCTTCTGAAAGTTCTGGACTTGATGGAAGCTACATGTTTCAACCAACAACGTGCCATTTCGCAAGCGCTTTACAGATTTTAATGTGCCAGCAGTACCTTCTAAGCGCTTCTGTATATAAAATGGCGAAACTTTTTCGAAACTACCATCTTATCTTTTAATTATAAGAAACACATTCTGCGAAGCAGCATGCGTTCTGTTACTACTGCCTGAATCAGGAGGACTGGCTACACGAGCCCTCTTGTTAGATTGGGTGTTAGAACCTACCAGCGGCCCACCCTTTCCGCTGGGAGGAGAAAAAAAAAAGTTCGAGGGTTCCATCTCGGTCCCACGAGCAGCTAGGGAACTAGGAGTCCTCCTAGACAGAGCCCCGCGTGCCTAGGTAAGCCTTATACAACTGAGGTGCGGCAGGTTCCCCAGAGGTTGCCCGCTAGCGACTGTTCCACCTCAACTGCCATGCATCTCATCCGCGCGGAGCACACCTTGAGATTGAGGTTTTTTTTTATAGAGGTTGATTCCATCCTCGCGATCCGGGCGGTCAAGCCAAGATCCCCATTCCCTGAGACACACAACGTTCCAGCGCCGCGCCGCACGGTGGTCGCTGAAGTATGCCCAGAGGTTATGGTGACAGGGGACTGGCGGCGCTTACCAGTCCCAAGTTCAGGAACCCCGGGGTCGCCAAGCCCGTACCCAGCAAATGAATGCTGAGCCCCTGGGGGCCCGATATTTCGCAAACGATGTCCCACAGCCGATTCAAATATTATCATTTTTACATTTTTCCGACAACAATAAGCCGGCTAATTCCGGCCGGCTTTTCAAAGTGCAATTCGTAATTGAATATTTTCCAAAAAGTTTAAGTAAACAAATATTTGAAACAAACAAATTTTGTATTTATTTACGTATGTATATCTTCGAAATTTCATGAAAGCAGCTTGAGAACATATGAGAACTAACGATAAGATTAGTAAAATTTAACAATTTATAAACTCCTGATAATGGCAAGAACGGCCGGCGACAAGCCAAGTAATCCGAATGAGCTCTGCCGGCGCCAAGCGAATCAATCTGTACGACACGTGCGGACAGCAAAGTGTTAGTAGCTGTCTATCGTTGAAAAACCTCATGGCACCCACAAGGATACTGCCTGGTCGCCTGTTCTTTCTTAAACCTCGATGTCCTCTTATTCAATTATTGTTAAAACCTAAGTATTCATTTGTTTTACGTCCATACTCACAAGGCAAATGTCCAATAAACGAAAACTTATTTTTCTACTTAAACGTTGAATCACAGAAACTGTACTCGTGCAACATGGTATTAGTTGATGCTTCGCTTTTCCCCATGGATTGTTACGTAAGGCGTATTTCCAGTCATCTTTGGGGAAAATAACAGGCATTATATTGATTGTACTGCCAAATTCAGTATCCTCCGATTACTTTTACAGTATACACAAACTCATTAAACTATAGGTTAATTATTCTGCATGATAGAAGAGTACAAAAGTTTAGAGTGCAAATAGACATTTAAAAATAAATGTTACTAGTTTTCAATTTTTAATTTTTAGTGAAGAATGGGACTTTGACCAATCATGTCACAAGCACCACAGTTGATGCATTGCAAGGATTTAAAATCGGTAGGTGAATGTTTCAACAAACGATTGTAGTACAGAGAAGATAGGTCGTGGACATGTGTCATGTACATACATATTTCGAACATAGTGTTACGTGTATTACTTTTTTCACACTAGAAAAGTCTAGTGTCCAGTTTTCCATTGATCTGTATAGGTTAGCTGTAGGATAGTATTCATTTATTTGTATTTACGATTTGACGCTTCGCCACAGAAGACAATCGATTTATTATCTATGGCTCGAAAATTAACAAATTAATAGCTATGAATAAAATATAACGTCATTGGTGAAAGCTGTATCCCATTCTTCAGTTGTCCACAGGTGTGAATTATGTCAGTTATTGTCAATGACCGTTCAGTTGTTATTGGAGCTATGCAGGATGAACATTGTTAGTAACTTCAAAGATGTTGGGTCTAATAAAAAGTGTTCTAGACTCTGTAGTCACCTCAGTGCTGATGGGAAGTATCAGGATGACTTGAAAGGAACAACGTTTACTTAATGATGTTGACCTGAAATGTATTTCTAATCGTTGGAATTGCTTCCAGATATGTTTCAGTTGCGAGAAATGCAAATTACGCAGCATCACTCGCTTTTCTGATCTTGTCAGTATATACCTCTGATGAAAAAGAATGTCTATGTGTAAGAGGGTTGTTTCACATAGCGGAGATTAACGCCTCATAGTTCTCAAGGTACGCATTTTATAACGCATTTTTGTTCCGAATAATCGTTCCTTTCATATGGTCGAGAGGAATGTTCGGCTTTGCCCAGTGCCAATGTTAATTGCTGCTGTCGCGTCACTTTTTCGTGCATATTTTCACAGTTTTGTTAGTTATTTGGCGAAAGCAACGAATATGAAGGGAACTGGATGTGCTTACAGATTTCTCGGTACCTTAGCCCGAGGTATGAGTTACGTTGGAAGGTAACAGTTTGGTTGTGGTAAAAGAAACCTGATTGTCATGACAGACTGATGTAAAGCTTTGCCCGACGTCTAGCTTAGGTTGGAAGGTGACAATTTGGTTTGAGCTAGCGAAGTCGGCGAATGTGATACTAAGGAAACCTTGTTGTGGTGACCAATTGATCTGTACCTTAGCCTGATTGAAAAAAAGTCGACGCTAACATCACGTTACCTTCTGTGGGTTCGGAGGTAAGAATAGGCCAACGGTATTCCTGCCTGTCGAAAGAGGCGACTAAAAGGAGTTTCAAACGTTTCAGCGCTTATGTGATGGTCCCCTGTCGGGTTTGACCTCCATACCTCAAAATTATTCCGAAGAGCGAGCCGATTGGGGATGGGCGCCTTACTTGGTGCATTGTGTGCATCGTGCGTTGAGACCTTTCGCCACCTTACTCTTCGTTGCATTGCCGTCCTGACCGCTCTCCATCTCTTTGGGCATGGATACGTTCCTGTGTGCACTTTCTGCCATGCAATGTGCAGTGCTGCTGTCTTCACTGGCGGCGACCATGGCCTAATTGTCATCTAATATCCAGCATGGTAGCCAGTCCGTTGTGGTGAAGCCACCATGTACCCTGTTGGTTGTAGCCCCCTTACAACACAGGGATAACTCTGCTGATGCCTGCGCTGTTAACTCCCCATGTATGCCAAGGAGTAGATGCCTATCTCCCTGGGACATCGGGACTCCTGGCAATGGCCATCCTGCTAGGTGGCCCTTGCTGAGACTGGGTGGCACCCTTGGGGAGGGCTCTTGGTCGGAGTAGGTGGCATCAGGGCAGATGACTCGCAATGAAGCACGGCAGATCATCTCTCGCTGGTGGCCAGCCGCCTGCAGACTCAAAGTGTTCTCGGGCTCAGAAATACGATCCCAAAACGTTCCCCTCCATGCCCACACCGTGGGAGGAGCGTAAGGCTCTGGATGGCAGTGACAGTTATTTGCTCCGGTTCCTAGTTTGTATGAGAGCTGATGGGGAGTCTTTCTTGTCAACAAAGCCTCAGTCATCGTAGAGCATTTACAGGACAAGTTTGGGGAGGTGGAGGGCTTGTCCAAAATGCGCTCTGGGTCACTACTGATAACAACGGCATCCTCTGCCCAGTCACGAAGGTTACGTGCTTGTGACAAGTTGGGGGGTGTTACAGTTACCATCACGCCCCATAAGAGTTTAAATATGGTCCAGGGTAGTATTTTCCATAGGGAGCTTCTTTTGCAGTCTGATGCCCAACTGCGCGCCAATTTAGAGCGTCGAGGTGTGCATTTCGTCCGGCGCGTTCATCGGGGTCCGAAGGGTAATCAGATTCCAGAATGAGATTTTCACTCTGCAGCGGAGTGTGCACTGATATGAAAGTTCCTGGCAGATTAAAACTGTGTGCCCGACCGAGACTCGAACTCGGGACCTTTGCCTTTCGCGGGCAAGTGCTCGCAGGAGAGCTTCTGTAAAGTTTGGAAGGTAGGAGACGAGATACTGGCAGAAGTAAAACTGTGAGTACCGGGCGTGAGTCGTGCTTCGGTAGCTCAGATGGTAGAGCACTTGCCCGCGAAAGGCAAAGGTCCCGAGTTCGAGTCTCGGTTGGGCACACAGTTTTAATCTGCCAGGAAGTTTCGGTAATCAGATTGCTACCGTTGCCTTCATCTTGGCCTTTGAAGGTGATACATTACCAGAGAAGTTCAAGGTGAGGGTCTACCGCTGTGATGTCAAGCCCTATATCCCTCCCCCCGATGCGATGCCTTTAAGTGCTGGAAGTACGGCCATATGTCTTCTCGCTATACTTCCAGCCTCACATGTCGAAATTGCGGACGCCCATCACATCCCAATACTCCATGTGCCCCACCTCCCATCTGTGTCAACTGCGGAGAGCATCATTGACCTTGCTAGCCAGACTGCAGGATCTTTCAGAAAGAGAGGAAAATCATGGAATATAAGACCTTGGACCGACTGACCTATACTGAGGCTAAGAGGAAATATGACCAACTCCATTCTGTGCGAATGACTTCCTCATATGCCTTCGCTACGACAACCGTGCTCCCTCCATCAGTTCAGCAAATTCCAGTCGGATCGCCAAGCTGTACAACTCCACATGCCCCCTTTCCCATGGGGGGCACTACTCACCATGTTGCTCCTCCGCCACCTAACTCAGGAGCAACACCCCCAACCCATCGGGGACGTCCGTCTCCGCTTCTAACCCGGAGAAGCATCAAACTTCTTTGGCTCCTCTCGCTTGCAAGGGGTCCCTTGGGTCCTTCCCTTCGACGGTTCCCACAAGTGGGAAGGATGACACCAGACAGTGGCATAGGTGCCCACAAGCGGTTGGTCGTAGGGCTTCGCGATCCTCTTCTGTCCCAGAGATTGAATTGGTGAAGCCCTCCCAGCCAGTGAAACCCAAGAAGCAGCGAGAGAAGTCCAAGAAAAAGACCTCTAAGACGAAGGAACTTGCAGTGGCATCCAACCACGCAGCGTCCACTGAGGACCTAGATCTCGCCAGTCCCTCAGATGCAATGGATAGTCCTTGCACAGGTACTCCATCGGTGGCAGCAGGGAACCCAGTGGCGTAATTTGCCTCCTCGGTCGCATCACGCCTTTCTCGGCCATGGACAGTGTCATCCTCCAGTGGAACTGCAGCGGCTTTTTCCACCACCTTGCTGAGTTCTGACAACTTCTCAGCCTTCACCCTTTCCTCTGCATTGCTCTTTAAGAAACTTGGCAGTGCAAACACCTGCCCTCTGTGGCTGTCAGGTTTATTATAGGAACCGGGCAGCTTATGAAAGGGCATCTAGTGGCATCTGCATCTACGTCCTTCACTTTCACAGCGAGTCTGTCCCTCTACAAACACCTTTAGGGGCTGTCGCTGCTCGGGTGTGGACGCCTCAGGCTGTTTCTGTGTGCAATCTGTATCTTCCACCAGTTGATGACGTCCCACAGCTTGTCCTGGTTGCGCTGATAGCCCAGTTACCACCACCTTTTCTGTTACTGGGCGACTTCAACACCCATAACCCTCTGTGGGGTGGACCAGTGGCAACAGGCCGAGGCAGCATTGTTGAACAGGTATTGGCACAGCTCGACCTTTCCCTTTTGAATAATGGTGCCTTCACACATTTCAGTGTGGTTCATGGCATGTACTCAGCCATCGACCTTTCGATCTGCACCCATAGCCTTTTACCATACGTCCAATGGGGTGTGTATGACGACTTGTGCGGTAGTGACCACTTTCCGATCTTTCTGTCGCTGCCGCAGTCACTCTTCTGGGCGCCCCTGCAGATGGGCTATGAATAAGGCTTACTGGGACTTGTTCGCCTCCATTGCCACTATTGAGCCTGTTTCTAATCACGTTATTGACGCGGTGGTGCACTCGGTCACCACCGGCATCGTTACTGCTGCAGACGCAGCCATTCCCTGTTCTTCTGGGTCTTCTCGGTAGAGAACTGTGCCTTGGTGGTCGCCCGAGATCGCTGAGGCGATTAAAGATCGCAGGTGGGCACTCCAGCATCACAAGCGACATCCCTCATTGGAACACCTCATTACCTTTAAACGGCTCTGTGTGCGAGCCCGCCGCCTTATTCGCCATCGCAAGCAGAAGTGGTGGGAAAGATATGTCTCCACCATTGGCCTCTGTGCCTCTCCATCGCTGGTTTGTGCCAAGATTAGGCGCCTCTATGACTCTCAGACCCCCGTCAGCGTCCCTGCGCATTCACTGAGTGGCGCAGTCTGTACTGACTGACACAACTGCAAACCGCTTAGCAGAGCATTTTGCTCAGGGTTACACTTCTGTGAATTACCCACTGGCCTTCCGCTCCTTGAAAGAGTGGTTGGAATGTCGGAGCCTTTCATTTCACACTCACCACCTTGAATTGTACAATGCTCCATTCAGTGAGTGCGAATTTCAAAGTGTCCTAGACGCTTGCCCTGATACAGCTCTCGGGCCCAATCGCATCCACTGTCAGAGTCTCAAACACCTCTCAGTAGACCGCCAGCGACGCCTTCTCGACCTTTACAACCGTATCTGGGTTGCAGGTGAGTTCCCGTTGCTATGGCGGGAAAGCATCTTAATCCCCATTTTGAAACCTGGCAAAAACCCACTGGAGGTAGACAGCTACCGCCCCATTAGCCTCACCAAGGTTCTTTGCAAGTTGCTCAAACGCATGGTGAGCTGACGGTTGAGTTGCCTCCTTGAGTCTTGGGACCCTCTGGCTCCATCCCAGGGCGGTTTTCACCAAGGACACTCCACCATCGACAACTTGGAGTACCTGGAGTCTGCCATTCGCGAAGCCTTTTCCCAGCGACAACACCTCACACCATGTTTTTCGCTCTCACAAAGGCCTACAATATTACTTGGCTACACCACATCATTGCTACTCTGCACGAGTGGGGTCTTCGGTGCCCACTGACGATTTTTATGTAGAACTTTTTATCCTACTGCACTTTCATAGTTCGTGTTGGTGCTTCCCATAGCACACCCCATACACAGGAGAACGGGCTCCCGCAGGGCTCTGTCCTGTGCATCCCCTCTTTCTAACAGCCGTCAATGGTCTTGCACTAGCAGTAGGACCATCAGCTCTCCCCTCCTCTACGCTGATGATTTTTGTATTTCTTTCTGCTCCTCTTCTACTGTTGTAGCTGAACGCCATCTGCTGGGAGATACACGGAGGGCGCAGTCATGGGCCATGAATCATGGCTTCCAGTTTTCGGCCGTCAAAACTTGTGTGATGCGCTTCTGTCGCTGTAGTACCGTCCACCCCCATCCCGCACTTTACCTCGATGACCAACTACTAGACGTAGTAGAGACTTACCGCTTCCTGGGACTGGTCTTCGATGCCTGCTTAAGTTGGCTCCCCATATTCGTCAGTTTAAAGTGCTGGCGGCATCTCAATCTACTTCGCTGCCTGAGCCACGCCGAATAGTGTGCTGATCGTCGTACACTACTGCGGCCTTACCACGCCATTGTACAGTCCCTTGTTGATTACGGAAGTGTGGTGTATGGTTCAGCCGCCCCTTCTGTACTACATCTACTGGACCCTGTCCACCACTGTGGAGTTCGCCTCGCTACAGGAGCCTTTCGATTCAGCCCCATGAGCAGCATCCTTGTAGAAGCGGGCATTCCTCCATTACGGCTCCAGCAGCAACTATTGCTCGCAACCTGTACCGCACACATCCATAGTTCACCTCACCACCCATATTACCGTCTTCTTTTGCCCAACATGTTGGTCCATCTCCCACAAAGGCGGCCTAGAATTGCGAATCCCTTCGCTGTCCGTGTTCAGTCACTTCTTCATGACCTTGACGCTTGCCCCCTACCACCTTTCCTGCAGACTCGTTTCTGTACCCCTCCATGGTCAATACCTCAGCCGCAGCTTCGGCTGGACTCATTGCTTGGGCCCAAAGGCTCAGTCCCACGTGAGGTCCTCTGCTGGAATTTTCTCTCTGTTCTTGGCGAGTTTGGGGGCTCAGACATCATCTACACTGATGGCTCACTGGTTGACGGTTTGGTTGGCTTTGCTTATGCTCACGTTGACCATACAGAACAATGCTCCTTGCTGGCTGGCTGCAGCGTATTCACTGCAGAGCTGGTTGCCATCTATCACACTCTTGAACATATCCCCTCCTGCTCTGGTGAGTCCTACGTCATTTGTAGTGACTCCTTAAGCAGGTTACAAGTCCTTGACCGGTGCTTCCCTAGGCATCCTATGGTATTGTGAATCCAGGAGTGTCTTTATGTCCTCTACCGGAGTGGACGCTCAGTGACCTTCATTTGGACCCCAGGCCATGTTGGGATACCGGGAAATGAACATGTTGACCGCCTGGCCAAACAGGCCACCAGTTAACCATCTCGGGAAATTTGCTTCCCGGAGACCGATCTGCAAGCAGTGTTCCGCCACAAAGTTTTCGCGATTTGGGACACTGAATGGCGCAATATGACCACACCAAACAAACTCCGTGCTATCAAGGAGGCGACGAATGTGTGGCGGTCATCCATGCGAGCCACTCTCATGGAATCAGTTGTCCTTTACCCCCTGCGGGTCCGGGGGTTAGAATAGGCCTGAGGTCTTCCTGCCTGTCGTAAGAGGCGACTAAAAGAAGTCCATCCCCCTCAAGGGGGTAGTTAGCGCCTGCGTCTGGAGACGGACGGTCCCCCGACCTATATTTGTGGTCTTTTTGGTTTTTCACTTCTCGTTTCTTCCTTCTCGTTTCTTCCTTCTCGTTTCTTCCTTCTTTGGTTGGTTCCTTTCTTTGTTCTTCTCCATCTCACTGTCTTCCTTACTCTTTCCCTTGCCGTCTTCTCCTTGCCTTCTTCTCCTTGCCTTCTCTGATCTCCGCTTCGACGTTTGAGTCAGTCTGTCTTCTATCTCTTTCTTTTCCTCTTCTTCCTTCCTCCCTGTGCGCGCCTGAAGGCCGACCCACGCGTTCGCACGCGTAGCCGGTGACGGGGTAACGCGTAATTCCCCGCCCTGGGTAGACAAGTAAGGCACGCACGTACCCCCTGGTAAAGGCCAGGCCCAGGGAGGTGTGATTGCCTGAGCTGATACCTTCTGACCACGCCGATTGGTCCCTCCGTCTGTTTCTCGGGAGGTGTGACCTGAGGTGTAAACATTCACCTAAGGCGGGAGTGCCCTCTGAGAGGGTCCCCATAAGGAAGGAGCGCGCCATCGGAGACACTGGCAATCATGGGGGATTCCTCCGCAATGGATTTCTCTTCCTCTCTCTCGACTTCTGCCCACAAACGGAAAAATGACCAGCCCCCAGTGACAAAAGTACTACCGCCTACCCCACAGTTCCTCGTCATTTCTCGATCTGAGGACGGAAAGGATTTTTCCTCTGTCAACCCTTTCGTTATCCAGAAGGGCGTAGATGCCATAGCCGGTACTGTTAAGTCTTGTACGAGGTTGCGTAATGGTACCTTGTTACTAGAAACTGAGAGCGCCTTTCAGGCACAGAAACTGCTTCGAGCCACATTCCTGTACACGTTCCCTGCCCGGGTGGAGGCTCACTGAACTTTGAATTCGTCTCGTGGTGTGGTCTATACTAGATCCCTCGACGGATTGACTGACGAGGAGATTGTCTTTCCTCGCTGAGCAGGGCGTGACGGCTGTCCATAGGGTCATGAAAAAGGTCAACAATGACCTTGTACCGACCCGGACACTTTTCTTGACCTTTGATAGTGTTCAGTTGCCATCGCGCATCAAAGCGGGCTACGAGGTTATTTCTGTTCGCCCCTATGTCCCGACACCTACGCGCTGCTACCAGTGTCAGCGTTTCAATCACACTCGACAGTCTTGTTCCAATGCGGCTAAATGTGTCACTTGTGGCAGGGATGCCCATGAGGGTGACTGTCCACCTCCGTCTCCTTGTTGTGTGAACTGTCAGGGTGACCATGCAGCATCCTCCTGCGACTGTCCCGTCTATAAGGATGAACGCTGTATCCAAGAAATTCGGGTCAAAGAGAAAGTGTCCACCTCGGCTGCTCGCAAGCTATTGGCTAGTAGGAAGCCCACGCTGCTCAGAGCGGGGAAATACAGTACTGTCCTCGCCTCTCCTCGGACTACCAGGGAGGTGGCAACCCAGACATGCGATCTGACCATCAGCAACATGGTCGTCCGTTCGGCCAGTGCTAAGATCGCGCGGTCGACGTCTCCTCTTCCTCCCATCACCCCACAGACACAAGCCCCTTCATCAGCTTCTGCTAAGACGAAGACCCAGAAGTCAGATGCACGGGCCTTCAAGAAGGAACCGTCCCGTGCATCCTACGTACCTCGACCTCCCAGCCATCGACCGGTACTTCCACCAAACGACCTTCCAAGAAGGCTCATAGGAAGCACAGCTCTCCTTCTCCACCCCCTGCGGGTTCGGGGGTAAGAATAGGCCCGCGGTATTCCTGCCTGTCGTAAGAGGCGACTAAAAGGAGTCTCAAACGTTTCGGCCTTATGTGATGGTCCCCCGTCGGGTTTGACCTCCATATCTCAAAATTTTTCCGAAGAGCGAGCCGATTGGGGAAGGGCGCCTTACTTGGTGCATTGTGTCCGTGTTGTGTTGAGAACTTTCGCCATCTTATTCGTCGTTGCATTGCAGTCTTGCCCGCTCTCCATCTCTTGGGCATCGATGCGCCCCTGCGTGCACTTTCTGCCAAGCACTGTGCAGGGCCATTTTCTGCACTGACGACGCCCATGGACCACATGTCACCTAACATCCAGCACGGTAGCCAGTCCGTTGTGGTGGGGCCGCCATGTACCCTCTTGGTTGTAGCCCCCTGACAACACAGGGATCGCTCTACTGATGCCTGCGCCGTTCACTCCCCACGTATGCCAAGGAGTAGATGCCCATCTCCCTGAGGCATCAGGACTCCCGGCAATGGCCATCCTGCCAGGTGGCTATTGCTGTGACTGGGTGGCGCCCGTGGGGAGGGCCCTTGGTCGGAGTAGGTGGCATCAGGGCGGATGACCCGCAATGAAGCGTGGTACATCATCTCTCGCTGGCGGCCAGCCGCCAGCAGTCTCTAAGCGTTCTCGGGCTCAATTTAATGCTCAGAAGTACGATCCGAAAACGTTCCCTTTCCTGGCCACGCCGTGGGAAGAGCGTAAGTCGCAGGATGGAGTTAACAGTTATTCGCCCCGATTCTTAGTTTGCACGCGAGCTGATGGGGAGTCTTTTCTCTCCACAAAGCCTCAGTTCTTCGTCGAGCATTTAGAGGACAAGTTTGGGGAGGTGGAGGGCTTGTCTAAAATGCGCTCTGGGTCACTGCTGATACAAACGGCATCCTCCGCCCAGTCCCGCAGGTTACTTGCTTGTGACAAGTTGGGGGATGTTAACGTTTCTATTACACCACATAAGAGTTTAAATATGGTCCAGGGTGTTATTTTCCATAGGGATCTCCTTTTGCAGTCTGATGACGAGCTGCGCGCCAACTTAGAACGTAGAGGTGTTCATTTCGTCCGGCGCGTTCATCGGGGTCCGAGGGACAATCAGGTTGCTACCGGTGCCTTCATCTTGGCCTTCGAGGGTGATACGTTACCGGAAAAGGTCAAGGTGATGGTCTACCGATGTGACGTCAAGCCCTATATCCCTCCCCCGATATTCCACGATTTTGCGCTCTAAGACCCTGGGCCGACTGACCTATACTGAGGCCAACAGGAAATATGACAGACTAAATCCTGTGAGAATGACATCTTCTTACGCCGCTGCTACAACAACTGTGCTAGCCCCATCAGTTTCGAGACTTCCAGCGAGCTCAATGAGCAGTAGAACTCCTCCTGCCCCCTTGCCCATGGGGGGCTCTACCCACCCAGTTGCTCCTGCACCACCTACCTGAGGAACAACATCCTCCATCCCCGCTTCTCAGCCGGAGAAGCGTCCAACTCCTTCGGCTACTCTCGCTCGTAAGGGTTCCTTTAGGTCCCTTCCTTCCCAGGCTTCCACCAGTGGGAAGGATGACGCCAGACAGTGGCATAAGTCCCCACCAGCATCTGGTCATCGGGCTTCGCGATCCTCCTCCGTCCCAGAGACTGAATCAGCAATGCCTTCCCAGCCGGTGAAATGCAAGGTTCAGCAAGAGAAGTGCAAGTGAAAGACCTCTAATGCCAAAGAACTTGCGGTGGCAACGACCCCACCGCACCATTCAAGCTCTGCGTCTGAGGATGAGTTCAAGATCCTGGCGTTTGCTGAGGATCTTGATCCCACCGGTCCCTCAGACGCCACAGATGTCACTCGCGTGGGTACTGAAATGGTGGCAGTGAGAGAACACATGGCGTAAACGGCCTCCTCAGTCCATTCATGCTTTTCTCAGCCATGGACAATACCAGTCTCCAGTGGAACTGCAGCGGTTTGTTCCACCATCTAGCTGAGCTTCGGCAACTTATCAGCCTTCACCCTTTCTTCTGCATTCCTCTTCAGGAAACTTGGTTTCCAGCAATGCGAACCCCCGCCCTCCATGGCTATCGGGGTTATTATAAGAACCGGGCAGCTTATGAAAGGGTGTCTGGTGGCGTCTGCATACATTTAGATTAAAGTTCAGTCTTGATCACGTTATGTCAACTGATCTGCACAGCAGAAGGAGAGCTCCACCTACCAACCCAAGGGAGCCAATGGGTCTGATGATGGTTTTATAGAAAAAACCGAAACCGGTTACTCATTAAAACAGACATAACGTGATCAAGACTGAACTTTAATCTAAATATAACAATTGATCACTGTGTTCCAAAAATGTTTACCAAAATTGTCTGCATATATGTCCTTCACACTTTGCACAGCGAGTCTGTCCCTCTCCAGACGCCTTTAGAGGCTGTTGCTGTACGCGTGTGGACGCCACAGGCTGTTACCGTCTGCAGTCTTTACATTCCACCGGATGGTGATGTCTCTCAGCATGTCCTGGCTGCACTGGTCGCCCAATTGCCGCCACCTTTCTTGCTATTGGACGACTTCAACGCCCATAACCCTCTGTGGGGTCGGTCAGTGGCCACAGGTCGAGGCGCCATCGTTGAGCATTTATTGTCGCAGCTCGATCTCTCGCTGTTAAATGATGGTGCCTTCACACACTTCAGTGTGGCGCATGGCACCTACTCCGCCATTGACATTTCCATCTGTAGCCATAGCCTCTTACCGTCTGTCCAATGGAGTGTGCAAGACGACCTGTGTGGTAGTGACCACTTTCCGCTCTTTCTGTCACTACCACAGCGTCAATCTTCTGGGCGCCCTAGCAGATGGGCTATGAATAAGGCTGACTGGGATTTGTTCTCCTCCACTGCCGCTTTTGAGCCTCTCTCTACTGATGACATTGATGCGGTGGTTCAATCGGTCACCACCGGCATCGTTACTGCCGCCAAATCTGCCATTCCCCATTCCTGTGGGTCCCCTCGGCGGAAGGCTGTGCCTTGGTGGTCGCCTGAGATCGCTGAAGCGATTAAAGATCGCCGGTGGGCGCTCCAGCGTCACAAGCGACATCCCTCCTTAGCCCACGTTATCGCCTTCAAACGGCTGCGTGCGCGGGCCCGCCTCCTTATCCGCCAAGGCAAGAAGGAGTGCTGGGAGCGGTATGTGTCCACCATTGGCCTCCATGTCTCTCCCTCGCAGGTCTGGGCCAAGATTCGACGCTTGTCTGGCTATCGGACCCCTGCCAGCGTCCCTGCGCTCTCACTGAATGGAGCCGTTTGTACTGACTCCGACGTCATTGCAAATCGCTTAGCAGAGCATTTTGCTATGAGTTCCGCTTCTGCGAATTACCCCCAGGCCTTCCGCTCCATTAAAGAGCGGCTGGAAAGTCGGAGCCTTTCGTTTCGCCCCAACCACCCGGAATCTTACAATGCTCCATTCAGTGAGTGGGAATTTCGCAGTGCCCTAGCTGCTTGCCCTGATACCGCTCCTGGGCCAGATGGCATCCACTGACAGATGCTGAAACACCTTTCAGTGGACTGCGAGCGGCGCCTTCTCGATCTTTACAACCGTCTTTGGGTCGAGGGGGAGTTTCCGTCGCAATGGCGGAAGGCATTGTCATCCCCGTTTTGAAACCTGGAAAGACCCCTCTGGAGGTGGACAGCTACCGTCCCATTAGCCTCACCAACGTTCTTTGCAAGTTGCTTGAACGGATGGTGAGCCGGCGCTTCCATTGGGTACTGGAGTCTCAGGGCCTTCTGGCTCCGTCTCAGGGTGGGTTCCGTAAAGGCCGCTCTGCCACCGACAGTCTGGTGAGCCTGGAGTCGGCCATCCGTACTGCTTTTGCCCGCTGTCAGCACCTGGTCGCTGTCTTTTTCGACATGCGGAAGGCGTACAATACGACATGGCGTCATCACATCCTTTCTACCCTCCATGGATGGGGTCTTCGGGGTCCTTTGCCGATTTTTATCCGCAATTTTCTGTCGTGTCGTACCTTCCGCGTGCAGGTCGCGGCCTCGTATAGTTCCTCCCACGTCCAGGAGAACAGTGTGCCACAGGGCTCTGTTTTAAGTGTCTGTCTGTTTTTAATAGCCATTAACGGACTTGCTTTGGCCGTGGGAAATTCTGTCTCCGCTTCCCTGTATGCTGACGACTTCTGCCTTTACTGCAACTCTACTGGCATTGCAGCTGTTGAATGTCAGCTACAGGGCGCTATCCGTAAGGCGCAGTCTTGGGCTGTAGCGCATGGGTTTCAGTTTTCGGCAGCCAAGACCCGCGTTATGCATTTCTGCCGGCGCCGAACAGTCCATCCTGAGCCGCGGCTTTATCTTGCCGACGAACTCCTTGCTGTGGTGGAGACCCACAAGTTTCTGGGGGTGGTTTTCGATGCCCGGTTGACTTGGCTGCCTCATATCCGGCAGCTTAAACAGACGTGTTGGCGGCATCTAAACGCTCTGAGATGCTTGAGCCACACCCGCTGGGGCGCCGACCGCTCTACCCTGTTGCGGCTCTACCAGGCGTTAATCCAGTCCCGTCTGGATTATGGGAGCCTGGCTTATGGCTCAGCATCCCCATCTGCATTACGGGTGCTGGACCCAATTCTCCACAGCGGGATACGCCTTGCCACTGGTGCTTTCCGCACCACCCCTGTCGACAGCGTACTAGTGGAGGCAGGTGTACCTCCACTGCGGTTCCGACGCCAACGTTTGCTGGCCGCTTATGCTGCTCATGTTCTAAGCTCGCCCGGGCATCCAAACTATCGTCTCCTGTTCCCGCGATCGGTCGTCCGTCTGCCTGAACGTCGGCCCCAGTCTGGTTGTACAATAGCGGTCCGCGTCAAAGAGCTTCTCTCTGGGCTTCAGGTTTTCACTGTTCCACCTCCTTTCCGGGCTACTTTGCGTACACCCCCTTGGTGTGTTGGTCGCCCTTGCCTTCGGCTCGACTTGGCACAGGGCCCGAAGGACTCAGTCCCTCCAGAGGCCTTCCGCCGCCGCTTTTATTCCATCCTGGCCATGTATCAGGGCTCTGGTATTGTTTACACTGAAGGTTCGATGGTTGCTGGTCGTGTCGGGTATGCGCTCACTCTAGGGGACCGTTCCGAACAACGTTCCTTGCAGGATGGCTGCAGCGTTTACACTGCTGAACTGGTCGCCATCTTTCGTGCCCTAGAGTATATCCGCTCCTGCTCAGGCGAGTCCTTCGTTATCTGTAGCGATTCCCTGAGCGGTTTACGAGCTCTCGACCAGTGTTTCCCTCGTTCTCGTCTGGTGATGGCTATCCAAGAGTCTCTGCGTACTCTTGCCTGTTGCGGCCGCTCTGTGGTCTTTGTGTGGACCCCCGGTCATGTCGGTATCCCGGGTAACGAACATGTTGACCGCCTGGCGAAAGAGGCCACCAGTAAGCCATCTCTGGACGTTGGCCTCCCAGAGACTGATTTGCGGGCAGTCTTCCGCTGCAAAATCTTGGCGCTATGGGACGATGAATGGCGCGAACTGCCAATGCGCAATAAACTCCGTGCTGTCAAGGAGACGACGGCTGTGTGGCGGTCATCCCTGCGAGCCACTCGCAGGGACTCGGTAGTTCTTTGCCGGCTCCGCATTGGCCACTCCCGGCTGACACACAGTTATTTACTGCGCCGGGAGGACCCTCCTCTATGTTGCTGTGGGTCAGCTTTGACAGTGCCCCACATATTGATGGCCTGCCCCCTTTTAGCTGTGGTCAGGCAGACATTTGCGCTGCCTGATACGCTCCCTGCCCTTTTAACAGACGACTCCACTATGGCTGACTTAGTTTTACGTTTTATTCGGGCAGGGGGATTTTATCATTTACTCTGAGTGTTTCTGTTTTATTTTATTGTTTTGTGTTGATTCTGGCCTTTGGCCTACGGTTTTAAACTGAGTTTTTAATGTGTTCTCGGTGGTTGGCTTTTCCTTTTTTATTTCTATGGTCGGCCACCCACCGTCACACTCTGTGTGGTTTTAGTTCGTTTTGTCTTGTCTTTGTCTCCGTTTCTCTTGTTTTGTATCGTCTGTGATCTCTTCTGTTCCTCGTTTTTATTCTCTGTGGGTGTTCTTTGTATTTGGAACAAGGGACCGATGACCATAGCAGTCTGGTCCCTTTGATCCCCCAAACCAACCAACCAACCAACCAACCAACCAACCCTCTGTCGGGTGGGTCAGTGGCAACAGGTCGAGGTGCCACCATTGAGCATTTCTTGGCACAGCTCGACTTTTCACTTTTAAATGATGGTGCCTTCACACACTTCAGTGTGGCGCATGGCACATACTCAGCCGTTGGCCTTTCGATCTGCAGTCCTAGCCTCTTACCTACCGCCCACTGGAGTGTGCATGACGACCTGTGTGGTAGTGACCACTTTCCTATCTTTCTGCCGCTGCCACAGCGTCAATCTTCTGGGCGCCCTAGCAGATGGGCTATGAATAACGCTGACTGGGACCTGTTCTCCTCCATTGCCGCTATTGAGCCTCTCTCTAATGACGCCATTGATGTGGTGGTCCACACGGTCACCACCAGCATCATTACTGCCCCAGAATCGTTCATTCCCCGTTCTTCTGGGTCCCCTCGGCGGAGGACTGTGCCTTGGTGGTCGCCTGAGATCGCTGAAGCGATTAAAGATCGCCGGCGTGCGCTACAGCGTCACAAGCGACATCCCTCCATAGAACACCTCATCGCCGTCTAATGGCTGCGTTTGCGGGCCCGCTGCCTTATCCGCCAACGCAAGCAGGAGTGCTGGGAGCGGTATGTGTCCACCATTGGCCTCCATATCTCTTCATCGCAGGTCTGGGCGAGGATTCGACGCCTCTACAGCTATCGGACCACCGTCAGTGTCCCTGTGCTCTCACTGAATGGAGCAATTTGTACTGACTGCGACGTCATCACCAACCGCTTGGCAGATCATTTTGCTCTGGTTCTGCTTCTGCGAATTACCCCCTGGCCTTCCGCTCCATTAAAGAGTGGATGGAACGTTGGAGCCTTTCGTTTCGCACCCACCATCCTGAATCCTACAATGTTCCATTCAGTGAGTGGGAATTTCGCAGTGCCCTAGCCGCTTGCCTTGATACCGCTCCTGGGCCAGATCGCATCCACTGTCAGATGCTGAAACGCCTTTCAGTGGACTGCCGGTGACGGCTTCTCGACCTTTACAACTGTCTCTGGTTCGAGGGTGAGTTTTCATTGCAATGGCGGGAAAGTATTGTTATCCCCATTCTGAAACTGGGCAAGACCCCTTTGGAGGTGGACAGCTACCGTCCCATTAGCCTCACCAACGTTCTTTGCAAATTGCTTGAACAGATGGTGAGCTGGCGCTTGAATTGGGTACTGGAGTGTTGGGGCCTTCTGGCTCCATCTCAGGGTGGGTTCTGTAATGGCCGCTCTACCGCCGACAATTTGGTGAGTCTGGAGTCCGCCATCTGTAGGGCTTTACCCGCCGGCAGCACCTGGTCGCTGTCTATTTCGACATGCGGAAGGCGTATGATACTACATGGCGCCATCACATCCTCTCTACACTTCATGGATGGGGTCTGTGGGGCCCTCTGCCGATCTTTATCCGAAATTTTCTATCGTATCGTACCTTCCGCGTGCAAGTCGCGGCCTCTCATAGTTCCTCCCGAGTTCAGGTGAATGATGTGCCACAGGGATCTGTTTTAAGTGTCTGCCTGTTATTAATAGCCATTAACGGGCTCCTTGCGGCGGTGGGAACGTCTGTCTCAGTGTCCTTGTATGCTGACGACTTGTACCTTTACTACAGCTCTATTGGCATTGAAGCTGCTGAACGCAAGCTACAGGGCGCTATCCATAAGGCGCAGTCTTGGGCTGTAGCTCATGTGTTCCAGTTTTTGGCAGCCAAGACCCGCATTATGCATTTCTGCCAGCAATGCACTGTCCACCCGGAGCCGCGGCTTTATCTTGACGGCGAGCTTCTTGCAGTGGTGGAGTCACATAGGTTTTTGGGGGTGGTTTTTGATGCTTGGTTGACTTGGCTGCCTCGTATTCGGCAGCTTAAACAGATGTGTTGGCGGCATCTAAATGCTCTGCGATGCTTGAGCCACACCCGCTGGGGCGCCGACCGATCTACCCTGTTACGGCTCTACCAGGCGCTAATCCAGTCTCGTTTGGATTATGGCTCAGCATCCCCATCTGCGTTGCGGGTGCTGGACCCATCCTCTACAGCGGCATACGCCTTGCCACTGGTGCTTTCTGGACCAGCCCTGTGGATAGCATAGCTGTGGAGGCAGGTGTCCCTCCACTGCGGTTGAGCCGCCAACATTTACTGGCCGCTTATGCTGCCCACGTTTGGAGCTTCCCCGGGCACCCAAATTATCGTCTCCTGTTCCCACAGTCAGTCGTCCATCTCCCAGAATGTCTTCCCCGATCGGGTTGCACGATTGCGGTCCGCGTCCGAGAGCTTGGGGTTTTCCCACTTCCACCTCCTTTCTGGGCCCCTCTGCATACACCCCCATGGTGTGTGCCTTGCCCTTGCCTTCGGCTCGACTTGGCACAGGGCCCGAAGGATTCAGTTCCTCCGAAGGCCTTCCGCCGCCGCTTTTATTCCATCCTAGCCACGTATCAGGGCTCTGGCGTTGTATATACTGACAGTTCGATGGTTGCTGGTCGTGTTGGTTTTGCTCTAACTCTAGGGGACCATTCCGAGCAAAGTTCATTGCCGGCTGGCTGCAGCGTTTTCACTGCTTTGCTGGTCGCCATCTTTCGTTCCCTAGAGTATATCCGCTCCTGCTCAGGTGAGTCCTTCGTTATCTGTAGCAACTCCCTGAGGAGTTTACGATTTATCGATCAGTGCTTCCCTCGCTCTCGACTGGTGATGGCTGTCCAGTAGCCCTGCAAACTCTTGCCTGTTGCGGTCGATCTGTGGCCTTTGTGTGGACTCCCGGCCATGTTGGGATACCTGGCAATGAAAATTGTGACCGCCTAGCGAAAGAGGCCACCAGTAAACCATCTCTGGAGATTGGCCTCCCGGAGACTGATTTGCGGGCAGTCTTACGCAGCGAAGTTCTTTCGCTTTGGGACACTGAATGGCGCAATCAGCCCATGCCAAACAAACTCCATCCAATCAAGGCGACGATGGGTGTGTGGTGGTCATCCATCCGAGCCACTCACAGAGATTCTGTTGTTCTTTGTCGGCTCCGCATTGGCCACTCC
The DNA here is from genome assembly GCF_021461395.2 of Schistocerca americana. NCBI lineage: Eukaryota > Metazoa > Arthropoda > Insecta > Orthoptera > Acrididae > Schistocerca > Schistocerca americana. The sequence goes on along the minus strand of NC_060119.1, from coordinate 27,694,721 downwards.
CGGCTGATAGACAGTTATTTACTCCGTCGGGAGGACCATCCTCTATGTCGTTGCGGGGCGGCTTTGACATTGGCCCACATTTTGTTGGCCTGTCCCCTTTTAGCTGGGGTCAGGCAGACATTTGCGCTGCCTGATACGCTCCCTCCCATTTTAACTGATGACTTTGCCATGGCATGCTTAGTTCTACATTTTATTCGGGCAGGGGATTTTTATCATTTAATGTGAGTGTTTGTTATGTTATTTTGTTGATTGTGGCCTGTGGCCTACGATTTTAGACTGTGTTTTCAATGTGTCTCTCGGTGGTTGGCTTTTCCCTTTTTTCTCTATGGTCGGCCAACCACCGCCACACTCCGTGGGATTTTAATTTGTTTTGTCTGTTCTTTGTCTGAGTTTTTCTTGTCCTGTGTCGTCTGTTGTCTCTATTATCCGTTTTTTACTCTATGTGGGTGTTTTTAAGATTTGGAACAAGGGACCGATGATGGTAGCATTCTGGTCCCTTTAATCCCACAAACCAACCAACCGTACTCCCACCCTGATAGATGGCTCCCATTATACAGTGGAACATGAGTGGATTCCGGGCACATGTGGAGGAACTGTACCTCCTAGTACGGCAACATCCCCTGTGCTTGTGTTCACAGGAAACGTATTTCAAACCATCTGATGCTCCTGTACTAAGGGGCTATACGTTGTATCGCGAAGATGACCTGACTGGAGAAAGGGCCAAAGGTGGAGTCGCCATTGTGGGGCGGTGAGTGGAATAATTGTTAATGTTCCTATTATTTATTTAATGCTGTTGTTTGCCGTTCTCAACACTGGCTCTCTAACTACAATATTGGCAACCAGAAAGTGATTAGCAAAACGTGAAGCCTGTAATTAGAATTCCTAGTGCCCACTTCATCTGAGAAATACATTTATAGCTCTGAGGAACTTGGTGATTGTCTGGGATTCATAATGAAAAACCATTCTCTCTAAAATGTTCACTATATTCTGAAAGTCACAGACCAAAAAGAATCCACAAATCCAACTACCAGAGCAGTTCAGAGTCTAATGCGCTGATGCAGCTATAACTGTTCAAATTAAATGTTTAAGTGAATGCTCGCCATAATTTGATGATAATGTTCATTAAACCCCACGCTAAATAACGGTAGAATGTCTGTCCTGCAGCGGCGTGTGAAAATATGACATAGGCAAACTAAAGATAGATCATTAACGTCATCCCAAAATTAACACTTCACTCGAAAACAATTTCATGGTTACGTGTATCCCGAGTAACTTATACTGCATCCGAGGCTGTTTATATCAACGATACCGATGCGACGCGTCTCCCGGCACAGGTGGTGCGCTAATCAGCGTCTGGAAAGAACTGGGGCCTTCGTCCTCGTGCAGCGTTCTTACACATAAAGCCGCGGTGCGGACGGCTAGGGGTACACCTGATCAAATCTGCTCTCCCGACTAGCCGCTGGGCTAGTAATGCACCACTTTAAGTTATCGAATAAATCATTGCTTCCTTTGCTGATGGCTGATGAAGCTTTCAATTTAATTGTGCGATCAGCAGACAAGTAAGTAATCATAATGAAAGTCTGACGTGGCTAAGTCAAATATTTTGGGCGAGAGAATTAATTTAATTACACTACATGCAGTAGACGAGCTCTGAACTTGCCGTTTGGAGATACGCTATCGCTATAGTTTTATAGTTATTCAGCTGAAACTCCTCACATCTTTATTATTATAGCAGATCTCCCTTCTACTTAAATTTAAACATCCTAGCTTTATTTATTCGCCTACTTACTCTATCTTGCTTCCTTAATTTTTAAGATAAAAACCAGAAAATCATGAATTTCAAATAAAATTTTAATTTCTGAGATCCAGAATATTGTTTCTACTAAATTATTATGCAAACGGAATCTAAATATAAATTTTTAAGTTTCTAGCTCTTTTCTGTCGCGCCAATGATTTTCACAGAAAAACATCCAAATTTCGAAAATGGTTAAAGTCATTGAACTGATATTCAACACATATTGATTTAGTATTACTCCTGACGAGCTAGAAACGTTTCAGGTAATTTACTTGATTTTTAAAGTTTTGCGCAGCATTTATGACGTCAGAGCTAGTTACAGCGGACTGGCTGGCACATAATGGAAAGACTGATGTGAATTTTATAAGGCGTGAGAAGGCTGCTTCCCTACACCGTGTTTGTTAATAATGACCACCACTCCTCTACTCTCCCCCTGGATACTGACCTGCAAGCGGTTGCAGTTGAAATTCATTCACGTTAGAGGCTTACTGTTTGCTCCCTTTATTTACCTCCTCTGGATGCAGTGAACTTAGAGGCTCTCACAGATCTTATCGAACAACTCCCCCACCCATTTCTCCTCCTGGGAGACTTCAATGCCCATCAAGTCCTGTGGGGCTTCACTTCTCTTTGCACTCGAGGTCGAATTTTGGAGAACCTCCTAACATCTCAAGTGTTGTGCATCCTAAACACAGGTACTCCGACTCATTTCTCTACTGCTACTGGGTCATTCTCAGCCATTGACCTATCGTTCTGTTCTCCAACCCTCACCGACTGTTCAGTGAGAGGTTATTGACGACTTTCATTCCAGCGATCACTTCCCCATCCGCATTCATCTCCTCGATTGTGTATTGCTGGAGCAGAGGCCGCCACGGTGGATGATTGGCAGGGCTAACTGGCCACTGTTCACTCGGTTGGCTGTGTTTGAACACCACAACAGCGTACAGGAATGGGTGGATCACATCACAATTGTGATCCATCATGCTGCTGACCTGTCCATACCACAGTCTTCTGGCCCTCTTAAGCGGCGCCTTGTGCCTTGGTGGACAGAAGAGTGCCATTCAGCCATCCGGGACAGGTGGGCGGCTCTTCGACGATTTAAATGCCGCCCAACAGCGGTCAGTCTTACCGCCTTTCGAATCGCGAGAGCCAGGGCACGCCTTGTCATTAAGGAGAGCAAGAAAAGGTCATGGCAGGAGTTCCTGGACTCCATCAACCGTTCCACTTGTTCCACAAAAGTATGGGAAGCCACCCGGAGGATTTCCGGTAAACGCAGCCGTTTACCAATAGCTGCAGTCCTGAACCAAGGATGCCTCCAAACGACACCCAGAGCCATTGCTCAGACGCTGGCAGAGCATTTTGCACAAAGTACTGCCACTGCAAATCAGGATCCAGCGTTTCGTTGCTACCGTGCGACTGTCGAGAGAGCAAACTTGGACTTTTGGTCGAACAGTTCTGAGGCCTACAACTCCCCTTTCTCCCTATGGGTACTTGAATCGGCACTTACTGAGACTTCTGATACTGCACCAGGTCACGACCGCATCCGGTGCTCCATGCTTCGTCATCTGTTAGCGGCGTCAAAGGAAATCCTCCTCGAATGTTTTAATCTCATATGGCAGACAGGAGTGTTCCCCACCTCGTGGAGGGAGGCAATCCTCATCCCTCTCCTCAAACCAGGAAAGGACCGCACATGTCCCAGTAGTTATCGTAGTATCACCTTGACGAGCTGTGTCGGAAACACCCTGGAACAGATGGTTAACCATCGTCTGGTCTGGCTGTTAGAAACCAGACAGCTCTTTAGCCGCTCTCAGTGTGGATTCCGAAAATTTCGGTCCACGGTCGACAACCTGACCCTCCTAGAGGCGGCTATTCAGTAGGCTTTCCTCTCCGTCAGCATCACTGTATCGGTATCCTCTTTGATATCAGTAAGGCATATGATACTACTTGGAGACACTGTATTCCTGCACAACTGCATCAATGGGGCTTTCGTGGCCACCTCCCCATTTTCATTCGGTGTTTCCTGTCTCAGCTGTTTTTTCAGACCCGCGTTGGTAACACACTGTCTGATCGCTTCGAGCAAGAGAACGGTGTCCCCCAGGGCAGTGTTTGAAGCGCTACCCTCTCTGCCATAGCCATCAACAGTATAACGTCTACAGTGAGGAGTCCAGTACAGTACTCCTTATTTGTGGACGACTTTGCTGTTTTCTGTTCCTCCTCCAGTGTTACAACCGTGAGCCGTTAGTTGCACTTAACAGTGCGGCGGTTAGAGGAGTGGGCTGCAAAGACGGGTTTTCGGTTTTCTGCCGTTAAGTGTGTTTGTGTTCATTTTAATCGTTCTCGTCGTCTTTTTACTTTGCCTGCCTTGCATATGGGGAACACTGTCCTACATTTTAGAGACACAGTGCGGTTTCTGGACCTAATTTTTTACTCCAGGTTGTCATGGCTGCCACACCTATGTGACTCGAAAGCCAGAACCCTGAAGGCACTGAACATCCTCAAGTGCCTCAGCCACAGGTCTTGGGGAGTGGACAGGGCGCGTCTCCCTCAGTTTTATCGAGCTTTTGTGCGTTCCGGACTGGACTATGGGTGCACAGTGTATGGGTCAGCGAGGCCATCTTATTTGCAGATCCTTGACACTGTCCACCATGCTGGGATTCGACTGGCCACGGGTGCATATTGGACCAGTCTCGTACCCAGCCTCTGTGCTGAGGCTGGGGAACTGCGACTTACCATCCGGGGGCAGATCCTGCTGGTGCGCCAGGCTTGTAAGTTTCTTGCAGCTCCTACCTCGCCTGCTCACCATCTTGTTGCTCATCCACCTCTGGACCGCCTTTTCTCCCATCGTCCCTGGGCTATGTTGCCGTTTGGGATCCATGTGCAACGTGTGCTAGAGTCCCTTGGTGTGGAGTCTGTACAACCCCAAATCCTGGGTTTTAACCGCCTGTCACCCTGGTTACTGAAGAGGCATGGAGTGATTTTAGATTTATTGCAGTACAAGAAAGATTGCACTCCTGCCACCGTTTTTAATGCAGCATTTTCTGCGATTTTATCTGAGCACCACGACTATGTAGCCGTTTTTACGGATGGGTCGAAACAAGGGGATTCTGTTGGTTGCTCTGTTGTTTTTCCGGATTGTGTCCTCAAGGCCCGACTGCCTCAGACTTTTACTGTCTTTGATGCAGTATTGTTTGCGATCTTGCGGGCACTGGAGCAGATGAGACATTCTTCCTCTCCTAAATTTCTAGTCTGTTCTGATTCACTAAGTGCCCTTCACTCATTGGAACGTTTGTATCCAGCAGATAAAATAGTCCAGACCATCCAGGATGCCCTCCTCCAACTACAGCGATTGGGGAAGGTGGTGGCTTTCTGCTGGATTCCAGGGCATGTTGGCATAGCTGGGAATGAAAGTGCAGATCTCACAGCCAAGGAGGCATGTCTCGATCCACAAGTATCTCAGTGTGCTATCCCCCTGCACGCACTCACCTCGCTGTTGAGCTCACAAGTCATGCGTCGGTGGGAGGATGAGTGGCTGGAAGTGACTGACAATAAGCTCCGTATAGTCAAGCCCACAATGCGTGTGTGGGGTACTTCCTCTCAGCCCCATCGACGGGACGAGGTTCTCCTCACTCGGCTTCGAATAGGCCACAGCCCTATGACGCATGGCTTCCTGCTCCGGCGAGAGGACCCTCCAATGTGTGGTGCTTGTGGCGTCCAGGTCACTGTGCGCCACGTTTTATTGGATTGCGTTTTATTTTCTGACCAGCGGGCCGCGGCTGACTTGCAGCGGACCTGCAATCTCTTTTAGGCAACACTCGGACGAATGTGGTTAAAGTTTTAAAGTTCTGTGCCATGTCAAATGTTTTTTCAAAGATTTTAGGGAGAGGATCTTAATTTGCTCGCTGTGTGACACGCTCGCCCATATGTTATGTAAGTGGCCAGCCAATGACAATTTTCTGTGGCATTCTTGTTGCGATGTTTTCCCTTTCTTTACGTTTTACTTTCTTATGTAGCATTTTCCTTCTTTTCCTGATTTCTTTGCGTGTTTGCTTCAGTTTTATTGAGTCTGTCCCCATTCGTTCCTTGTAATGTGTGTCAGGGCGATGATGACCTGGACGTTGAGCGCCCATAAGCCCCAACACACACACACACTTGGGGAAACTTCCATTGTCTTGGGCGCATATATGGCAGTTGTGGCTGCAATCGAAGGAGACATGGAAAGTGGTCACTCGAGTGTGTATCAGCAAGAGCGAACCATTCGAAGCGTCGAGCTAGCGGAACAGTATCGACCGAAAGGTCCAAATGAGAGAAATTTGTCTTGGAGGCAGACAGAAACGTAGGGTCCCCAGTGCTGAGGCAAACAATATCCGCTTGGTGGAAGACGTCTATCAATAGTGAGCCGCACGGACAAGGATGCCGAGATCCCCAAAGCGGGTGGTGGGCATTGAAGTCCCCAGCCAGCAAATAGGGGGACGGAAGCTGACCAAGAAGATGGAGGAGATCAGCTCGTTCCATTGGTGTGGAGGATGGAATGTAGACAGTACAAGGAGACGGATAGCGACAGCTTGGAAGGAAGTGTTTAAGGGGATTGGGTGATAATGGGGAGTATCATGGAGAAGATTCATGAGTACTCCATGTGCTGGAGTGCCTTCAACAAAGGGGAGGTCAAATCAGACTGACTGAAAATGGGGGAAAACAAAGTGGTGTGGGGACGCAGCTTTGTTTCCTGAAGACAGAAGATGACCGGTTAGTAGGATCGTAAGAGGATCGACAATTCATCCCGATTGGTTCGAATGCCGCGGATATTCCAATGGATAATGGACATAGGGTGGACAGAAAATGGAAGAATGTGACCAAGGTTGCCCTCAACTCAACGACTGCTCAGAGCTTGCGACTGACAGCGTGGAACGGCATTCGGCCAAACGCAGAGGATCCTGATCAATAGGTTGTTTGGGAGCAACTCCTGCCACCAGCGATTGGCTGATTGATCGGCCGCCAGCAGTGCGCCTCAGCGACACAGAAGACGGCCGAGGGCGGTTACCGCCAGGTGGTGCTGTAGATGAGACACGCTGTGATGGAGAAGGAGAGGAATTGGGTTTGTTATTAGACTTTTTTGGAAACGGAACATTGAGATGAAGGAGGAACCGATGGTTGTGAAGTTGGGGTACTCTTCATGAGTAGGCTCTTTTTTGGAAGTCTGGGTGTCTGATTTTGGGGCTCGAGCTTTAGCAGAACCCAATGAAAGGTGAACCATAGAGTGAGCAGGTGAGAGTGGGGAGGTTGAACAGGCGATCTTTGCGCTGGCCGATCTGACAACCGTGGCACTAAAGGTGAGATCACAAGTCTGAATGGCTGCCTCCTTTGTTGGCCGAGGAGAGGCAAGGACAGTGCTTTATTTACCTGTGTGAGGCACAGTGGGCTTTCGACTGGCGAATAACTTTCGAGCAGCAAAGGTCGACACCTTTTCCTTCACTCTGATTTCCTGAATGAGCAGTTCGTCTTTAAAAATGGGGCAATCTCTAGAGGAAGCAGCGTGGTCACCCATACAGTTGATGCAACGAGGGGATGGAGGTGGACAAGCACCCTCATGGGCATCATTGTCACACGTAATGTATTTGGCCGGATTGGAACAGGACTGGCTGGTATGATTGAACCGCAGACTCGATGTTCGTGTCAACTCTTTTCATGACTCGATGATGACCGAGCGAGGTGGCGCAGTGGTTAGCACACTGGACTCGCATTCGGGAGGACGACGGTTCAATCCCGTCTCCGGCCATCCTGATTTAGGTTTTCCGTGATTTCCCTAAATCGTTTCAGGCGAATGCCGAGATGGTTCCTTTGAAAGGGCACGGCCGATTTCCTTCCCAATCCTTCCCTAACCCGAGCTTGCGCTGCGTCTCTAATGACCTCGTTGTCGACGGGACGTTAAACACTAACCACCACCACCATGACTCGATGAGCAGCCATGAATTTAAAGTGCGGTGCGCTTCCACCCAGACAGCAGTGAAGTACGCAGCAATTTTTGCGCCTGGAGGGCACTGTCTGTTTCTAACAAGGTGCCATTTCCTAATCTGGAACGAGACTTTACAAGACCTGCAATTTCGTCGACACCTTTCTGAATAATGAAAGGGTTGACAGTGGAGAAGTCGTGACCTTCGTCAGACCAAGAAACAACAAGGAACTGTAGCAACGAAGGAAGAACTGTCCGTGGCTGATACTCATTGAACTTACGCTTGTGAGCAGACATAGTAGATGATGAGGAAACCATTGCGGAAGTATCCCCCATGATTACCGACGTCTCCGATGGCGCGCTCCTTCCTTGTGGGCGCTCTCTCTGAGGACAATCCCGTCTTAGGTGATTGTTCACACCTCAGGTCACACCTCCCTAGAAACGGACTGACGGACCAATCGGCACTTTCGGAAGGTATCAGCTCGGGTAATCACCCCTCCCTGGGTCTGGCCGTTACCATGTACGTGTCCTACCTGTCTACTCGGGGCGGGGAATTACGCATTATCCCGTCACCGGCTACGCATGGGAATGCGTGGGTCGGCCTTCAGACATGCACATGGAGGAAAAACAAAGAAAGGGAAAAACAAAGAAAGGGAAAGGAAAGAAGAGAGGTCTCAAACGCCGCAGTGGAGAAAAGGGTAAAGAAAAGAGATAAGGAAAAGAGAAGGACAAAGGAAGGGCAAAGACTTACCACCAGAGAAAGCGAAGAAGAGAGACTGTTTTACATTTTAGAGTGTCCGTCTCTGGATGTAGGCACAAAAAATACTCCCAGAGGGGTAGAAAGGGAAGGAAAGAGGCGGCGGTGAGGGGGGGGGGGCGAAGATGGTTTTCTTTTTTGTGGTTTTAGGGCGCACAACTACAATGGTCATTAGCGCCCAGACTAAGTTAGGAATGCACTGCGAGGCACAAGGTTAAAACAGCAACTAAAATGGACAACACTATAAAAGACATATTAATAGGCAAGGGATTAAAAGAAAACAGCATAATCAAATGTCCTTAGACTGATTTGTCAAGTGGATAAAACGAAGAATACGAGCAGCTGTTCCTGGGTCATCTGCTAAAATGGCATCCAGAGTACATGGCAGGCCAAGATCAACGTGCAGTGTATTAAAATTTGGACAGGACTTTAAAATGTGGCGTACCGTCAGCAATTGCCCACATGGGCAGAACGGCGCCGGCGCAGCCGTCAGCAGATGGCGATGGCTGAACCGGCAGTGTCCAATTCGTAACAGGGCCAAAAGGACCTCCTCCCGCCGAGAAGGGCGTGAAGAGGTCGTCCAAGCCGTGGGGAGAGGTTTCAAGGCCTGAAGCTTGTTGTCCGTAAGTGTGGCCCATTCGGCATGCCACAGCGATAAAATGCGCTGACAAATGACCCAGCTAAAATCTGATGAAGGCACACAACAAGAAGCTGTCCGAGACTGGAGAACTGCAGCCTTGGCTGCAGCATCTGCAGCTTCGTTCGCAGGGATACCGACATGGCCAGGAACCCACGTAAAGGTAACTGGAGAACCATCGTCCGCCAGCTGCTGAAGAGAGCGTTGGATCTGGTGCACGAAAGGGTGAACAGGATATGGATCACTGAGGCTCTGAATGGCGCTCAGGGAATCAGAGCAGATGACATTACCAGAATGTCAGTGGCGGCGGATGTAAAGAACAGCCTGGTAGAGGACAAAGAGCTCAGCTGTGAAGACTGAACAATGGCCATGGAGCCGGTATTTGAAACTGTGTGCCCCGACAATAAAAGAACACCCGACACCGTCATTGGTCTGAGAGCCATCTGTATAAATGAAGATCATATTAATGAACTTCGAACGAAGTTCAACAAACCGGGAGCGGTATACTGAAGCTGGGTTAACCTCCTTTGGGAGTGAGCTGAGGTTAAGGTGAACACGAACCTGAGCCTGGATCCAAGGTGGCGTTTGGCTCTCACCCACTCGAAAGGTTGCAGGGAGTGAAAAATCAAGGTGCTGAAGAAGGCGACGAAAGCGAACTCCAGGGAGTAGCAGGGCAGATACATACAACCCGTATTGACGGTCGAGAGAGTCGTCAAAAAAGAAACGATAAGACGGGTGGTTGGGCATTGACAATAGCCGACAGGTATACCGACAAAGCAGTATATCGCACCGGTAGGTTAGTGTGAATTTACTGGCTTCACCATGAAGACTCTCAACGGGACTAGTATAGAACGCTCCGATCACAAGACGTAACCCCAGATGTTGTATAGAGTTAAGGCAGCTTAAGATGGACGGCCGTGCAGAGGAGTAGAGGAAGCTCACATAATCCAGCTTGGAGCGGACGATCGACTGATATAGGCGAAGTAGGACGGTACGATCCGCTCCCCACGACATACCACTGAGAACACGGAGGACATTTAGAGAACGGGTACAACGGGCAGCCAAATATGACACATGTGGAGACCAGCTAAGTTTCCTGTCAAATGTAAGACCTAAAAATTTTGTTGTCTCCACGAGTGGGAGACCAACGGGACCGAGACGTAAGGATGGTGGGAAAACTCTTTGTAGCGCCAGAAGTTAATACAGACCATCTTCTCGGCAGAAAAACGGAAGCCATTGGCGACACTCCAGGAGTAAACACGGTCAAGAGAACGCTGAAGACAGCGCTCCAGGAAACATGTACGCTGCGCGCTGCAATAGATGGTAAAATCGTCCACGAAAAGGGAGCCTGATACATCAGCTGGGAGGCAATCCATTACTGGATTGATCGCTATGGCGAAGAGAGCAATGCTCAAAACTGAACCCTGTGGCACCCCATTCTCCTGACGAAAGGCGTAGGACAGGACAGAACCCATACGTAACCTGAACTGTCGATCCATTAAAATGGCACATATAAAAAGAGGGAGGCGACTTACGAAACCTGTTGGAGGGTGGGCATTCTCCGCACCATGTATACATGAGGCCTTTGCAGACTTCTCCAAATCAAAGAATACAGCCACAGTCGGGCGCTTCCGGAAGAAGTTATTCATAATGAAGGTCGACAAGGTAACCAGATGGTCAATAGCAGAGCGGCGCCTACGAAATCCACATTGTACATTCATAAACAGGCGTCGAAATTCGAGCAGCCCCCCCCCCCCCTGCGGGTTCGGGGATAAGAATACGCCCGCGGCATTCCTGCCTGTCGTAAGAGGTGACTAAAAGGAGTCTCAAACGTTTCGGCCTTCTGTGATGGTCCCCTCTTGGGTTTGACCTATTTTTTTCCAAATTTCCATTGTCATTGCGTGCCATTTGGGGAAGGACACCTTACGTGGTGTTTTTCTATTGGTCCATCATGCTCCGCCATCTTGCATGTTACCTATTGTCGTGTGGGGGTGACTATGCCCAACATCTTCTGGGTTGTCTCCTTCTCGCCTTGTGCGCACTCTTCTTCTTAGCGCCTACGACAACTGTGGACCCTTTCAACACCTAAAATCCAGCACGGTAGCCAGTCCGTTGTGGTGGGGTCGTCATGTACCCTCTTGGTGGTAGCCCCCTGACCACGCAGGGATCGCACTACAGATGCCAGAGCTGTTTCCTTCCCATGCATGCCAAGGAGTATGTGCCCATCTAGTCTGGGGCACGGGGACTCCGGGCAACGGGATATCGGCCAGGTACCCGTTGCTTTGGCTGGGTGGCGCCCTTGGGGAGAGCCCTCGTTCGGAGTAGGTGGCATCTGGGCGGATGTGGCGCAATGAAGCGCAATAAATCACACCAAGCTGGTGGTCGCACGGCCACCAGCGTCTCTAAGCGAGGTAGAGTCGACTTCGATGCTGCGCAATATGACCCTCAGGCGTTCCCCTCGTTGGCTGCGCCATGGGAGGGACGCCGATCTAGTGCCAAGCGGGAGCCTTACGTACCGCAATACCTTGTCTGCAGCAGGACTGATGGTGACTCCTTTCTTCCGACGAAGCCTATGTTTTTTGTGGAACACCTGGAGGATAAGTTTGGGGAAGTGGCGGGGTTGTCAAAAATGAGGAATGGGTCCATCCTCCTCAAGACGTCCTCCCCAGCCCAGTCACGAGCGTTGCTCTTGTGTGATAAGCTGGGTATCGTCCCTGTTACCGTCACTCCCCACAGAAGCTTAAATATGGTCCAGGGGATTATTTACCATCGTGACCTCTTGTTGCAATCCGATGACGAGCTGAGAGCCGACTTGGAACGACGTGGTGTGCATTTTGTCCGTCGTGTCCATCGAGGACCCAAGACAAACAGGGTGGCCACCGGTGCCTTTATCTTGGCCTTCGAGGGTGATGTCTTGCCCGAGAAAGTCAAGGTGATGGTTTACCGTTGCGACGTCAAGCCATACGTGCCTCCCCCGATGCGGTGCTTCCAGTGCTGGCAGTTTGGGCATATGTCCTCCCGTTGCCCATTCAGCGCTACATGTCGAGATTGCGGACGCCCCTCTCATCCTGATTCTCCATGTGCACCTCCGCCTGTATGTGTCAACTGTGGGGAGCACCACTCTCCATGCTCGCCGGATTGCCCCGTTCTTCATAAGGAGCGGAAGATAATGGAATTTAAGACCCTGGACCGGCTTACTTATCGAGAGGCTAAACAGAAATATGAAAGGTTGTATCCTGCTTCCATTCGAACATCTTATGCTGCAACCACGTTATCGTCGCCCACGGGAGCGATGGTTGTCGCTTCATCTGTGCCGCCTTCAGTGGGCCCTCGGGGCTATGTATCTCTGTCTGCCCCCCTCGTGTCTGGGGGCAAGCCTTCCTCTCTTGCCCCTTTAGCCATTGGGGGTAAACCCTCTTCTGTCGCTCCCCCCATGCTTACTTCGGGATTGACATCTCCTCCAAAAGCGGGGGGCTCGATCCCTCCCCCTCCTTCTCCACCGGCGTTGCCTCTGCCGGTTCCTCTCTCGCGGAAGGGGTCCCTCGGGGCTCTCCCTTCCTCCGTTTCTTCTCCTTCCCAGCCAGATGTCAGCCAGTGGCTGAAGGTTCCGCCACCTGCTGGTCGTAGGGCTTCTGCGTCGTCGTCAGCCTCCGACGCTCCTTCAGAGAAGTTCTCCCAGCCCTCTCACCCTAAGGGCCGACGTGAGAAGAAGGAACGGCATGTGTCCAAGAAGAAGGACGTTCCGGCGGTTTCAGCACCGCCTGCTGTACATAGTCCTGGCTCCAGGGATGAGGTGGAGATCCTCGCCTCTGCCGCGGATCTCGCCCTCACGGAACCCTTGGGGGCCTCTCCTATGGACTCAGCTGACTCACCCCCGGTGGCGGCAGTTGGCTCTGAAGCGCTGCCTGCCTCTTAGTCGCATTCACGCCCTCCCAGTCCCTTCCTGTTTCCATTCTCCAATGGAACTGCGGCGGTTATTTCCGCCACCTGCCTGAGCTCCGGATGCTTCTGAGTGATTCCCCTGTTCTCTGCATTGCTCTGCAGGAAACTTGGTTTCCTGCACTGCGGACCCCCGCCCTCTGCGGTTATCGGGGATTCTATAAGAACCGTGCTGCCTGTCAACGAGCGTCAGGTGGGGTTTGCCTCTTTGTTCACCACTCAGTCTGTAGCTCGCCAGTACCCCTTCAGACGCCTTTCGAGGCAGTTGCTGCCAGGGTTGAGCTCTCGCCGGCTCTTACTGTTTGCTCTTTTTACATTCCTCCAGATGGGGAGCTCCCCCGACATGTCTTGGCTGCGCTGCTGGCTCAACTCCCGCCACCATTGCTGCTTCTGGGCGATTTCAATGCCCACAACCCACTATGGGGCGGGACTGTCTCTGATGACCGCGGTCGGGCCGTGGAGCATTTGTTGGCTCAGCTCGACCTTAGCCTCTTGAACACCGGTGCTCCCACGCATTTCAGTGTGGCCCATGGCTCATTCTCGGCCATCGATCTCTCTATTTGCAGCCCTGGACTTGTCCCATCCCTCCACTGGAGAGTGCATCCTGACCTGTGTGGTGGTGACCATTTTCCCATCTATTTGTCACTACCCCAGTCTCATTCTTCTGGGCGCCTGCCCCGCTGGGCTCTCCACAGGGCTGACTGGCCGGCTTTTACTTACGCTGCAACCATTGAGTCTCTCCCACAGGGTGACATTGACGAGGTGGTCCGTGTTTTAACCACGTCCATCATTTCAGCGGACGAGGCTGCCATCCCCCGATCTTCTGGCCTCCCTCGGAGGAAGGCAGTACCCTGGTGGTCGCCGAAGATTGCTGAGGCTATTTGCGACCGTCGGCAGGCTCTCCAGCGTCATAGGCGGCACCCGTCTCTCGAGACCCTTATCGCCTTTAAGACGCTCCGTGCCTTGGCCCGTCGTCTTATTGCACGTCGTAAGCAGGAGTGCTGGGAGAGGTATGTTTCATCCTTGGGCTCCCATGTCTCCCCCTCACTCGTGTGGTCCCGGATCCGACGGATTTATGGATACCAGACCCCTATGGGTGTCCCTGGGCTCCCCCTCAGGGGACTCAGCATTTATGTGCTGGGTACGGGCTTGGCGAACCCGGGATCCCCGAGCTGGGGACTGGTGTGCGCCGCCAGTCCTCTGACACCATAAGCTCTGGGCATGCTTCAGCGACCACCGTGTGGCGCAACGGTGGAACGTTGTGTGTCGCAGGGACCGGGGATCTTGGCTTGATTGCCTGGATCGCGAGGATGGTACATACCTCTCTAAAAAACCCTTCAATCTTAAGGTGTGCTGCGCGCCGATAAGATGCATGGCTGTTGAGGTGGAACAGTCGCTAGCGGGCGACCTCTGAGGAACCTGCCGCACCTCAGTTGTATAAGGCTTACCCAGGCATGCGGGGCTCTGTCTGGGCTGACGTTTCGTTCCCTAGCTGCTCGTGGGACGCACATGGCAACCACGTATTTCCCTTCACCAACTTCGCAATCAGTCAAGTGCATGAGGGAGGCTAGTCCTCCAGATATGCAGATGGAAAAGAGTAACAGGGCTCATGGAGTCGTAAATGACAATGTTTTCATCGTGATTAAGAGGAAGGAGGGCTCATTTAAAAAAGTGTCTCCTTTCTACATACATAAAGGTTTAGAAGGACTCGCAGGTACACTGAAATCTATCAAACGCCTGAGGAATGGTACCCTGTTAGTTGAGACTACTAGGGCATCGCAAGTGGAGCTGCTTCGGAAGTCACCCAAGTTAGGCGAGTATGATATTACTGTCGAGTTGCACAATTCCCTCAACTCCAGTAAAGGCGTTGTCACCTGCCGTGATTTAATGGATATCGATGTCGACGAGCTGAAGCAAGAATGGACAACACAGGGGATTATAGACGTGGAACAAAGGACACGTAGGAATAATGGAGTTATTGAGAAATCTGCCACTTTCATTGTGACTTTCAATTCGCCTGTCTTACCTGAATACGTTCTGGCTGGTTTCCTCAGACTTAGGGTTCGGCCTTATATACCTAACCCTATGCGCTGTTTCAAATGTCAGCGATTTGGCCATACGACAATGAGTTGTGGGGGTGAACCAACCTGCGGTATCTGTGGCAAGGCAGCTCATGAAGCTGGGACCAACTGCACATCTCCAGCGCTGTGTATAAACTGCTCTGGGAGCCATCCCGTCTGGAGCAGAGACTGCCCCGTCTTTGCGGAAGAACGAAAAATTCAGGAGATCAAGGTGACAAAGAGGCTACCTTATGTGGAAGCCAAAAAAGAGTATAGGGCTACAAAACCCCCTGTCTTTGCCACATCCTATGCCTCCTTGGTGCACAACCGTGCGTCGCGAGTCGACGCTTCGACGCAGACCATGTCCAGTGTCGCGGTATCCTCCACCACTACCTGTACCTGTGTTTGTACCTGCCAGAGCACTCCCACTAACGATATAGCTATTCAGGCTGCTCCGCCTGCACCCACCACTATTGCAGAGAAAGCTCCAGTGAAACCTTCGAAGGCCCTCCAGAAACAGTGCCTCTCCACTTCCCCCATCCCCAGCTTCCACAAAGAAAACGGGACCAGGGAAAGGGGCACGGCGTTTGACGTCACACCTGCCAAAGGCACCATCGGATGTCGTCATGGCATCCCTAACTGATGAGGAGGACATCGTCATGGATTTTGATACCTCTTCCCCAGAACCTGGCAGCCCCTCTGCTGCCACTCGCTCTACAAGTGCCTCACCAGCGCGGCGCAAAGACAGGGGGAAATCTAAACCGAAACGCTGATATGGCTCCCATACTTCAGTGGAATCTGAATGGAGTCAGACCTCGCCTTGCAGAATTGCGGCTGTTAGTACAGGCAAACCCCATTTGCATCTCTTTGCAAGAGACACATTTTAAAGAGACTGACACGCCTGTACTTACGGGATATCGCATGTACAGGAAAGACGACCTGACTGGTAATAGGGCTCAGGGTGGTGTGGCAGTGTTCATTAAGGACACATTCCACTCCTCACCTGTGACCTTAACCACGACGCTACAAGCGGTTGCAGCTCGGATCCTGGCCCGGGTTCATGTTACAGTGTGCTCCTTGTATTTACCACCCGCTGAGCTCATTGACAGTGAAGCCCTCGCACGGCTCATTGATCAGCTACCCCGTCCCTTCTCATTTTAGGAGACTTTAATGCTCATAATGCATTATGGGGTTTCAACAAAACCTGCCCCAGAGGCCAGATGATTGAGCAGTTGCTCAGGACTTCCGACGTCATACTGCTGAACACAGGTCAGGCCACGCATTTTAGCACCGCTTCAGGTTCGTCTTCTGCCATAGACCTCTCTATTTGTTCGCCTGTGCTTGCGGACATTGCTCAGTGGGTCGTCGACGACGACCTTCATGGCAGCGACCATTACCCTATTTGGCTCCATCTGCCAGTTGAAATGGGTCGTGTCGCACAGCCGCCGAAATGGTTGTTCCGGAAGGGAAACTGGACGCTCTACCGGCAGTTGGCTGTTTTTGAACGGTGTGAAGGCGTCCAGGATTGGGTGGATCACATTACGGCGGTGATGCACCATGCCGCTGATGTATCCATACCAAAGTCAAAGGGAACACCTGTGAGGCAGCCTGTCCCTTGGTGGAATGACGACTGTCGTACCGCCACCAGAGACAGGCGGGCAGCTTTGAGGAGATTCCGTCGGTGCCCCACTGCTGCGCATCTGACAACTTTCCGGATAGCACGGGCGCGGGCGAGGAAAATCGTTCAGGAGAGTAAACGGAGGTCTTGGCGTGAGTTCCTGAACTCCATCAATAGGTCCACATCTTCAAGCAAAGTATGGGAAGCCATTAGGAGGATCTCAAGGCGATACTCTCGACCGCCACTAGCCGCTATACGTGAGCGGGGGTGTCTCCTAACATCTCCGAGAGACATCGCCCGGGCGTTGGCAGAATCTTTTCAAACTATTACGGCCGATTCTAGCCAGGACCCAAAATTTCTGCGCTATCGGGGTACACAGGAGAGGGCTGGTTTTGATTTCCGTTCACAGAACACTGAGGAATACAACCAGCCTTTCTCTTTGTGGGAGTTGGACTCTGCACTGTCCATATCTCGGGATACCACACCTGGTCCAGACCTGATATCGTATAGCATGCTGCAGCAGTTGGATCTGCGGTCAAAGGAAGTCCTCCTTCAACTTTTTAACGAAATTTGGAAGACAGGCGACTTTCCTAGCTCGTGGAAAGAATCGATTTTAATTCCGCTTTTAAAACCAGGGAAGGATCGGACCGAACCCAGTAGCTACCGTAGCATTAGTCTCACGAGCTGCGTCGGAAAGACATTTGAGCGTATGGTCAATAGGCGCCTGGTGTGGGTTCTCGAATCTAGATCCTTACTTACCCGCTGCCAGTGTGGATTCAGGAGGTATCATTCCACCCTAGATAACCTGATCCTACTCGAAACAGCGATACAAGCTGCTTTTCTACGTAAGCAACACCTTATCGGGGTTTTCTTCGACCTGGAGAAGGCGTACGATTCTACCTGGAGGCATACCATTTTGCGGCAGTTTTATGAGTGGGGTTTCCGTGGGCGTTTACCCACACTCATCCGATCCTTTCTGTCGGACAGGTATTTTAAGTATAAGGTTGGGAATGTCGTGTCTGACCGTTTTAAGCAGGAGAACGGTGTCCCTCAAGGAAGTGTCCTCAGTGTGACAGCTTTCGCAATTGCCATCAATAGCATTGCGTCCACAGTACGACGGCCCGTGCAGTGCTCCTTGTTTGTGGACGATTTCTCCATTTTCTGTGCGTCTTCCTCCCTCACAGCTGCTACTCGCCAATTACAGCTGACACTCGTGCGATTGGAGGAATGGTCTAAGAACACGGGCTTTATATTCTCTCTGGAGAAGACCGTTTGTGTAGATTTTAACCGTTCCCGTTCTCTTTTTAATCTCCCTGTTTTAAAACTAGGAGACACTGTTCTCCCTTTTATGGAAAAAGTGAAATATCTCGGGCTTATTTTTGATGAGAAGCTCACATGGTTGCCACACTTAAAGGATCTAAAAGTCCGCTGTTTCAAGGCTTTAAACGTCCTTAAATGCGTCAGTCATAGATCCTGGGGCGCTGACAGGGCACGTCTGCTCCAACTTTATAAGGCCTTTGTGCGACCTCGACTGGAATACGGATGTCAAGCTTATGGCTCTGCAAGACATTCCTACCCCAAATGCTGGATGTGATTCACCATGAGGGTATTAGGCTTTCAACGGGGGCTTATCGCACGAGTCCGGTTGCTAGTCTGTGTGTCGAGGCGGGAGAGCCTCCGCTGTCCATTCGGCGTCTTCTCCTCGTGGTACGGCACGCGTACAGGACCAAGTCCACTCCTCTTTCATTGGCGTACGACACTTTTTCCCAGCCGGCACTGGCACGTCTCTTCCGCCACCGTCCGGCGGCAACAAAGCCATTTGGCATCCGTGCAAAGGAGAGTCTCGAGTCGGTACACCTGGAGGGCATTAAGGTCCTCCACCAGGGATGGAGTAGGGGATCTCCCTTGCGACTACAAAGGCCAAGATTACTTCTTGATCTGGCTGCTTACAGGAAGTATTGTACCCCGAACCACCTTTTTAAAATTAAACTTACTGAGATTTTAGAACGCCATTCCGATTTTACTACTGTTTACACGGATGGTTCTAAACAGGGGGATTTTATGGGCTGCTCTGCTGTGTTTCCTGATACTGTCCATCGGATAGGGCTCCCAGCGCAGTTCTCAGTTTACTATGCAGAACTGTTTGCCATTCTGCAAGCATTAGAGCATATGCGCCGACATCGTGGCACGAAATTCATCATTTGCTCCGATTCCCAAAGTGCTCTCCACGCTCTTCAACAAATGTACCCAGCAGATCGGATGGTGCAAGAGGTGCAGGACGCACTCCTGCTCTTGAAACAGCAGGGTAAGGATGTGATTTTCTGCTGGGTTCCAGGGCACATAGGGATTCCTGGAAATGAACTTGCAGATGCGGCTGCCAAGGAGGCTTGCTCCATCACACCACCTGCTCGCTGTTCCGTCCCCCTGCAGGCCATTACGTCTTTCGTGACTCGGAATGTCATGCGTTGGTGGGAGGCTCAGTGGCTGGACGTGAGGGATAATAAGCTGCGAGCGGTGAAGGATTCTGTCCGACCGTGGCTCACCTCCTTCCGACAACGCCGCGCTGAGGAAGTAGCCCTTACACGGCTTAGAATAGGACATTGTCCTTTGACACATGGTTTTCTGTTACGTCGTGAGGAGCCACCAACGTGTCAGACATGTGGGACACAGTTGTCGATACGGCATATTTTAACTGAGTGTGTTTTATATGCGGGTTTGAGGGAAGATTTCAGTTTCGCACCAGACCTACCCTCTCTTTTAACTAATAATGAGGCGAGTGTCACTAGAGTTTTACGTTTTTGTGTGATGTCTGGCCTTCTTTCCAAAATATTGGGATTGAAGTCTTAATGTGCTGTCCAGTGGTTTGGTCACCCATTATTTGTAAGTGGTCACTCAGCCATCGTTACTTATTTTTCCCTGTTTGTACTGCTATTTTATTTTTAGTTTTATCTCCCAAGTTTTGATGTGCTGTGTCCAATCTTGCAATTTGAACAATACCACTTCTCTCACGATTCGGCTCTGAATTGAACTTTTGGGAACGGGCGCTGATAACCTCGCTGTTGTGCGCCCTAAAACACTAATCATCATCATCATCATCATCATCATCATCATCCCTGGGCTGTCCTTGGACGGCGCTGTCTGCACGGACACTGCCGCCATTGCTGGACGGCTTGCCGCGCACTTTGCTCAGAGCTCTGCGACTGCATCCTATCCCCCCGCGTTTCGCTCTCTCAAGGAGCGAGCCGAGCGGACGCCGTTCTCATTCCACACGCGTCGTTCTGAAACATACAATGCTCATTTCAGCGAGAAGGAATTCCTCGCTGCCCTCGCCGATTGCCCTGATACGGCACCAGGCCCGGACTGCAACCACGCGCAGATGCTGAAGCATCTCTCCAGGGACTGCCAGAGACACATTCTCGCGATATTTAATCGCATTTGGAGCGAAGGCGTGTTCCCGTCGCAATGGCGAGAGGGTCTCATTGTCCCCATCTTGAAGCCCGGTGCGGACCCACTGGCGGTGGACAGCTATCGTCCCATTACCCTCACCAACGTTTTGTGCAAATTGCTCGAACGTATGGTGGGGCGGCGTTTGTGTTGGGTCCTTGAGTTGGGCGGTCTCCTCGCTCCATCCCAGGGTGGCTTCCGTCGGGGCCAGTCTGCAGTGGACAATTTGGTGTGGCTGGAATCTGCTGTCCGTACGGCCTTTGCCCGACGTCAGCATCTCGTTACTGTATTTTTCGATCTGCGGAAGGCGTATGACACCACATGGAGGCATCACATCCTCGCCACGTTGCATGAGTGGGGTCTTCGTGGTCGGCTCCCGGCTTTTCTTCAAAGCTTTTTATTGCGCCGCTCTTTCCGGGTGCAAGTCGGTGCCACCTCTAGTTCATCTTATATACAGGAAAATGGGGTCCCGCAGGGCTCAGTGTTGAGCGTCTCCTTATTTCTAGTGGCCATTAATGGTCTGGCTGCAGCAGTGGGGTCGTCGATGTCTCCTTCTTTGTATGCCGACGACTTCTGCATCTCCTTTAGCTCCACGACTACGGGAGTTGCCGACCGCAGGCTGCAAGTCGCCGTTCGCAAGGCAGCATCATGGGCTCTGCTCATGGTTTTCAGTTCTCTGCACCCAAGACTCGAGTTATGCACTTCTGCAGGCGTCGGACGGTCCACCCTCATCCTGAACTTTACCTCGACGGCCACCTGCTTGAAGTGGTGGACACTTGCCGCTTCTTGGGACTCGTGTTTGATGCCCGGCTCACATGGGTTCCTCATGTTACTCAGCTGAAGCAAAAATGCTGGCGGCACCTCAACGCCCTCCGCTGCCTTAGCCACACGTCTTGGGGTGCAGATCGCTGCACGCTGCTGCGATTGTACAGAGCCCTTGTGCAGTCCCGGCTTGATTATGGGAGCTTGGCCTATGGGTCTGCGTCCCCCTCAGTGTTGAAGTTGTTAGACCCCATACACCACTGTGGGGTTCGGCTTGCAACTGGCGCTTTTCGCACCAGCCCCGTGGATAGTCTACTGGTGGAGGCCGGGGTTCCCCCGCTGCGGATTCGCCGCCATCGTCTGCTCGCCGACTATGCTGTCCACGTGCATTGCTCGCCAGGCCATCCCAATCGTCGCCTGCTTTTCCCTGCCATGGTCCTCCATCTGCCCGAATGGCGACCTAGGTCTGGGCTTTCCGTAGCTGTCCGTGTCCAGTCCCTGCTGTCAGAACTGGGGTCATCCCCTCTTCTGCCTCCCTTCCGGGTCCGTACACCTACGCCTCCCTGGTGTTTGTCCCGGCCGTCCGTCCGTCTGGACTTGGCACAGGGACCCAAGGACTCGGTTCCGCCTGTGGCCCTCCGTCGCCGTTTTCTTGCGCTCCTCGAATCATTTCCGGGCTGTGAGCCTGTCTACACTGATGGTTCCCTGGTTGATGGTCGCACTGCCTACGCTTTTGCTCATGCTGCCCATGTTGAGCAACGCTCCTTGCCGGCTGGCTGCAGTATTTTTACTGCAGAGCTGGTGGCCATCTTACGCGCTCTTGAGCATATGCGTTTCTGCTTAGGTGGGTCCATCGTCATCTGCAGTGAATCCCTGAGCAGCCTTCAGGCCATCGACCGCTGCTATCCCTCTTCTTCTCTGGTGTCCTCTATTCAGGAGTCTGTTTCCGCCATTGCCCGCTCTGGTCGTTCGGTGGTCTTGGTTTGGACGCCAGGTCACGTTGGCATCCCGGGGAACGAACGTGTTGACAGGCTGGCCAAAGGGGCGATTGACGCCCCAGCTTTGGAGATCGGCCTTACGGCTCGCGACCAGCAGCTGGTGTTGCGCCGTAAGGTGCTTGGGATGTGGGCTGCTGAGTGGCGTGGCATGACAACCCCGAATAAACTGCGGGCTGTCAAGGAGACGACCGCTGTGTGGCGTTCCTCCCTGCGGGCTTCTCGCATTTTGCTGGAGTGTCCTCGACTGCACACACTCCGGCAATCTTTTAATCTCCCGGGCACTTTGGCTTTGGTTTTATCCGACGATGCCTCCATGGCTGATGACGTTATAAATTTTATCCGTGGTAGTCCGTTTTATGGTTCGATTTAGGGAGGTCCTGCACCTTTCCCTTTCTGTGTCTTTTGTCCTTGTGTCTGTTGCTGTTCTGGTGTGCCGTGAGATGGTTGACTCTTTCCCTTTTTTGTTCTCGTGGTCAGTCAACCAGTCTCCGGCCATCTTCCTTTCTTCTGTTTCTTTCTGTCTGGTGTTCCTCTGTCCTGTTCTTGTCTGTAGTGTTTGTTGCTGCATTTGTGTTCTTTTAGCGCCTGGGGGGACGTCTCCTCCCCCTTTGGTTTTTACCTGCTCTGTCGATTTTCGGCTCGCCTGATTTTGGAATGGGGGACTGATGACCTTCAGTGTTTAGTCCCCCTTAAACATCCCAACAACCACCACCACCACCACGCCCTTAGTGCGTTACCATCTGCACCCACGATCACTATGGACTACCCATGGCACCCAAAAACAAGCACGGTAGCCAGCCTGTTGTGGTGGGGTCGTCATGTACCCTCTAGGTTGTAGCCCCCTGACAACACAGTTGTTCTCCCCGTTATCCTAACTACCGTCTCCTTTTCGCCGATGCGGCAGTCCATATCCCACGCCGGCGGCCGCGATCAGGCCACGCAATTGGGATCCGTGTTCGGTCACTCCTTAGTGAACTCGAGTATTTGCCTCTTCCATCTGCTTTTCAGGTCCACCCACATACGCCACCTTGGTGCATCCGTCGGCCGCAGCTTCGGCTGGACCTCTCACAATGGCAAAAGGATTCAGTTCCTCCTGCAGTCTTGCGCCGCCAATTTCTTGCTCTCCTCGACGCATCCCGTGACTCGGAGGTTCTCTATACAGATGGCTGGATGGTTGATGGCCATGTGGGGTACGCTTACGCTCATGCGGACTATGTAGACCAGCGCTCCTTGCCGGACGGCTGCAGTGTTTACACTGCAGAGCTAACAGCCATTTTTCGTGCCCTTGAGCGTATTCGTACCAGCACTGGCGAGTCTTTTGTCATTTGCAGTGACTCTCTCAGTAGTCTACAGGCTCTTGACCAGTGCTACCCACGCCATCCCATTTTTGTTGCCATCCAGGAGTCCGTTCATGCTCTTGAACAGCGTGGACGTTCAGTGGTGTTCACATGGACCCCGGGACACGTTGGGATAGCGGGAAACGAACACCCCGACAAGTTAGCTAAAGAAGCCACCCGCAAACTGCCGTTGGAGAGCGGCCTCCCAGCAACTGATCTCCGATTGGTGTTACGCCGTCGGTTCTTTGGGATGTGGGCAGACGAATGGCGCACTCTGTCTGTGCCCAACAAGCTGCGGCGTGTAAAGGAGGCCACGACCGTGTGGGGTTTCTCCATGCGGGCCTCTCGCAGGGATTCTGTTGTTCTCTGTAGGCTCCGCATTGGTCACTCTTGGCTGACGCATGGTCATCTCCTGCGTCGAGAGGACCCCCCTCATTGTCGCTGTGGTGCGAATATGACGGTGGCCCATATATTGTTGGACTGTCGACTTTTAACCGCCCTCAGGCGAACTTTTAATCTCCAGGGTGCTTTATCATCTCTTTTAGGTGACAATGTCTCTATGGCAGATCGGGTTTTAAGTTTTATTCGCGCAAGCGGCTTTTATAGGTCCATTTAAATTTTTTTTTCACATCACCCTCTTTTAAGCTCTCTCTTTTAATTGGTTTTGTGTTGTGATTCGACTCCGCCCTACACTTTTAGGCTGGAGGTTTTAACGTGTTGCAGAGTGGCTGGCTCATCCTATTATTTTCGTGATCAGCCAGCCACAGTCCTCTGCTGTGCAGTTTTAATTCCTTCTGCCTTTGTTCTCTATGTTGTTTTTGTTGCTGTGCTCTGTTTTCCGTGTTGTCTTACAATGGACTATGGGGCTTTTCTTCCCCCGGAATTTTTCTTTTAGTGCTTCGCCTGCCTGGTGGATAGTTTCACTCTGCTCTGTGTTTTTATGAAACAAGGGACCGATGACCTTTGTAGTTTGGTCCCTTTAATCTTTAACCCAACCAACCAACCAACCCCTGCTCGCCGGACTGTAGGATATTCCAGAAACAACAGAAGATAATGTACTATAAGACCCTGTACCGCCTGACCTACACCAAGGCTAAGCGGAAATATGAGAGGCTCCATCCAGTGCCAGTGATGTCAACCTACACTGCTGCTGCAACAACGGTTCTCCCATCTTCTGTGTCGTCCCATATAGTTGGATCTATGATTGGTCAGAATCCAATAGGCCCCTTGATTGTGAGGGGAACTACACACCCTGTTGTTCCTGCTCCATCTACTTCACGAGCAACACCCCCAACCATTGGGGACATCAGTTCCCCCTTCCCAGCTGGAGAAGAGTAAGACTTCTTCGGCTCTTCTCGCCAGGAAGGGGTCCCTTGGGGACCTCCCTTCGGGAGTTCCAACCAGCGGAAAAGCGGACACCCGCAAGTGCCTGAAACAACCACTAGTTACTGGCCATAGGGCCTCACGGTCGTCGTCCGTCCCGGAGACTGACCCAGTAAAGCCCTCCAACCCTGAATCAACGAAGGCACAGCGAGAGAAGCAGAAAAAGAAGAAAGTCGCCAAGAATATCGACATTGCGGTAGCACCCGTCCCACCGCTTCCTACAAGGTCTGCGTCTGAGGATGAGGTGAAGATTCTGGCGTCCACTGAGGACCTCGATCACGCCGGTCCCTCAGACACCATGAATAGCACTAGCACAGGTGCTCAATCGTAGGCAGCAGGTGACCCAGCGGCGTAATCTGCCTTCCCAGTCCTTTCACGCCTTTCTCAGCCATGGACAATATCATCCTCCAGTGGGACTGCAGCGGTTTCTTCCACCATCTAGCTGAGCTCCGACAACTTATCAGCCTTCATCCGTTCTTCTGCATTGCTCTTCAGGAAACTTGGTTCCCCCCCTGCGGGTTCGGGGGTAAGAATAGGCCCGCGGTATTCCTGCCTGTCGTAAGAGGCGACTAAAAGGAGTCTCAAACGTTTCGGCCTTATGTGATGGTCCCCTCTCGGGTTTGACCTCCATCTATCTAAATTATTCCGAAGAGCGAGCCAATTGGGGAAGGGCACCTTACATGGTGCACTGTATCCTTCGTGCAATTAGACCTATAGCCGTCTTTCTCGTCGTTGCAATGGTGTCCCGCTCGTTTTCGATCTCTTGGGCGATTACCACGCTGCACTCTGCAGTGTTTCTTTTAACTGTGACGACGACCTTGGCCATTTTTGCACCTAAGATCCAGCACGGTAGCCAGTCCGTTGTGGTGGGGTCGCCATGTACCCTCTTGGTTGTAGCCCCCTGACAACACAGGGATCGCTCTACTGATGCCTGCGCCGTTCACTCCCCACGTATGCCAAGGAGTAGATGCCCATCTCCCTGGGGCATCAGGACTCCCGGCAATGGCCATCCTGCCAGGTGGCCTTTGCTGTGGCTGGGTGGCGCCCGTGGGGAGGGCCCTTGGTCGGAGTAGGTGGCATCAGGGCGGATGACCCGCAATGAAGCGTGGTACATCATCTGTCGCTGGCGGCCAGCCGTCAGCAGTCTCTAAGCGTTAGAGAGCCCATTTTAAAGGTAACGTTTATGACCCCAAATCGTTCCCCTCCCTCGCCACACCATGGGAGGAACGACAGGCATTGCGTGACACTGAGACGTATTCGCCCAGATATCTTGTCTGTACCAGAGCTGATGGGGAATCTTTTCTATCCGTGAAGCCTCAGTTCTTTGTAGAGCATTTAGAGGACAAGTTCGGTGAGGTGGAGGGCTTGTCCAAGATGCGGTCTGGATCGGTGTTGATAAAAACGGCATCCTCTGCCCAGTCACGGAGGTTGCTCAATTGTGACAAGTTGGGGGATGTTTCCGTTAGCATCACGCCGCATAAGAGTCTGAACATGGTCCAGGGTATTATATTCCACCGGGATCTTCTTCTGCAGTCCGACGATGAATTACGCGCCAACCTCGAACGACGAGGTGTTCACTTCGTCCGGCGCGTCCATCGGGGTCCGAGGGATAATCAGGTCGCCACCGGTGCCTTCATCTTGGCCTTTGAGGGTGATGTCTTACCCGAAAAGGTTAAGGTGATGGTTTACCGTTGTGATGTGAAACCATATATCCCTCCTCCGATGCGGTGTTTTAAATGCTGGAAGTTCGGGCACATGTCATCTCGCTGTACTTCCAGCATGACGTGTCGGGATTGCGGGCGTCCTTCGCATCCCGATACTCCATGTGCCCCGCCTCCTATCTGTGTTAACTGCGGAGAACACCATTCCCCCTGCTCGCCGGACTGTAGGATATTGCAGAAAGAACGGAAGATAATGGAATATAAGACCTTGGACCGGCTGACCTACCCCGAGGCTAGACGGAAATATGAGAGGCTCCATCCTGTGGCAATGCCGTCAACTTACGCCGCTGCTGCAATGACGGTTCTCCCGTCATCACGAATCGGCTCTAAGATCGGTCAGCATCCACCGGCCCCCTTGCTTGTGGGGGGCACTTCCCACCCTGTTGCTCCTGCTCCATCTTCTTCAGGAGCAACACCCTCCCAACCTTCGGGGACATCAGCTCCCCCTTCCCAGCCGGAGAAGCGTAAGACTTCTTCGGCTGCTCTCGCCAGGAAGGGATCCCTTGGGGACCTCCCTTCGCATGTTCCGACCAGTGGAAAAGCGGACGCCCGCAAGTGGTTGAAACAACCGCCAGTCCCTGGTCGTCGGGCCTCGCGGTCGTCGTCTGTCCCAGAGACTGACCCAGTGAAGCCCATGCAGCCTGAACCGCCGAAGGCACAGCGAGAGAAGCAGAAAAAGAAGAAAGTCCCCAAGACCAACGGTATTGCGGTGGCACCGATCCCACCGCTTCCTACAAGCTCTGCCTCTGAGGACGAGGTGGAGATTCTGGCGTGAGGACCTCGCTCTTGCCGGTCCCTCGGACGCAATGGATGGCATTTGTACGGATGCTCCATCGGAGGCAACAGGTGACCCAGTGGCGTAATCTGCCTTCCCAGTCCCGTCACGCCTTTCCCAGCCATGGACAACATCATCCTCCAGTGGAACTGCAGCGGTTTCTTCCACCATCTAGCTGAGCTCCGTCAACTTATCAGCCTTTACCCTTTCTTCTGCATTGCTCTCCAGGAAACTTGGTTTCCAGCAATGCGAACCCCCGCCCTCCGTGGCTATCGGGGTTATTATAAGAACCGAGCAGCTTATGAAAGGGTGTCTGGTGGCGTCTGCATATATGTCCTTCACACTCTGCACAGCGAGTCTGTTCCTCTCCAGACGCCTTTAGAGGCTGTCGCTGTACGCGTGTGGACGCCACAGGCTGTTACCGTCTGCAGTCTTTACATTCCACCGGATGGTGATGTCTCGCAGCATGTCCTGGCTGCACTGGTCGCCGAATTGCCGCCACCTTTCTTGCTATTGGGCGACTTCAACGCCCATAACCCTCTGTGGGGTGGGTCAGTGGCAACAGGTCGAGGCGCCATCGTTGAGCATTTATTGTCGCAGCTCGATCTCTCGCTGTTAAATGATGGTGCCTTCACACACTTCAGTGTGGCGCATGGCACCTACTCCGCCATTGACCTTTCAATCTGTAGCCATAGCCTCTTACCGTCTGTCCAATGGAGTGTGCATGACGACCTGTGTGGTAGTGACCACTTTCCAATCTTTTTGTCACTACCACAGCGCCACTCTTCTGGGCGCCCTAGCAGATGGGCTATGAATAAGGCTGACTGGGACTTGTTCTCCTCCACTGCCGCTTTTGAGCCTCTCTCTACCGATGACATTGATGCGGTGGTTCAATCGGTCACCACCGGCATCGTTACTGCCGCCGAATCTGCCATTCCACATTCCTGTGGGTCCCCTCGGCGGAAGGCTGTGCCTTGGTGGTCGCCTGAGATCGCTGAAGCGATTAAAGATCGCCGGCGGGCGCTCCAGCGTCACAAGCGACACCCCTCCCTCGACCACCTTATCGCCTTCAAACGGCTGCGTGCGCGGGCCCGCCTCCTTATCCGCCAAGGCAAGAAGGAGTGCTGGGAGCGGTATGTGTCCACAATTGGCCTCCATGTCACTCCATCGCAGGTCTGGGCCAAGATTCGACGCGTCTACGGCTATCGGCCACCTGTCAGCGTCCCTGCGCTCTCCCTGAATGGAGCAGTTTGTACTGACTCCGACGTCATTGCAAATCGCTTAGCAGAGCATTTTGCTATGAGTTCCGCTTCTGCGAATTACCCCCAGGCCTTCCGCTCCATTAAAGAGCGGATGGAACGTCGGAGCCTTTCGTTTCGCACCAACCACCCAGAATCTTACAATGCTCCATTTAGTGAGTGGGAATTTCACAGTGCCCTCGCTGCTTGCCCTGATACCGCTCCTGGGCCAGATGGCATCCACTGTCAGATGCTGAAACACCTTTCAGTGGACTGCCAGCGGCGCCTTCTCGATCTTTACAACCGTCTTTGGGTCGAGGGGGAGTTTCCGTCGCAATGGCGGGAAGGCATTCTCATCCCCGTTTTGAAACCTGGAAAGAACCCTCTGGAGGTGGATAGCTACCGTCCCATTAGCCTCACCAACGTTCTTTGCAAGTTGCTTGAACGGATGGTGAGCTGGCGCTTGCATTGGGTACTGGAGTCTCGGGGCCTTCTGGCTCCATCTCAGGGTGGGTTCCGTAAAGGCCGCTCCGCCGCCGACAATCTGGTGAGCCTGGAGTCGGCCATCCGTACTGCCTTTTCCCGCCGTCAGCACCTGGTCGCTGTCTTTTTCGACATGCGGAAGGCGTACGATACGACATGGCGTCATCACATTCTTTCTACGCTCCATGGATGGGGTCTTCGGGGTCCTCTGCCGATTTTTATCCGCAATTTTCTGTCGTGTCGTACCTTCCGCGTACATGTCGCGGCCTCGTATAGTTCCTCCCACGTCCAGGAGAACGGTGTGCCACAGGGTTCCGTTTTAAGTGTCTGTCTGTTTTTAATAGCCATTAACGGTCTTGCTGCGGCCGTGGGAAACTCTGTCTCCGCTTCCCTGTATGCTGACGACTTCTGCCTTTATTACAGCTCTCCCGGCATTGCAGCTGTTGAACGTCAGCTACAGGGCGCTATCCGTAGGGCGCAGTCTTGGGCTGTAGCCCATGGGTTTCAGTTTTCGGCAGCCAAGACCTGCGTTATGCATTTCTGCCGGCGCCGAACAGTCCATCCTGAGCCGCGGCTTTATCTTGCCGACGAACTCCTTGCTGTGGTGGAGACCCACAGGTTTTTGGGGGTGGTTTTCGATGCCCGGTTGACTTGGCTGCCTCATATCCGGCAGCTGAAACAGACGTGTTGGCGGCATCTAAACGCTCTGAGATGCTTGAGCAACACCCGCTGGGGCGCCGACCGCTCTACACTGTTGCGGCTCTACCAGGCGTTAATCCAGTCCCGTCTGGATTATGGGAGCCTGGCTTATGGCTCAGCATCCCCATCTGCGTTACGGGTGCTGGACCCGATTCTCCACAGCGGGATACGCCTTGCCACTGGTGCTTTCCGCACCAGCCCTGTGGACAGCGTACTAGTGGAGGCAGGTGTACCTCCACTGCGGTTCCGGCGCCAACGTTTGCTGGCCGCTTATGCTGCCCATGTTCTAAGCTCGCCCGGGCATCCAAACTATCGCCTCCTGTTCCCGCGGTCGGTCGTTCGTATGCCAGAACGTCGGCCCCGGTCTGGTTGTACGGTAGCGGTCCGCGTCAAAGAGCTTCTCTCTGGGCTCCAGGGTTTCACTGTTCCACCTCCTTTCCGGGCTACTTTGCATACACCCCCATGGTGTGTTCGTCGCCCTAGCCTTCGGCTCGACTTGGCACAGGGCCACGTATCAGGGCTCTGGTGTTGTTTACACTGACGGTTCGATGGTTGCTGGTCGTGTCGGATATGCGCTCACTCTAGGGGACCTTTCCGAACAACGTTCCTTGCCGGATGGCTGCAGCGTTTACACTGGTGAACTGGTCGCCATCTTTCGTGCCCTAGAGTATATCCGCTCCTGCTCAGGTGAGTCCTTCGTTATCTGTAGCGATTCCCTGAGCGGTTTACGAGCTCTCGACCAGTGTTTCCCTCGTTCTCGTTTGGTGATGGCTATCCACGAGTCTCTGCATACTCTCGCCTGTTGCGGCCGCTCTGTGGTCTTTGTGTGGACCCCCGGTCATGTCGGTATCCCGGGTAACGAACATGTTGACCGCCTGGCGAAAGAGGCCACCAGTAAGCCATCTCTGGACGTTGGCCTCCCGGAGACTGATTTGCGGGCAGTCTTCCGCCGCAAACTCTTGGCGCTATGGGACGCTGAATGGCGCGAACTGCCAATGCGCAATAAACTCCGTGCTGTCAAGGAGACGACGGCTGTGTGGCGGTCATCCCTGCGAGCCACTCGCAGGGACTCAGTAGTTCTTTGCCGGCTCCGCATTGGCCACTCCCGGCTGACACACAGTTATTTACTGCGCCGGGAGGACCCTCCTCTATGTCGCTGTGGGGCAGCTTTGACAGTGGCCCACATTTTGCTGGCCTGCCCCCTTTTAGCTGTGGTCAGGCAGACATTTGCGCTGCCTGCTACGCTCCCTGCCCTTTTAACAGACGACTCCACTATGGCTGACTTAGTTTTACGTTTTATTCGGGCAGGGGGAATTTATCATTTACTCTGAGTGTTTCTGTTTTATTTTATTGTTTTGTGTTGATTCTGGCCTTTTGCCTATGGTTTTACACTGATTTTTTAATGTGTTTCTAAGTGGTTGGCCTTTCCTTTTTTATGTCTATGGTCGGCCAACCACCGTCATTCTCAGTGTGGTTTTAGTTTGTTTTGTCTTGTCTTTGTCTCAGCATCTCTTGTTCTGTATCGTTTGTGATCTCTTCTATTCCTTGTTTTTATTCTCTGTGGGTGTTCTTTGTCTTTGGGAAAAGGGACCGATGACCATGGCAGTCTGGTCCCTTTAATCCCCCAAACCAACCAACCAACCTACAGTGGAACCTGAATGGGTTCAGGACGCATGTGGCCGAATTACAGCTCCTTGTACGAGAGTGCCCTTTGTGCTTATGTCTCCAAGAGACACATTTTCGGGCCACTGATGCTCCTTCTTTACGGGGCTGTACCGTCTATCGGAAAGATGATCTGACGGGGGAAAGGGCAAAGGGTGGTGTTGCGGTTTTTGTCCGTGACCTGCACCCCTCCTCTGAGCTCCCTCTCGTTACAGACTTGCAAGCAGTTGCAGTTGACCTTCTTGTGGGTCGGAGGCTCACAGTCTGTTCACTTTACTTACCACCTCAGGATGCGATAGACTCTGAGGCTCTCACAGATCTTATTAGGCAACTCCCCCGCCCATTTCTTCTTCTGGGGGACTTCAATGCTCATAATGTCTAATGGGGCTCTTCGACTACTTGCCCCAGGGGTCGCATTCTGGAAAGCCTCATGATGTCTGAAGAACTGTGCATCCTCAACTCTGGTGCTCCCACTCATTTCTGTACTGCTTCTGGGTCGTCATCAGCTATTGACCTTTCCTTTTGCTCTCCAGCACTCGCGGATTCTGCTCTGTGGGAGGTTGCTGCTGACCTCCATTCTAGTGACCACTTTCCCCTTTGGATTCGCCTCCTGGATGAGGCTATGGCATTTCCGGTACCGCCCCGGTGGCACCTCTGCAGGGCTCACTGGACACTTTTCAGCCAACTGGCTGTTTTGGAACACCGTGCCAGCGTCCACGAATGGGTAGACCATGTTACAGCCGTGATCTCCCATGCTGCTGAATTGTCAATCCTACGGTCATCCGGTCATTTCAAGAGGCGTCCTGTCCCTTGGTGGACCACTGAGTGCCGCTCAGCTATCCGAGCCCGCCGTGCAGCTCTTAGCCGCTTCAGGTGCCGTCCCTCAGCTGACAGTCTTGCGACCTTTCGAGTGGCAAGGGCCAAGGCGCGGCGAGTGGTTAAAGAGAGCAAACGGCGGTCCTGGCAATCGTTCTTGAACTCCATCTCCCGCTCCACTAGTTCTACGAAAGTATGGGAAGCCATCAGGAGAATTTCCGGGAAACTCGGCCAGCTACCTGTCACGGCATTGCTGCATCAGGGCAGTCTCCTCACGGCGCCGAGAGACATTGCCCAGACACTGGCCATGCATTTTGCGGAATCTACCGCTACTGTTAACTGTGATCCGGATTTCTGCCGGTACCGCACTGCCATCGAGAGGGGTCACTTGGACTTCCGGTCTCCAAATTCTGAACCCTACAACTGCCCCTTCACAATGTGGGAACTGGATTCGGCCCTGTCTGAGGCTCATGATACTGCGCCTGGCCATGATCAAATGCGGTACAGCATGCTGCAGCACTTGTTACTGCCTTCCAAGGAAGTTCTCCCGACTTTTTTTAATATGATATGGTTATCTGGCACGTACCCTGACTCGTGGAAGGAGGCGATTTTGATCCCCCTCCTCAAACCGGGGAAGGACCGAACGCATCCCAGCAGTTACCGAAGTATCGCTTTGACGAGCTGTGTCGGGAAGACGTTAGAACGCATGGTCAACCGTCGCCTGGTTTGGCTGCTCGAAACTAGGCAGCTCCTTAGCCCCTCGCAGTGTGGCTTTCGGAGATGTCGTTCAACTATAGACAACTTGACCCTGCTTGAGGCGGCCATCCAGCAGGCCTTCCTCCGTAACCAGCATTGTCTCGGTGTCTTCTTTGACATTCATAAGGCGTATGACACTACTTGGCGCCGCCATATCCTCAATCAACTCCATGAGTGGGGTTTTCGTGGCCGTCTCCCCATCTTCCTTCGGTCCTTTCTTTCCCACCGCTTCTTTCGATATAGGGTTGGTAATGTGCTATCTGATTTGTATGTGCAGGAGAATGGTGTTCCTCAGGGAAGCGTTTTAAGTGTCACCCTCTTTTCCGTCGCCATTAACAGTATCACGTCCACTATCCGGAGTCCTGCCCAATGCTCCTTGTTTGTGGACGATTTTGCTGTTTTCTGTTCTTCCTCCAGTCTTGTCACTGCTAGTCGGCAGTTGCAGCTTACGATACAGCGATTAGAGGCATGGACTGTGAAGACGGGTTTTACCTTTTCTGCCGACAAATGTGTGTGTGTTTATTTTAATCGTTCTCGACGTCTTTTTACCTCCCCTAAATTGCGTCTGAGGGACACCATTCTTCCTTTTAGCGACACTGTGCGGTTCCTGGGCCTCACTTTTGATTCCAAACTGTCGTGGTTGCCTCACCTTATGGACCTCAAGGTGCGGGCCGTGAAGGCACTGAATATTTTGAAGTGTCTGAGCCATCGGTCCTGGGGAGCAGATCGGGCACGTCTGCTGCAGTTTTATAGGGCTTTCGTCCGATCGCGTCTTGACTATGGTTGCACCGTGTATGGGTCAGCAAGGCCTTCGTATCTGAAGATACTTGACGCAGTACACCATGAGGGTATCAGGCTGGCCACTGGTGCCTTCCGTATCAGTCCTATCCCCAGCCTGTGTGCTGAGGCAGGGGAACCGCCGCTCGCCATCCGGCGGCAACTCCTCATGGTGCGACGGGTGTGTCAATTTCTTGCCTTTCCTACATCCCCTGCGTACCCTACCGTTGCCTGACCGCCTATGGAACGTCTCTTTTCCAGTCGTCCCAGGGCAACGAGACCATTTGGGATTCGTGCCAAGCATTTGCTTGAGTCCCTTGGTGTGGAGCGTGTGGCCCCCCAACGACAAGGTTTTACTCGCCTGCCTCCCTGGTTGCTCCAGAGGCCCAGCGTCCTTTTAGACTTGTCGGAGTACCGGAGGAGCTGCACTCCTGCGTTTGTTTTTACCGCCTTATTTTATGATATTTTAAACCAGCATCCCGACCACGTACCAGTATTTACGGATGGCTCTAAACAGGGGGACTCTGTTGGTTGTGCTGTTGTTTTCTCCGATCGCGTCGTCAAGTTACGGCTTCCTGCGGCGTTTACCATCTTTGATGCCGAATTGTTTGCGATCTTGCGGGCATTGGAGCAGATGAGATGTGTTCCCAGTCGTAAGTTCCTCATCTGTTCTGCTTCCCTGAGTGCCCTTCAGACCATGCAACACTTGTACCCAGCGGATACGGTCGTCCAGAACATCCATGATGCCCTCCTCCACCTGCAGCGGCAGGGGAAGGAGGTTTCCTTCTGCTGGGTGCCGGGGCACGTGGGTATTAGGGGAAACGAGCTGGCGGATGTGGCTGCCAAAGATGCATGTTCCCTCCCTCACGTTGTTGACTGTGCCGTCCCCCTCCATGCTGTTACCTCCCTCCTGCGTTTTCGAGTTATGCGTCAGTGGGAAGAGGAGTGGCTGGCAGTCGGTGAAAATAAGCTGCGTCTGGTCAAGGCCACCACGCGGCCATGGCGTACGTCCTACCAGTCATGCAGGCGGGATGAGGTTCTCCTCAGTCGCCTCCGCATCGGGCACAGTCCCTTCACACATGGTTTTCTACTCCGGCGGGAGGATCCCCCAATCTGCAGTGCTTGTGGCGTCCAGATTACTGTCCGCCACATTTTACTTGACTGTCTTTTATTCTCTGACCAGAGGGCGGTGGTTTCTTTGCCACCGGATTTGCCCTCTATTTTGAAAGACGACGCAACGTCTGTGTTTAAGGTTTTACGGTTTTGTGTCCTGTCCAATTTGTTGCCACGGTTTTTAGGGAGAGGTTTTTAATGTGCTGCTGGATGACTGGCTCACCCAGATTTTAGGTAAGAGGTCAACCAGTCACGTATACCTCCTTGTTTCCCTTCGGTTTCTGTCCTCCTTTCCTTGTGTTTCCTTTCCTTTTTTAGTGCACTCCTTCTCCTCTTGTTTTGCCTCTGTCTGTGAGGATTTGGAACTGCGTCAGGTCTGTGTCTTTTAGCTGTTCCCCTTGTTCGTTGTTCGTCTTCGTCCCTTCACTGCATGTGTTCCTGTTTTTATGCGTTTGGCGCTGATGACCCCGCTGTTTAGCGCCCGTAAACCTCAAACACACACACACACACACACACACACACACACACACACACACACTCCATCCCTTGATTCAACGGATACAGCAGTCCCTCCATTCTTTCGCTGATAATGGTGGTTCTGTCAGCTTTCTGTGGGTTCCCGGACATGTAGGAGTGCCTGGGAATGAGGCTGCGGATGCTGCAGCCAAGGCTGCAGTCCTCCTGCCTCGGCCAGCCTCCCATTGTGTCCCGTCATCTGACGTTCGTGGGGATGTATGTAAGAGGCTTGTGTCGTTGTGGTGGGATGCTTGGTCATCCCTCCTAGGATACAAGCTCCGGGCAGTAAAACCGCTCCCAACTGCTTGGACAACATCTTCCCGACCATCTCGGCGCGAGGAGGTCCTTCTGACCAGGTTGCGGATTGGGCATTGCCGGTTTAGCCACTGCTACCTGCTCTTTGGTGACCCAGCCCCACAGTGCCCTTGTGGTCAGGCATTAACAGTGCGCCATGTTTTAATGTCGTGTACCCATTTTAGTCAATTTCGTGTTGTCCTGTCCCTGCCATCTACTTTACCGGATGTTTTAGCTGATGACGCTCGAGCAGCTGCTCGTATTCTGCGTTTTATAACTTTAACTGGCTTGTCCAAAGACATTTAACCTTTTTACATATTTTGTCTGCATCTTTGTCAGGTCCTTCTGGTGTCCCCCCATCCCCTTGAGTTTTAGCAGATTCCATGTGCTCTAACACCAGTGACTGGGCGCTAATGACCTCAGCAGTTGAGCGCCCTTCAACCCTACCAAAAAAAAAAAAAGAAATCCTCCTGCCCCCTTGCCAGTGGGGGGCCTCTACCCACCGGGTTGCTCCTGTGCCACCTACCTCAGGAGCACCACCATCCCTCCCATCGGGGACGTCAGTCCCCACTTCTAAGCCGGCGAAGTGTCCAACTTCTTTGGCTTCTCACGCTCGCAAGGGGTCCCTTGGGTCCCTCCCTTCCCAGGTTTCCACCAGTGGGAAGGCTGACGGCCGACAGTGGCGTAAGTGCCCACAATCAGCTGGTCGACGGGCTTCACGATTCTCCTCAGTCCCGGAGACTGAATCGGTGAAGCCCTCCCAGCCAGTTAAACCCAAGGAGCAGCGTGAGAAATCAAAGAAGAAGAGCTCTAAGCCCAAGGAACTCGCGGTGGCAGCCACCCCACCGCAACCTTCCGGCTCTGCGTCTGAGGACGAGGTGGAGATTTTGGCGTCCGCTGAGGACCTCGACCTCGCCGGTCCCTCAGACGCCATGAATAGCACTAGCACAGGTGCTCAATCGGAGGCAGCAGGTGACCCAGCGGCGTAATCTGCCTTCCCTGTCCCGTCACGCCTTTCCCGGCCATGGACAACACCATCCTCCAGTGGGACAGCAGTGGTTTCTTCCACCATCTAGCTGAGCTCCGCCACCTTATCAGCCTTCACCATTTCTTCTGCATCGCTCTGCAGGAAACTTGGTTTCCAGCAATGCGAACCCCAGCCCTCCGTGGCTATCAGGGTTATTATAAGAACCGAGCAGCTTATGAAAGGGTGTCTGGTGGCGTCTATATATATGTCCTTCACACTCTGCACAGCGAGTCTGTCCCTCTCCAGACACCTTTAGAGGCTGTCGCTGTACGGGTGTGGACGCCACAGGCTGTTACCGTCTGCAGTCTTTACCTTCCACCGGATGGTGATGTCTCGCAACATGTCCTGGCTGCACTGGTAGCCCAATTGCCGCCACCTTTCTTGCTATTGGGCGACTTCAACGCCCATAACCCTCTGTGGGGTGGGTCAGTGGCAACAGGTCGAGGCGCCATCGTTGAGCATTTATTGTCGCAGCTCGATCTCTCGTTGTTAAATGATGGTGCCTTCACCCACTTCAGTGTGGCGCATGGCACATACTCCGCCATTGACCTTTCCATCTGTAGCCCTAGCTTCTTACCGTCACTCCAATGGAGTGTGCATGACGACCTGTGTGGTAGTGACCACTTTCCGATCTTTCTGTCACTACCACAGCGTCACTCTTCTGGGCGCCCTAGCAGATCGGCTATGAATAAGGCTGACTGGGACTTGTTCTCCTCCACTGCCCCTCTTGAGCCTCTCTCTAATGACGACATTGATGCGGTGGTTCAATCGGTCACCACCGGCATCGTTACTGCCGCCGAATCTGCCATTCCCCGCTCCTCTGGGTCCCCTCGGCGGCGGACTGGGCCTTGGTGGTCGCCTGAGATAGCTGCAGCGATTAAAGATCGCCGGCGGGCGCTCCAGCGTCACAAGCGACATCCCTCCTTAGCCCACCTTATCGCCTTCAAACGGCTGCGTGCGCGGGCCCGCCTCCTTATCTGCCAAGGCAAGAAGGAGTGCTGGGAGCGGTATGTGTCCACCATTGGCCTCCATGTCACTCCATCGCAGGTCTGGGCCAAGATTCGACGCGTGTCTGGCTATCGGACCCCTGCCAGCGTCCCTGCGCTCTCACTGAATGGAGCCGTTTGTACTGACTCCGACGTCATTGCAAATCGCTTAGCAGAGCATTTTGCTATGAGTTCCGCTTCTGCGAATTACCCCCAGGCCTTCCGCTCCATTAAAGAGCGGCTGGAACGTCGGAGCCTTTCGTTTCGCCCCAACCACCCGGAATCTTACAATGCTCCATTCAGTGAGTGGGAATTTCGCAGTGCCCTAGCTGCTTGCCCTGATACCGCTCCTGGGCCAGATGGCATCCACTGTCAGATGCTGAAACACCCCCCTCAGGGGACTCAGCATTTATGTGCTGGGTACGGGCTTGGCGAACCCAGGATCCCCGAGCTGGGGACTGGTGTGCGCCGCCAGTCCTCTGACACCGTAAGCTCTGGGCATGCTTCAGCGACCACCGTGTGGCGCAACGGAACCTGCCGCACCTCAGTTGTATAAGGCTTACCCAGGCATGCGGGGCTCTGTCTGGGCTGACGTTTCGTTCCCTAGCTGCTCGTGGGACGCTCATGGCAACCACGTATTTCCCTTCACCAACTTCGCAATCAGTCAAGCGCATGAGGGAGGCTAGTCCTCCAGATATGCAGATGGAAAAGAGTAACAGGGCTCATGGAGTCGTAAATGACAATGTTTTCATCGTGATTAAGAGGAAGGATGGCTCCTTTGAAAAAGTGTCTCCTTTCTACATACATAAAGGTTTAGAAGGACTCGCAGGTACACTGAAATCTATCAAACGCCTGAGGAATGGTGCCCTGTTAGTTGAGACTACTAGGGCATCGCAAGTGGAGCTGCTTCGGAAGTCACCCAAGTTAGGCGAGTATGATATTACTGTCGAGTTGCACAATTCCCTCAACTCCAGTAAAGGCGTTGTCACCTGCCGTGATTTAATGGATATCGATGTCGACGAGCTGAAGCAAGAATGGGCAACACAGGGGATTGTAGACGTGGAACAAGGGACACATAGAAATAATGGAGTCACTGAGAAATCTGCCACTTTCATTGTGACTTTCAATTCGCCTGTCTTACCTGAATACATTCTGGCTGGTTTCCTCAGACTTAGGGTTCGGCCTTATATACCTAACCCTATGCGCTGTTTCAAATGTCAGCGATTTGGCCATACGACAATGAGTTGTGGGGGTGAACCAACCTGCGGTATCTGTGGCAAGGCAGCTCATGAAGCTGGGACCAACTGCACATCTCCAGCGCTGTCTATAAACTGCTCTGGGAGCCATCCCGTCTGGAGCAGAGACTGCCCCGTCTTTGCGGAAGAACGAAAAATTCAGGAGATCAAGGTGACAAAGAGGCTACCTTATGTGGAAGCCAAAAAAGAGTATAGGGCTACAAAACCCCCTGTCTTTGCCACATCCTATGCCTCCTTGGTGCACAACCGTGCGTCGCGAGTCGACGCTTCGACGCAGACCATGTCCAGCGTCGCTGTATCCTCCACCAATACCTGTACCTGTGTTTGTACCTGCCAGAGCACTCCCACTAACGATATAACTATTCAGGCTGCTCCGCCTGCACCCACCGCTATTGCAGAGAAAGCTCCAGTAAAGCCTTCGAAGGCCCTCCAGAAACAGAGTGCCTCTCCACTTCCCCCATCCCCAGCTTCCACAAAGAAAACGGGACCAGGGAAAGGGGCACGGCGTTTGACGTCACACCTGCCAAAGGCACCATCGGATGTCGTCATGGCATCCCTGACTGATGAGGAGGACATCGTCATGGATTTTGATACCTCTTCCCCAGAACCTGGCAGCCCCTCTGCTGCCACTCGCTCTACAAGTGCCTCACCAGCGCGGCGCAAAGACAGGGGGAAATCTAAACCGAAACGCTGATATGGCTCCCATACTTCAGTGGAATCTGAATGGAGTCAGACCTCGCCTTGCAGAATTGCGGCTGTTAGTACAGGCAAACCCCATTTGCATCTCTTTGCAAGAGACACATTTTAAAGAGACTGACACGCCTGTACTTACGGGATATCGCATGTACAGGAAAGACGACCTGACTGGTAATAGGGCTCAGGGTGGTGTGGCAGTGTTCATTAAGGACACATTCCACTCCTCACCTGTGACCTTAACCACGACGCTACAAGCGGTTGCAGCTCGGATCCTGGCCCGGGTTCATGTTACAGTGTGCTCCTTGTATTTACCACCCGCTGAGCTCATTGACAGTGAAGCCCTCGCACGGCTCATTGATCAGCTACCCCGTCCCTTCTCATTTTAGGAGACTTTAATGCTCATAATGCATTATGGGGTTCCAACAAAACCTGCCCCAGAGGCCAGATGATTGAGCAGTTGCTCAGGACTTCCGACGTCATACTGCTGAACACAGGTCAGGCCACGCATTTTAGCACCGCTTCAGGTTCGTCTTCTGCCATAGACCTCTCTATTTGTTCGCCTGTGCTTGCGGACATTGCTCAGTGGGTCGTCGACGACGACCTTCATGGCAGCGACCATTACCCTATCTGGCTCCATCTGCCAGTTGAAATGGGTCGTGTCGCACAGCCGGCGAAATGGTTGTTCCGGAAGGGAAACTGGACGCTCTACCGGCAGTTGGCTGTTTTTGAACGGTGTGAAGGCGTCCAGGATCGGGTGGATCGCATTACGGCGGTGATGCACCATGCCGCTGATGTATCCATACCAAAGTCAAAGGGAACACCTGTGAGGCAGCCTGTCCCTTGGTGGAATGACGACTGTCGTACCGCCATCAGAGACAGGCGGGCGGCTTTGAGGAGATTCCGTCGGTGCCCCACTGCTGCGCATCTGACAACTTTCCGGATAGCACGGGCGCGGGCGAGGAAAATCGTTCAGGAGAGTAAACGGAGGTCATGGCGTGAGTTCCTGAACTCCATCAATAGGTCCACATCTTCAAGCAAAGTATGGGAAGCCATTAGGAGGATCTCAAGGCGATACTCTCGACCGCCACTAGCCGCTATACGTGAGCGGGGGTGTCTCCTAACATCTCCGAGAGACATCGCCCGGGCGTTGGCAGAATCTTTTCAAACTATCACGGCCGATTCTAGCCAGGACCCAGAATTTCTGCGCTATCGGGGTACACAGGAGAGGGCTGGTTTTGATTTCCGTTCACAGAACACTGAGGAATACAACCAGCCTTTCTCTTTGTGGGAGTTGGACTCTGCACTGTCCATATCTCGGGATACCGCACCTGGTCCAGACCTGATATCGTATAGCATGCTGCAGCAGTTGGATCTGCGGTCAAAGGAAGTCCTCCTTCAACTTTTTAATGAAATTTGGAAGACAGGCGACTTTCCTAGTTCGTGGAAAGAATCGATTTTAATTCCGCTTTTAAAACCAGGGAAGGATCGGACCGAACCCAGTAGCTACCGTAGCATTAGTCTCACGAGCTGCGTCGGAAAGACATTTGAGCGTATGGTCAATAGGCGCCTGGTGTGGGTTCTCGAATCTAGATCCTTACTTACCCGCTGCCAGTGTGGATTCAGGAGGTATCATTCCACCCTAGATAACATGATCCTACTCGAAACAGCGATACAAGATGCTTTCCTACGTAAGCAACACTTTATCGGGGTTTTCTTCGACCTGGAGAAGGCGTACGATACTACCTGGAGGCATACCATTTTGCGGCAGCTTTATGAGTGGGGTTTCCGTGGGCGTTTACCCACACTCATCCGATCCTTTCTGTCAGACAGGTATTTTAAGTATAAGGTTGGGAATGTCGTGTCTGACCGTTTTAAGCAGGAGAACGGTGTCCCTCAAGGAAGTGTCCTCAGTGTGACAGCTTTCGCAATTGCCATCAATAGTATTGCGTCCACAGTACGACGGCCCGTGCAGTGCTCCTTGTTTGTGGACGATTTCTCCATTTTCTGTGCGTCTTCCTCCCTCACAGCTGCTACTCGCCAATTACAGCTGACACTCGTGCGATTGGAGGAATGGTCTAAGAACACGGGCTTTAAATTCTCTCTGGAGAAGACCGTTTGTGTAGATTTTAACCGTTCCCGTTCTCTTTTTAATCTCCCTGTTTTAAAACTAGGAGACACTGTTCTCCCTTTTATGGAAAAAGTGAAATATCTCGGGCTTATTTTTGATGAGAAGCTCACATGGTTGCCACACTTAAAGGATCTAAAAGTCCGCTGTTTCAAGGCTTTAAACGTCCTTAAATGCGTCAGTCATAGATCCTGGGGCGCTGACAGGGCACGTCTTCTCCAACTTTATAAGAGCTTTGTGCGACCTCGACTGGAATACGGATGTCAAGCTTATGGCTCTGCAAGACCCCCCCCTGCGGGTTCGGGGGTTAGAATAGGCCCGCGGTATTCCTGCCTGTCGTAAGAGGCGACTAAAAGGAGTCTCAAACGTTTCGGCCTTATGTGATGGTCCCCTCTCGGGTTTGACCTCCATCTATCTAAATTATTCCGAAGAGCGAGCCAATTGGGGAAGGGCACCTTACATGGTGCACTGTATCCTTCGTGCAATTAGACCTATAGCCGTCTTTCTCGTCGTTGCAATGGTGTCCCGCTCGTTTTCGATCTCTTGGGCGATTACCACGCTGCACTCTGCAGTGTTTCTTTTAACTGTGACAACGACCTTGGCCATTTTTGCACCTAAGATCCAGCACGGTAGCCAGTCCGATGTGGTGGGGCCGCCATGTACCCTCTTGGTTGTAGCCCCCTGACAACACAGGGATCGCTCTACTGATGCCTGCGCCATTCACTCCCCACGTATGCCAAGGAGTAGTTGCCCATCTCCCTGGGGCATCAGGACTCCCGGCAATGGCCATCCTGCCAGGTGGCCTTTGCTGTGGCTGGGTGGCGCCCGTGGGGAGGGCCCTTGGTCGGAGTAGGTGGCATCAGGGCGGATGACCCGCAATGAAGCGTGGTACATCATCTTTCGCTGGCGGCCAGCCGTCAGCAGTCTCTAAGCGTTCGAGAGCCCATTTTAAAGGTAACGTTTATGACCCCAAATCGTTCCCCTCCCTCGCCACACCATGGGAGGAACGACAGGCATTGCGTGACAGTGAGACGTATTCGCCCAGATATCTTGTCTGTACCAGAGCAGATGGGGAATCTTTTCTATCCGTGAAGCCTCAGTTCTTTGTAGAGCATTTAGAGGACAAGTTTGGGGAGGTGGAGGGCTTGTCCAAGATGCGGTCCGGATCGGTGTTGATAAAAACGGCATCCTCCGCCCAGTCGCGGGCCTTGCTCGCTTGTACTAAGCTGGCGGATGTCTCTGTCACTATCACGCCCCATAAGAGTCTGAACATGGTCCAGGGCATTATCTTACACAGGGATCTGCTTTTACAGTCCGACGACGAGCTGCGCGCCAACTTGGAGCACCGCGGTGTCCATTTCGTCCGGCGCGTCCACCGGGGTCCGAGGGATCGTCAAGTTGCCACCGGTGCCTTCATCTTGGCCTTCGAGGGTGACACGTTACCTGAGAAGGTCAAGGTGATGGTGTACCGTTGTGATGTCAAGCCGTATATCCCTCCCCCGATGCGGTGCTTCAAGTGTTGGAAGTTCGGCCACATGTCTTCACGCTGTGCGTCCGAACTCGTCTGTCGCGATTGCGGTCGACCTTCCCATCCTGATCATCCCTGTGCGCCGCCTCCAATCTGTGTGAACTGTGGTGCGCACCATCCGCCTTGCTCGCCAGACTGTCCGATTCTGCAGAAGGAGCGGAAGATCATGGAAATAAAGACTCTCGACCGCCTGACGTACACTGAGGCGAAGCGGAAATATGATCAGCTTCATCCGGTGCGCATGACAACTTCTTATGCCGCAACTGTCACTCCTTCTACAATTCCCTCCGCTCCAGGCAGCTCTCAGAGTCGAAGACCCACACCTGCCCCCTTGATGGTGGGGGGCACTAAACCTCCTGTTGCTCCTGCTCCATCTACTTCAGGAGCAACACCCCCCCAACCATTGGGGACATCAGTCCCCCCTTCCCAGCCGGAGAAGCGTAAGACTTCTTCGGCTACTCTCGTAAGGAAGGGGTCCCTTGGGGACCTCCCTTCCCCCCCCGCCCCCCCCCCCTGCGGGTTCGGGGGTTAGAATAGGCCCGCGGTATTCCTGCCTGTCGTAAGAGGCGACTAAAAGGAGTCTCAAACGTTTCGGCCTTATGTGATGGTCCCCTCTCGGGTTTGACCTCCATCTATCTAAATTATTCCGAAGAGCGAGCCAATTGGGGAAGGGCACCTTACATGGTGCACTGTATCCTTCGTGCAATTAGACCTATCGCCGTCTTTCTCGTCATTGCAATGGTGTCCCGCTCGTTTTCGATCTCTTGGGCGATTACCACGCTGCACTCTGCAGTGTTTCTTTTAACTGTGACGACGCCCTTGGCCATTTTTGCACCTAAGATCCAGCACGGTAGCCAGTCCGTTGTGGTGGGGTCGCCATGTACCCTCTTGGTTGTAGCCCCCTGACAACACAGGGATCGCTCTACTGATGCCTGCGCCGTTCACTCCCCACGTATGCCAAGGAGTAGATGCCCATCTCCCTGGGGCATCGGGACTCCCGGCAACGGCCATCCTGCCAGGTGGCCTTTGCTGTGGCTGGGTGGCGCCCGTGGGGAGGGCCCTTGGTCGGAGTAGGTGGCATCAGGGCGGATGACCCGCAATGAAGCGTGGTACATCATCTATCGCTGGTGGGCCTCCACCAGCAGTCTCTAAGCGATCGAGGTGTAACCTCAACGGGAAGAAATTGGATCAGAGATCTTTTCCCTCCCTAGCTACTCCATGGGAGGAACGTCTTGCTAAAGAAGGCAGTGGCGAATATTCACCCCGGTACCTTGTGTGTACGCGGGTTGATGGAGAATCGTTCGTGTCAACCAAGCCCCAGTTTTTTGTGGAGCATTTAGAGGACAAGTTCGGGGAGGTGGAGGGCTTGTCCAAGATGCGCTCTGGCACTGTGCTCATCAAAACGGCATCCTCTGCCCAGTCACGGAGGTTGCTCAATTGTGACAAGTTGGGGAATGTTTCAGTTACCATCACGCCGCATAAGAGTCTCAACATGGTCCAGGGTATTATATTCCATAGGGATCTTCTTCTGCAGTCCGACGATGAATTAAGCGCCAACCTCGAAC
Organism: Schistocerca americana; assembly: GCF_021461395.2. Taxonomy (NCBI): domain Eukaryota; kingdom Metazoa; phylum Arthropoda; class Insecta; order Orthoptera; family Acrididae; genus Schistocerca; species Schistocerca americana. The sequence continues at coordinate 27,650,014 of NC_060119.1, read as the reverse complement.
GACGAGGTGTTCACTTCGTCCGGCGCGTCCATCGGGGTCCGAGGGATAATCAGGTAGCCACCGGTGCCTTCATCTTGGCCTTTGAGGGTGCTGTCTTACCCGAAAAGGTTAAGGTGATGGTTTACCGTTGTGATGTGAAACCATATATCCCTCCTCCGATGCGGTGTTTTAAATGCTGGAAGTTCGGGCACATGTCATCTCGCTGTACTTCCAGCATCACGTGTCGGGATTGTGGACGTCCTTCGACTCCTGATACTCCATGTGCTCCGCCTCCCGTCTGTGTTAACTGTGGAGAACACCATTCCCCCTGCTCACCGGACTGTCGGATCTTCCAGAAGGAAAGGAAGATAATGGAATATAAGACCCTGGACCGCCTGACCTACACAGAGGCACGGCGGAAATATGAGCGGCTCCATCCTGTGCCCATGACATCCACCTATGCCGCTGCTGCAACAGCGGTCCGATCCTCTCCCGTGTCGTCACGTACTGTTGCCTCTCAGCTATGTCAAAATGACCCGGCCCCCTTGGTTGTGGGGAGCACTTCGCCCTCTGTTGCTCCATCTACTCCAGGAGCGACACCACCCCAACCATCGGGGACATTCGTCCCCCCTTCCCAGCCGGAGAAGCGTAGGGCTTCTTCGGCTACTCTAGCCAGGAAGGGGTCCCTTGGGGCCCTCCCTTCCCAGGCTTTGCCCAGTGTCAAAGCGGATACCCGCAAAGTTTTGAAGCAACAACCGGTCGCTGGTCATAGGGCTTCACGGTCGTCGTCCGTCCCTGAGACTGACCCAGTGGGGCCCTCCCAGCCAGACCCTCCCAAGGCACAGCGTGCGAAGCTGTTGAAGAAAAAGGCTGCCAAGCATCCTGACATTGCGGTGGCACCTGTCCCACCGCAACCTTCAACCTCTGCGTCTGAGGACGAGGTGGAGATCCTGGCGTCCGCTGAGGACCTCGATCTCGCCAGTCCCTCCGACGCCATGGAAAGCACTGGCACAGGTGCTCACTTGGAGGCAGCGGGTGACCCAGTGGCGTAATCTGCCTTCCCCGTCCCGTCACGCCTTTCCCAGCAATGGCCAGTACCATCCTCCAGTGGAACTGCAGCGGTTTCTTCCACCATTTAGCTGAGCTCCGCCAACTTATCAGCCGTCATCCTTTCCTTTGCATTGCTCTGCAGGAAACTTGGTTTCCAGCAATGCGAACCCCCGCCCTCCGTGGCTATCGGGGTTATTTTAAGAACCGGGCAACTTACGAAAGGGTGTCTGGTGGCGTCTGCATATATGTCCTGAACTCTCTTCACAGCGAGTTTGTACCTCTACAAACAGCTTTAGAGGCTGTCGCTGTTCGGGTGTGGACGCCACAGGCTATCACCGTCTGCAGTATTTACCTTCCACCTGATGGTACTGTCGCGCAGCATGTCCTGGCTGCTCTGATAGCACAACTGCCGCCACCTTTTTTGCTGCTGGGCGATTTCAATGCCCACAACCCTCTATGGGGTGGGACTGTCTCCGATGATCGTGGTCGGGCCGTGGAGCATGTGTTGGCTCAGCTCGACCTTAGCCTCTTAAACACCGGTGCTCCCACGCATTTCAGTGTGGCCCATGGCTCGTTCTCGGCCATCGATCTCTCTATTTGCAGCCCTGGACTTGTCCCATCCCTCCACTGGAGGGTGCATCCTGACCTGTGTGGTAGTGACCATTTTCCCATCTATTTGTCACTGCCACAGTGTCATTCTTCTGGGCGCTTGCCCCGCTGGGCTTTCCACAGGGCTGACTGGCCAGCTTTTACTTCCGCTGTAACCATTGCGTCTCCCCCACGGGGTGACATTGACGAGGTGGTCCGTGTTTTAACCACGTCCATCGTTTCAGCGGCCGAGGCTACCATCCCCCGTTCCTCTGGCCTCCCTCGGCGGAAGGCTGTCCCCTGGTGGTCGCCGGAGATTGCTGAGGCTATTCGCGACCGTAGGCGGGCTCTCCAGCGTCATAGGCGGCACCCGTCTCTGGAGACCCTCATCGCCTTTAAGAGGCTCCGTGCCTTCGCCCGTCGACTTATTGCACGGCGTAAGCAGGAGTGCTGGGAGAGGTACGTCTCCTCCCTGGGCTCCCGTGTCTCGTCCTCGCACGTGTGGTCCCGGATCCGGCGGATTTATGGCTCCCAGACCCCTGTGGGTGTCCCTGGGCTCTCCTTGGACGGCGCTGTCTGCACGGACGCTGCCGCCATTGCTGAACGGCTAGCCGCGCACTTTGCTCAGAGCTCTGCGACTGCATCCTATCCCCCCGCCTTTCGCTCTCTAAAGGAGCGAGCCGAGCGGACGCCGTTCTCATTCCACACGCGTCATTATGAAACATACAATGCTCCTTTCAGCGAGAGGGAACTCCTCGCTGCCCTCGCCGATTGCCCTGATACAGCACCAGGACCGGACTGCATCCATGCGCAGATGCTGAAGCATCTCTCCAGGGACTGCCAGAGACACATCCTCGCCATCTTTAACCGCATTTGGAACGAGGGCGTGTTCCCGTCGCAATGGCGAGAGGGTCTTATTGTCCCCATCGTGAAGCCCGGTGCGGACCCACTGGCGGTGGACAGCTATCGTCCCATTACCCTCACCAACGTTTTGTGCAAATTGCTCGAACGTATGGTGGGGCGGCGTTTGTGTTGGGTCCTTGAGTCGCGCGGTCTCCTCGCTCCATCCCAGGGTGGCTTCCGTCGGGGCCGGTCTGCAGTGGACAATTTGGTGCGGCTGGAATCTGCTGTCCGTACGGCTTTTGCCCGACGTCAGCACCTTGTTGCTGTATTTTTCGATCTGCGGAAGGCGTATGACACCACATGGAGGCATCACATCCTCGCCACGTTGCATGGGTGGGGTCTTCGTGGTCGGCTCCCGGCTTTTCTTCAAAGCTTTTTATTGCGCCGCTCTTTCCGGGTGCAAGTCGGTGCCACCTCTAGTTCCTCTTATATACAGGAAAATGGGGTCCCGCAGGGCTCGGTGTTGAGCGTCTCGTTATTTCTAGTGGCCATTAATGGTCTGGCTGCAGCAGTGGGGTCGTCGGTGTCTCCTTCTTTGTATGCCGACGACTTCTGCATCTCATTTAGCTCCACAACTACGGGAGTCGCCGAACGCAGGTTGCAAGTCGCCGTTCGCAAGGCAGCATCATGGGCTCTGGCTCATGGTTTTCAGTTCTCTGCTGCCAAGACTCGGGTTATGCACTTCTGCAGGCGTCGGACGGTCCACCCTCATCCTGACCTTTACCTCGACGGCCACCTGCTTGAAGTGGTGGACACTTGCCGCTTCTTGGGACTCGTGTTTGATGCCCGGCTCACATGGGTTCCTCATGTTATTCAGCTGAAGCAAAAATGCTGGCGGCACCTCAACGCCCTCCGCTGCCTTAGCCACACGTCTTGGGGTGCAGATCGCTGCACGCTACTGCAATTGTACAGAGCTCTTGTGCAGTCCCGGCTTGATTATGGGAGCCTGGCCTATGGGTCTGCGTCCCCCTCAGTGTTGAAGTTGTTAGACCCCATACATCACTGTGGGGTTCGGCTTGCTACTGGCGCTTTTCGCACCAGCCCCGTGGATAGTCTACTGGTGGAGGCCGGGGTTCCCCCGCTGCGGATTCGCCGCCATCGTCTGCTCGCCGACTATGCTGTCCACGTACATTGCTCGCCAGGCCATCCCAATCGTCGCCTGCTTTTCCCTGCCTTGGTCCACCCCCTGCCCGAACGGCGACCTCGGTCTGGGCTTTCCGTAGCTGTCCGTGTCCAGTCCCTGCTGTCAGAACTGGGGTCATTCCCTCTTCTGCCTCCCTTCCGGGTCCGTACACCTACGCCTCCCTGGTGTTTGTCCCGGCCGTCCGTCCGTCTGGATTTGGCACAGGGACCTAAGGACTCGGTTCCGCCTGTGGCCCTCCGTCGCCGTTTTCTTGCGCTCCTCGACTCATTTCCGGGCTGTGAGCCTGTCTACACTGATGGTTCCCTGGTTGATGGTCGCACTGCCTACGCTTTTGCTCATGCTGCCCATGTTGAGCAACGCTCCTTGCCGGCTGGCTGCAGTATTTTTACTGCAGAGCTGGTGGCCATCTCGCGAGCTCTTGAGCATATGCGTTCCTGCTCAGATGCGTCCGTCGTCATCTGCAGTGACTCCCTGAGCAGCCTTCAGGCCATCGACCGCTGCTATCCCTCCTCTCCTCTGGTGTCCTCCATTCAGGAGGCTGTTTCCGACATTGCCCGTTCTGGTCGTTCGGTGGTCTTGGTTTGGACGCCCGGTCATGTTGGCATCCCTGGGAACGAACGTGTAGACAGGCTGGCCAAAGGGGCGATCGACGCCCCGGCTTTGGAGATCGGCCTTACGGCTCGCGACCAGCAGCTGGTGTTGCGCCGTAAGCTGATTGGGATGTGGGCTGCTGAGTGGCGTGGCATGACAGCCCCGAATAAACTGCGGGCTGTCAAGGAGACGACCGATGTGTGGCGTTCCTCCCTGCGGGCTTCTCGCAGGGACTCGGTAGTCCTGTGTCGGCTGCGCATCGGCCATACATACCTGACGCACGGCCATCTGTTGCGTCAGGAGGATCCCCCCTTGTGTCGGTGTGGGTCCCGGCTGACGGTCGGCCACATTTTGCTGGAGTGTCCTCGACTGCGCACACTCCGGCAATCTTTTAATCTCGCGGGCACTTTGGCTTTGGTTTTATCCGACGATGCCTCCATGGCTGATACCGTTTTAAATTTTATCCGTGGTAGTCCGTTTTATGGTTCGATTTAGGGAGGTCCTGCGCCTTTCCCTTTCTGTGTCTATTGTCCTTGTGTCTGTTGCTGTTCTGGTGTGCCGTGAGATGGTTGACTCTTTCCCATTTTTGATCTCGTGGTCAGTCAACCAGTCTCCGGCCATCTTCCTTTCTTCTGTTTCTTTCTGTCTGTTGTTCCTCTGTCCTGTTCTTGTCTGTAGTGTTTGTTGCTGAATTTGTGTGCTTTTAGCGCCTGGGGGGACGTCTCCTCCCCCTTTGGTTTTTATCTGCTTCGTAGATTTTCGGCTCACCTGATTTTGGAATGGGGGACTGATGACCTTCGCTGTTTAGTCCCCCTTAAACATCCAACAACCACCACCACCACCATCTGTTACGTCAGGAGGATCCCCCCTTGTGTCAGTGTGGGTCCCGGCTGACGGTCGGCCACATTTTGCTGGAGTGTCCTCGACTGCGCACACTCCGGCAATCTTTTAATCTCCCGGGCACTTTGGCTTTGGTTTTATCCGACGATGCCTCCATGGCTGATACCGTTTTAAATTTTATCCGTGGTAGTCCGTTTTATGGTTCGATTTAGGGAGGTCCTGCGCCTTTCCCTTTCTGTGTCTATTGCCCTTGTGTCTGTTGCTGTTCTGGTGTGCCGTGAGATGGTTGACTCTTTCCCATTTTTGTTCTCGTGGTCAGTCAACCAGTCTCCGGCCATCTTCCTTTCTTCTGTTTCTTTCTGTCTGGTGTTCCTCTGTCCTGTTCTTGTCTGTCGTGTTTGTTGCTGCATTTGTGTGCTTTTAGCGCCTGGGGGGACGTCTCCTCCCCCTTTGGTTTTTATCTGCTTTGTAGATTTTCGGCTCGCCTGATTTTGGAATGGGGGACTGATGACCTTCGCTGTTTAGTCCCCCTTAAACATCCAACAACCACCAACCACCACCGCCAACCTCGAACGACGCGGTGTTCACTTCGTCCGGCGCGTCCATCGGGGTCCGAGGGATAATCAGGTAGCCACCAGTGCCTTCATCTTGGCCTTTGAGGGAAAAACCCACCGTGGTACAACAACAAAGTTAGGAAACTACTGCGAAAGCAAAGAGAGCTCCTTTCCAAGTTTAAACGCAGCCAAAACCTCTCAGACAAACAGAAGCTAAACGATGTCAAAGTTAGCGTAAGGAGGGCTATGCGTGAAGCGTTCATTGAATTCGAAAGTAAAATTCTATGTACCGACTTGACAGAAAATCCTAGGAAGTTCTGGTCTTACGTTAAATCAGTAAGTGGCTCGAAACAGCATATCCAGACACTACGGGATGATGATGGCATTGAAACAGAGGATGACACGCGTAAAGCTGAAATACTAAACACCTTTTTCCAAAGCTGTTTCACAGAGGAAGACCGCACTGCAGTTCCTTCTCTAAATCCTCGCACAAACGAAAAAATGGCTGACATCGAAATAAGTGTCCAAGGAATAGAAAAGCAACTGGAATCACTCAATAGAGGAAAGTCCACTGGACCTGACGGGATACCAATTCGATTCTACACAGAGTACGCGAAAGAACTTGCCCCCCTTCTAACAGCCATGTACCGCAAGTCTCTAGAGGAACGGAGGGTTCCAAATGATTGGAAAAGAGCACAGGTAGTCCCAGTCTTCAAGAAGGGTCGTCGAGCAGATGCGCAAAACTATAGACCTATATCTCTTACGTCGATCTCTTGTAGAATTTTAGAACATGTTTTTTGCTCGCGTATCATGTCATTTCTGGAAACCCAGAATCTACTATGTAGGAATCAACATGGATTCCGGAAACAGCGATCGTGTGAGACCCAACTCGCCTTATTTGTTCATGAGACCCAGAAAATATTAGATACAGGCTCCCAGGTAGATGCTATTTTTCTTGACTTCCGGAAGGCGTTCGATACAGTTCCGCACTGTCGCCTGATAAACAAAGTAAGAGCCTACGGAATATCAGACCAGCTGTGTGGCTGGATTGAAGAGTTTTTAGCAAACAGAACACAGCATGTTGTTATCAATGGAGAGACGTCTACAGACGTTAAAGTAACCTCTGGCGTGCCACAGGGGAGTGTTATGGGACCATTGCTTTTCACAATATATATAAATGACTTAGTAGATAGTGTCGGAAGTTCCATGCGGCTTTTCGCGGATGATGCTGTAGTATACAGAGAAGTTGCTGCATTAGAAAATTGTAGCGAAATACAGGAAGATCTGCAGCGGATAGGCACTTGGTGCAGGGAGTGGCAACTGACCCTTAACATAGACAAATGTAATGTATTGCGAATACATAGAAAGAAGGATCCTTTATTGTATGATTATATGATAGCGGAACAAACACTGGTAGCAGTTACTTCGGTAAAATATCTGGGAGTATGCGTACGGAACGATTTGAAGTGGAATGATCATATAAAACTAATTGTTGGTAAGGCGGGTACCAGATTGAGATTCATTGGGAGAGTGCTTAGAAAATGTAGTCCATCAACAAAGGAGGTGGCTTACAAAACACTCGTTCGACCTATACTTGAGTATTGCTCATCAGTGTGGGATCCGTACCAGGTCGGGTTGACGGAGGAGATAGAGAAGATCCAAAGAAGCGCGGCGCGTTTCGTCACTGGGTTATTTGGTAACCGTGATAGCGTTACGGAGATGTTTAATAAACTCAAGTGGCAGACTCTGCAAGAGAGGCGCTCTGCATCGCGGTGTAGCTTGCTCGCCAGGTTTCGAGAGGGTGCGTTTCTGGATGAGGTATCGAATATATTACTTCCCCCTACTTATACTTCCCGAGGAGATCACGAATGTAAAATTAGAGAGATTAGAGCGCGCACGGAGGCTTTCAGACAGTCGTTCTTCTCGCGAACCATACGCGACTGGAACAGGAAAGGGAGGTAATGACAGTGGCGCGTAAAGTGCCCTCCGCCACACACCGTTGGGTGGCTTGCGGAGTATCAATGTAGATGTAGATGTAGATGTAGATGTCTTACCCGAAAAGGTTAAGGTGATGGTTTACCGTTGTGATGTGAAACCATATATCCCTCCTCCGATGCGGTGTTTTAAATGCTGGAAGTTCGGGCACATGTCATCTCGCTGTACTTCCAGCATCACGTGTCGGGATTGCGGACGTCCTTCGCATCCTGATACTCCATGTGCTCCGCCTCCCGTCTGTGTTAACTGTGGAGAACACCATTCCCCCTGCTCACCGGACTGTCGGATCTTCCAGAAGGAAAGGAAGATAATGGAATATAAGACCCTGGACCGCCTGACCTACACAGAGGCAAGGCGGAAATATGAGCGGCTACATCCTGTGCCCATGACATCCACCTATGCCGCTGCTGCAACAGCGGTCCGATCCTCTCCCGTGTCGTCACGTACTGTTGCCTCTCAGCTATGTCAAAATGACCCGGCCCCCTTGGTTGTGGGGAGCACTTCGCCCTCTGTTGCTCCATCTACTCCAGGAGCGACACCGCCCCAACCATCGGGGACATTCGTCCCCCCTTCCCAGCCGGAGACGCGTAGGGCTTCTTCGGCTACTCTAGCCAGGAAGGGGTCCCTTGGGGCCCTCCCTTCCCAGGCTTTGCCCAGTGTCAAAGCGGATACCCGCAAAGTTTTGAAGCAACAACCGGTCGCTGGTCATAGGGCTTCACGGTCGTCGTCCGTCCCTGAGACTGACCCAGTGGGGCCCTCCCAGCCAGACCCTCCCAAGGCACAGCGTGCGAAGCCGTTGAAGAAAAAGGCTCCCAAGCATCCTGACGTTGCGGTTGCACCTGTCCCACCGCAACCTTCAACCTCTGCGTCTGAGGGCGAGGTGGAGATCCTGGCGTCCGCTGAGGACCTCGATCTCGCCAGTCCCTCCGACGCCATGGAAAGCACTGGCACAGGTGCTCACTTGGAGGCAGCAGGTGACCCAGTGGCGTAATCTGCCTTCCCCGTCCCGTCACGCCTTTCCCAGCAATGGCCAGTACCATCCTCCAGTGGAACTGCAGCGGTTTCTTCCACCATTTAGCTGAGCTCCGCCAACTTATCAGCTGTCATCCTTTCCTTTGCATTGCTCTGCAGGAAACTTGGTTTCCAGCAATGCGAAACCCCGCCCTCCGTGGCTATCGGGGTTATTTTAAGAACCGGGCAACTTACGAAAGGGTGTCTGGTGGCGTCTGCATATATGTCCTGAACTCTCTTCACAGCGAGTTTGTACCTCTACAAACAGCTTTAGAGGCTGTCGCTGTTCGGGTGTGGACGCCACAGGCTATCACCGTCTGCAGTATTTACCTTCCACCTGATGGTACTGTCGCGCAGCATGTCCTGGCTGCTCTGATAGCACAACTGCCGCCACCTTTTTTGCTGCTGGGCGATTTCAATGCCCACAATCCTCTATGGGGTGGGACTGTCTCCGATGATCGTGGTCGGGCCGTGGAGCATGTGTTGGCTCAGCTCGACCTTAGCCTCTTAAACACCGGTGCTCCCACGCATTTCAGTGTGGCCCATGGCTCGTTCTCGGCCATCGAGCCCCCAGGGGCTCAGCATTCATTTGCTGGGTACGGGCTTGGCGACCCCGGGGTTCCTGAGCTGGGGACTGGTAACCGCCACCTGTCCCCCGTCACCGTAAGCTCTGAGTACACTTCAGCGACCACCGTGCGGCGCGGCGGTGGAATGTTGTGTGTCTCAGGGAATGGGGATCTTGGCTTGGCCGCCCGGATCGCGAGGATGGAACAAACCTCTATAAAAAAACCCTCAATCGTCCGGTGTGCTCCGCGCCTATGAGATGCATGGCTGTTGAGGTGGAACAGTCGCAAGAGGGCAACCTCTGGGGCACCTGCCACACCCCAGTTGTATACGGCTTACTCAGGCACGCGGGGCTCTGTCTGAGCGGACCTTTAGTTCCCTAGCTGCTCGTGGGACCGCAATGGACCCTTCGACTTCTACATTTCCCCCTACCAGTGGATTGGGTGGGCCGCTGGTAGGCAAACACACCCCTTCGAAAAAGCGACTTCGTGCTTCGAGTCCTCCAGCTCCTGGTGTTGCTAGAGATTTATCAGACTGTTGTAACAGAGCACATGCTGATAATCAGAATGTGTTTTTGATTATTAAACGAAAGGAGGGTAGCTTTGAGAGGGTTTCTCCCTTTTACATCCACAAGGGTCTTGAAGGAATTGCAGGTACACTGAAATCTGTTAAGCGACTGCGCAATGGTACTCTCTTAGTTGAGACTTCTAGTTCCCGTCAAGTCGCTTCTCTTCGGAAAGCGCCCTGTCTCGGAGAGTACGCTATCGAGACCGAGCTCCACTCCACACTCAACTATAGTAAGGGTGTTGTGACATGTAGGGACTTGGTGGATATCTCCGCAGACGAGTTGAAATCTGAGTGGGCTGCCGAAGGTATTGTTGATGTGCAGAATATTATGCGGCGAGTCGATGGGGACCTAGTAAAATCCGACTCGTTTATTCTCACGTTCAGTTGCCCGCGACTTCCAGAGCATGTTAAAGCGGGGTTCTTACGTTTGCCAGTCCGGCCATATTTCCCCAACCCAATGCGCTGCTTTAAATGTCATACTACATTGGGGTGCAATGGGATAGCCACTTGCGGTAAATGTGGTCAGCCTGCCCATGAAGGAGCTGATTGTTCGTCGCCTGTGAAGTGCGTGAATTGCTCTGGGAGTCACCCTGTCTGGAGCCGGGTCTGCCCCATCTATCTCGACGAACGGAAGATACAGGAGATTAAAACATCTAAGCGCATACCCTATGGTGAGGCCAAGAAGCTCTTTAAGGCCATGCAACCTCCTGTGTTTACTACATCTTTCGCTTCCGTTCTGAAAAAACCGGTACAAATGGCCACTGTTGCTACGCAAACGGAGGTTGCTAGTGTTAGCACTAATACCTGCGTTTGCCAGTGCACTTGTGCTGCTGCGGTTGTTTTGCAACCTGCAGCTCTCCCCGCAACGTCGGACAAGGCCGTGGTTGCTGACATTGGGGTACTTCCTGCCTCTTCCCCTATGGCGCCTTCTGCCCAGGCGAGTAAAGCTCCAACTGCTGACAAGGCTCTGCATTCTAAGCCCCCTAAGACCAAGACGCCGAAGGTGAATATTTTGCCACCTGCGGAGACTGATCAGGGTCGGTCCGATGACGAGACCATCGTACTGTCTGACATCTCCCGTGGGTCGTCATCGGAGCTGATGGACATAGATGTTGACCGGGGGCGCTCTTCTCGCCCCAGGAATAAATCTCCGGCCAGTACGGGCTCTCCTCCAAAACACAGAGGCAGGGTGAAAGTTCAGCCACCCTGATCACTGGCTCCCATCTTACAGTGGAACCTGAATGGGTTCAGGACGCATGTGGCCGAACTACAACTCCTTGTACGTGAGTTCCCTTTGTGCTTATGTCTCCAAGAGACACATTTTCGGGCCACTGATGCTCCTTCTTTACGGGGCTATACCGTCTATCGGAAAGATGATCTGACGGGGGAAAGGGCAAAGGGTGGTGTTGCGGTTTTTGTCCGTGACATGCACCCCTCATCTGAGCTCCCTCTCGTTACAGACTTGCAAGCAGTTGCAGTTGACCTTCTTGTGGGTCGGAGGCTCACAGTCTGTTCACTTTACTTACCTCCTCAGGATGCGATAGACTCTGAGGCTCTCTCAGACCTTATTGGCCAACTTCCCCGCCCCTTTCTTCTTCTGGGGGACTTCAATGCTTATAATGTCTTATGGGGCTCTCCGAATACTTGCCCCAGGGGTCGCATTCTGGAACGCCTCATGGTGTCTGAAGAACTGTGCATCCTCAACTCTGGTGCCCCCACTCATTTCTGTACTGCTTCTGGGTCATCGTCAGCTATTGACCTTTCCTTTTGCTCTCCAGCACTAGCGGATTCTGCTCTATGGGAGGTTGATGCTGACCTCCATTCTAGTGACCACTTCCCCCTTTGGATTCGCCTCCTGGATGAGGCTATGGCATATCCGGTACCGCCCCGGTGGCACCTCTGCAGGGCTGACTGGACACTTTTTAGCCACCTGGCCGTTTTGGAACACCGTGACAGCGTCCACGAATGGGTAGACCATGTTACAGCTGTGATCTCCCATGCTGCTGAATTGTCAATCCCACGGTCATCCGGTCATCCCAAGAGGCGTCCTGTCCCTTGGTGGACCCCTGAGTGCCGCTCAGCCATCCGAGCCCGCCGTGCCGCTCTGCGCCGCTTCAAGTGCCGTCCCACGGCTGACAATCTTGCAACCTTTCGGGTGGCAAGGGCTAAAGCGCGACGTGTGATTAAAGAGAGCAAACGACGGTCATGGCAATCGTTCTTGAACTCCATCTCCCGCTCCACTAGTTCTACGAAAGTATGGGAAGCCATCAGGAGGATTTCCGGGAAACTCGGCCAGCTACCCGTCACGGCCTTGCTGCATCAGGGAAGTCTCCTCACGGCGCCGAGAGACATTGCCCAGACACTGGCCATGCATTTTGCGGAATCTACCGCCACTATTAACTGTGATCCAGATTTCCGCCGCTACCGCACTGCCATCGAGAGGGGTCACTTGGACTTCCGGTCTCCTAATTCTGAACCCTACAACTGCCCCTTCACAATGTGGGAACTGGATTCGGCGCTGTCTGTGGCTCATGATACTGCGCCTGGTCATGATCAAATCCGGTATAGCATGCTGCGGCACTTGTTACTGCCTTCCAAGGAAGTTCTCCTGAATTGTTTTAATATGATATGGTTATCCGCCATGTACCCTGACTCGTGGAGGGAAGCGATTTTGATACCCCTCCTCAAACCAGGGAAGGACCGAACGCATCCCAGTAGTTATCGAAGTATCGCCTTGACGAGCTGTGTCGGGAAGACGTTGGAACGCATGGTCAATCGTCGCCTGGTTTGGCTGCTCGAGACCAGGCAGCTCCTTAGCCCCTCTCAGTGTGGCTTTCGGAGATGGCGTTCCACTATAGACAACTTGACCCTGCTTGAGGCGGCCATCCAGCAGGCCTTCCTGCGTAACCAGCATTGTCTAGGTGTATTCTTTGACATTCATAAGGCGTATGACACTACTTGGCGCCGCCATATCCTCAATCAACTCCATGAGTGGGGCTTTCGTGGCCGTCTCCCCATCTTCCTTCGGTCCTTTCTTTCCCACCGCCTCTTTCGCTATAGGGTTGGTAATGTGCTATCTGATTTGTATGTGCAGGAGAATGGTGTTCCTCAGGGAAGCGTTTTAAGTGTCACCCTCTTTGCCGTCGCCATTAACAGTATCACGTCCACTATCCGGGGTCCTGCCCAATGCTCCTTGTTTGTGGACGATTTTGCAGTTTTCTGTACTTCCTCCAGTCTTGTCACTGCTCGTCGGCAGTTGTAGCTTACGATACAGCGATTAGAGGCGTGGACTGTGAAGACGGGTTTTACCTTTTCTGCCGACAAATGTGTGTGTGTTCATTTTAATCGTTCTCGACGTCTTTTTACCTCCCCTGAATTGCGTCTGAGGGACACTATTCTTCCTTTTAGCGACACTGTGCGGTTCCTGGGCCTCACTTTTGATTCCAAACTGTCGTGGTTGCCTCACCTTATGGACCTCAAGGTGCGGGCCGTGAAGGCACTGAATATTTTGAAGTGTCTGAGCCATCGGTCCTGGGGAGCAGATCGGGCACGTCTGCTGCAGTTTTATAGGGCTTTCGTCCGATCGCGTCTTGACTATGGTTGCACCGTGTATGGGTCAGCAAGGCCTTCGTATCTGAAGATACTTGACGCAGTACACCATGAGGGTATCAGGCTGGCCACTGGTGCCTTCCGTACCAGTCCTATCCCCAGCCTGTGTGCTGAGGCAGGGGAACCGCCGCTCGCCATCCGGCGGCAACTCCTCATGGTGCGACGGGTGTGTCAATTTCTTGCCTTTCCTACATCCCCTGCGTAACCTACCGTTGCCCGACCGCCTATGGAACGTCTCTTTTCCAGTCGTCCCAGGGCAACGAGACCATTTGGGATTCGTGCCAAGCATTTGCTTGAGTCCCTTGGTGTGGAGCGTGTGGCCCCCCAACGACAAGGTTTTACTCGCCTGCCTCCCTGGTTGCTCCAGAGGCCCAGCGTCCTTTTAGACTTGTCGGAGTACCGGAGGAGCTGCACTCCTGCGTTTGTTTTTACCGCCTTATTTTATGATATTTTAAACCAGCATCCCGACCATGTACCAGTATTTACAGATGGCTCTAAACAGGGGGACTCTGTTGGTTGTGCTGTTGTTTTCCCCGATCGAGTCATCAAGTTACGGCTTCCTGCGGCGTTTACCATCTTTGATGCCGAATTGTTTGCGATCTTGCGGGCATTGGAGCAGATGAGATGTGTTCCCAGTCGTAAGTTCTTCATCTGTTCTGACTCCCTGAGTGCCCTTCAGACCATGCAACACTTGTACCCAGCGGATACGGTCGTCCAGAACATCCATGATGCCCTACTCCACCTGCAGCGGCAGGGGAAGGAGGTTTCCTTCTGCTGGGTGCCGGGGCACGTGGGTATTAGGGGAAACGAGCTGGCGGATGTGGCTGCCAAAGATGCATGTTTCCTCCCTCACGTTGTTGACTGTGCCGTCCCTCTCCATGCTGTTACCTCCCTCCTGCGTTTTCGCGTTATGCGTCAGTGGGAAGAGGAGTGGCTGGCAGTCGGTGAAAATAAGCTGCGTCTGGTCAAGGCCACCACGCGGCCATGGCATACGTCCTACCAGTCATGCAGGTGGGATGAAGTTCTCCTCACTCGCCTCCGCATCGGGCACAGTCCCTTCACACATGGTTTTTTACTCCGGCGGGAGGATCCCCCAATCTGCAGTGCTTGTGGCGTCCAGATTACTGTCCGCCACATTTTACTTGACTGTCTTTTATTCTCTGACCAGAGGGCGGTGGTTTCTTTGCCACCGGATTTGCCCTCTATTTTGAAAGACGACGCAACGTCTGAGTTTAAGGTTTTACGGTTTTGTGTCCTGTCCAATTTGTTGCCACGGCTTTTAGGGAGAGGTTTTTAATGTGCTGCTGGATGACTGGCTCACCCAGATTTTAGGTAAGAGGTCCGCCAGTCACAAATACCTCCTTGTTTCCCTTCAGTTTCTGCCCTCCCTTTCTTGTGTTTCCGTTCCTTTTTTAGTGCACACCTTCTCCTCTTGTTTTGCCTCTGTACGTGAGGATTTGGAACTGCGTCAGGTCTGTGTCTTTTCGCTGTTCCCCTTGTTCGCTGTTCGTCTTAGTCCCTTCACTGCATGTGTTCCTGTTTTTATGCGTTTGGGCGCTGATGACCTCGCTGTTTAGCGCCCGTAAACCTCAAACACACACACACACAGACTCGGCCATCGATCTCTCTATTTGCAGCCCTGGACTTGTCCCATCCCTCCACTGGAGGGTGCATCCTGACCTGTGTGGTGGTGACCATTTTCCCATCTATTTGTCACTGCCACAGTGTCATTCTTCTGGGCGCTTGCCCCGCTGGGCTTTCCACAGGGCTGACTGGCCAGCTTTTACTTCCGCTGTAACCATTGCGTCTCCCCCACAGGGTGACATTGACGAGGTGGTCCGTGTTTTCACCACGTCCATTATTTCGGCGGCCGAGGCTGCTATCCCCCGTTCCTCTGGCCTCCCTCGGCGGAAGGCTGTCCCCTGGTGGTCGCCGGAGATTGCTGAGGCTATTCGCGACCGTAGGCGGGCTCTCCAGCGTCATAGGCGGCACCCGTCTCTGGAGACCCTCATCGCCTTTAAGAGGCTCCGTGCCTTCGCCCGTCGTCTTATTGCACGGCGTAAGCAGGAGTGCTGGGAGAGGTACGTCTCCTCCCTGGGCTCCCGTGTCTCGTCCTCGCACGTGTGGTCCCGGATCCGGCGGATTTATGGCTCCCAGACCCCTATGGGTGTCCCTGGGCTCTCCTTGGACGGCGCTGTCTGCACGGACGCTGCCGCCATTGCTGAACGGCTAGCCGCGCACTTTGCTCAGAGCTCTGCGACTGCATCCTATCCCCCCGCCTTTCGCTCTCTAAAGGAGCGAGCCGAGCGGACGCAGTTCTCATTCCACACGCGTCGTTCTGAAACATATAATGCTCCTTTCAGCGAGAGGGAATTCCTCGCTGCCCTCGCCGATTGCCCTGATACAGCACCAGGCCCAGACTGCATCCACGCGCAGATGCTGAAGCATCTCTCCAGGGACTGCCAGAGACACATTCTCGCGGTATTTAATCGCATTTGGAGCGAAGGCGTGTTCCCGTCGCAATGGCGGGAGGGCGTTATTGTCCCCATCTTGAAACCCGGTGCGGACCCACTGGCGGTGGACAGCTATCGTCCCATTACCCTCACCAACGTTTTGTGCAAATTGCTCGAACGTATGGTGGGGCGGCGTTTGTGTTGGGTCCTTGAGTCGCGCGGTCTCCTCGCTCCATCCCAGGGTGGCTTCCGTCGGGGCCGGTCTGCAGTGGACAATTTGGTGCGGCTGGAATCTGCTGTCCGTACGGCTTTTGCCCGACGTCAGCATCTTGTTGCTGTATTTTTCGATCTGCGGAAGGCGTATGACACCATATGGAGGCATCACATCCTCGCCACGTTGCATGGGTGGGGTCTTCATGGTCGGCTCCCGGCTTTTCTTCAAAACTTTTTATTGCGCCGCTCTTTCCGGGTACAAGTCGGTGCCACCTCTAGTTCCTCTTATATACAGGAAAATGGGGTCCCGCAGGGCTCGGTGTTGAGCGTCTCCTTATTTTTAGTGGCCATTAATGGTCTGGCAGCAGCAGTGGGGTCGTCGGTGTCTCCTTCTTTGTATGCCGACGACTTCTGCATCTCATTTAGCTCCACGACTACGGGAGTCGCCGGACGCAGGCTGCAAGTCGCCGTTCGCAAGGCAGCATCATGGGCACTGACTCATGGCTTTCAGTTCTCTGCTGCCAAGACCCGAGTAATGCACTTCTGCAGGCGTCGGACGGTCCACCCTCATCCTGCACTTTACCTCGACGGCCACCTGCTTGAAGTGGTGGACACTTGCCGCTTCTTGGGACTCGTGTTTGATGCCCGGCTCACATGGGTTCCTCATGTTACTCAGCTGAAGCAAAGATGCTGGCGGCACCTCAACGCCCTCCGCTGCCTTAGCCACACGTCTTGGGGTGCAGATCGCTGCACGCTGCTGCGGTTGTACAGAGCCCTTGTGCAGTCCCGGCTTGATTATGGGAGCCTGGCCTATGGGTCTGCGTCCCCCTCAGTGTTAAAGTTGTTAGACCCCATACACCACTGTGGGGTTAGGCTTGCCACTGGCGCTTTTCGCACCAGCCCCGTGGATAGTCTACTGGTGGAGGCCGGGGTTCCCCCGCTGCGGATTCGCCGCCATCGTCTGCTTGTCGACTATGCTGTCCACGTTCATTGCTCGCCAGATCATCCCAATCGTCGCCTGCTTTTCCCTGCTATGGTCCTCCATCTGCCCGAACGGCGCCCTAGGTCTGGGCTTTCCATAGCTGTCCGTGTCCAGTCCCTGCTGTCAGAACTGGGGTCATTCCCTCTTCTGCCTCCCTTCCGGGTCCGTACACCTACGCCTCCCTGGTGTTTGTCCCGGCCGTCCGTCCGTCTGGACTTGGCACAGGGACCCAAGGACTCGGTTCCGCCTGTGGCCCTCCGTCGCCGTTTTCTTGCTCTCCTCGCCTCATTTGCGGACTGTGAGACTGTCTACACTGATGGTTCCCTGGTTGATGGTCGCACTGCCTACTCTTTTGCTCATGCTGCTCATGTTGAGCAGCGCTCCTTGCCGGCTGGCTGCAGTATTTTTACTGCAGAGCTGGTGGCCATATTGCGCGCTCTTGACCATATGCGTTTCTGCTCAGGTAGGTCCGTCGTGATCTGCAGTGACTCCCTGAGCAGCCTTCAGGCCATCGACCGCTGCTATCCCTCCTCTCCTCTGGTGTCCTCCATTCAGGAGGCTGTTTCCGACATTGCCCGTTCTGGTCGTTCGGTGGTCTTGGTTTGGACGCCTGGTCATGTTGGCATCCCTGGGAACGAACGTGTAGACAGGCTGGCCAAAGGGGCGATCGACACCCCGGCTTTGGAGATCGGCCTTACGGCTCGCGACCAGCAGCTGGTGTTGCGCCGTAATCTGATTGGGATGTGGGCTGCTGAGTGGCGTGGCATGACAGCCCCGAATAAACTGCGGGCTGTCAAGGAGACGACCGATGTGTGGCGTTCCTCCCTGCGGGCTTCTCGCAGGGACTCGGTAGTCCTGTGTCGGCTGCGCATCGGCCATACGTACCTGACGCACGGCCATCTGTTGCGTCAGGAGGATCCCCCCTTGTGTCGGTGTGGGTCCCGGCTGACGGTCGGCCACATTTTGCTGGAGTGTCCCCTACTGCACACACTCCGGCAATCTTTTAATCTCGCGGGCACTTTGGCTTTGGTTTTATCCGACGATGCCTCCATGGCTGATACCGTTTTAAATTTTATCCGTGGTAGTCCGTTTTATGGTTCGATTTAGGGAGGTCCTGCGCCTTTCCCTTTCTGTGTCTATTGTCCTTGTGTCTGTTGCTGTTCTGGTGTGCCGTGAGATGGTTGACTCTTTCCCATTTTTGATCTCGTGGTCAGTCAACCAGTCTCCGGCCATCTTCCTTTCTTCTGTTTCTTTCTGTCTGGTGTTCCTCTGTCCTGTTCTTGTCTGTAGTGTTTGTTGCTGAATTTGTGTGCTTTTAGCGCCTGGGGGGACGTCTCCTCCTCCTTTGGTTTTTATCTGCTTCGTAGATTTTCGGCTCGCCTGATTTTGGAATGGGGGACTGATGACCTTCGCTGTTTAGTCCCCCTTAAACATCCAACAACCACCACCACCACCACCACCACCACCACTCTTTGTTGGCATAGCTACCCAATAGCCGTACTTGTCCCACTTGAGTTGTAACACTATTTGAAATATTTATGAAAGACGATGCTGAAATCTCCTCTCATACTAGTTACTCTTTGTTGGCATAGCTACCCAATAGCCGTACTTGTCCCACTTGAGTTGCAACACTATTAAAAATATTTATGAAAGAAGATGCAGAAAGCTCCTCTCATACTAGTTACTCTTTGCTGACATAGCTACCCAATAGCCATACTTGTCCCACGTGAGTTGCAACACTATTAAAAATATTTATGAAAGAAGATGCTGAAATCTCTTCTCATACTAGTTACTCTTTGCTGACACAGCTACCCAATAGCCATACTTGTCCCACTTGAGTTGTAACACTATTTGAAATATTTATGAAAGAAAATGCAGATAGCTTCTCTCATACTAGTTACTCTTTGTTGGCATAGCTACCCAATAGCCGTACTTGTCCCACTTGAGTTGTAACACTATTTGAAATATTTATGAAAGAAGATGCTGAAATCTCCTCTCATACTAGTTACTCTTTGCTGACATAGCTACCCAATAGCCATACTTGTCCCACTTGAGTTGTAACACTATTTGAAATATTTATGAAAGAAAATGCAGATAGCTTCTCTCATACTAGTTACTCTTTGTTGGCGTAGCTACCCAATAGCCATACTTATCCCACTTGAGTTGCAACACAATTAAAAATATTAATGAAAGAAGATGCAGAAAGCTCCTCTCATACTAGTTACTCTTTGTTGGCATAGCTACCCAATAGCCGTACTTGTCCCACTTGAGTTGTAACACTATTAAAAATATGTATGAAAGAAGATGCAGAAAGCTCCTCTCATACTAGTTACTCTCTGTTGGCATAGCTACCCAATAGCCGTACTTGTCCCACTTGAGTTGTAACACTATTAAAAATATTTATGAAAGAAGATGCAGAAAGCCCCTCTCATACTAGTTACTCTTTGTTGGCATAGCTACCCAATAGTCGTACTTATCCCACTTGAGTTGTAACACTATTAAAAATATTTATGAAAGAAGATGCAGAAAGCTCCTCTCATACTAGTTACTCTTTGTTGGCGTAGCTACCCAATAGCCGTACTTGTCCCACTTGAGTTGTAACACTATTAAATATATTTATGAAAGAAGATGCAGAAAGCTCCTCTGATACTAGTTACTCTTTGTTGGCATAGCTACCCAATAGCCGTACTTGTCCCACTTGAGTTGTAACACTATTAAAAATATTTATGAGAGAAGATGCTGAAATCTCCTCTCATACTAGTTACTCTTTGCTGACATAGCTACCCAATAGCCATACTTATCCCACTTGAGTTGTAACACTATTTGAAATATTTATGAAAGAAGATGCTGAAATCTCCTCTCATACTAGTTACTCTTTGCTGACATAGCTACCCAATAGCCATACTTGTCCCACTTGAGCTTTAACACTATTTGAAATATTTATGAAAGAAAATGCAGATAGCTTCTCTCATACTAGTTACTCTTTGTTGACATAGATACCCAATAGCCGTACTTGTCCCACTTGAGTTGTAACACTATTTGAAATATTTATGAAAGAAGATGCTGAAATCTCCTCTCATACTAGTTACTCTTTGCTGACATAGCTACCCAATAGCCATACTTGTCCCACTTGAGTTGCAACACTATTAAAAATATTTATGAAAGAAGATGCAGAAAGCTCCTCTCATACTAGTTACTCTTTGCTGACATAGCTACCCAATAGCCATACTTGTCCCACTTGAGTTTTAACACTATTTGAAATATTTATGAAAGAAAATGCAGATAGCGTCTCTCATACTAGTTACTCTTTGTTGACATAGATACCCAATAGCCGTACTTGTCCCACTTGAGTTGTAACACTATTTGAAATATTTATGAAAGAAGATGCTGAAATCTCCTCTCATACTAGTTACTCTTTGCTGACATAGCTACCCAATAGCCATACTTGTCCCACTTGAGTTGTAACACTATTTGAAATATTTATGAAAGAAAATGCAGATAGCTTCTCTCATACTAGTTACTCTTTGCTGACATAGCTATCCAATAGCCATACTTGTCCCACTTGAGTTGTAACACTATTTCAAATATTTATGAAAGAAAATGCAGATAGCTTCTCTCATACTAGTTGCTTTTTGTTGGCATAGCTACCCAATAGCCGTACTTGTCCCACTTGAGTTGCAACACTATTAAAAATATTTATGAAAGAAGATGCTGAAATCTCCTCTCATACTAGTTACTCTTTGCTGACATAGCTACCCAATAGCCATACTTGTCCCACTTGAGTTGCAACACTATTAAAAATATTTATGAAAGAAGATGCTGAAATCTCCTCTCATACTAGTTACTCTTTGCTGACATAGCTACCCAATAGCCATACTTGTCCCACTTGAGTTGCAACACTATTAAAAATATTTATGAAAGAAGATGCAGAAAGCTCCACTCATACTAGTTACCCTTTGCTGACATAGCTACCCAATAGCCATACTTGTCCCACGTGAGTTGCAACACTATTAAAAATATTTGTGAAAGAAGATGCTGAAATCTCCTCTCATACTAGTTACTCCTTGTTGGCATAGCTACCGAATAGCCGTACTTGTCCCACTTGAGTTGCAAGACTATTAAAAATATTTATGAAAGAAGATGCAGAAAGCTCCTCTCATACTAGTTACTCTTTGTTGGCATAGCTACCCAATAGCCGTACTTGTCCCACTTGAGTTGTAACACTATTTGAAATATTTATGAAAGAAGATGCTGAAATCTCCTCTCATACTAGTTACTCTTTGCTGACATAGCTACCCAATAGCCGTACTTGTCCCACTTGAGTTGCAACACTATTAAAGATATTTATGAAAGAAGATGCAGAAAGCTCCTCTCATACTAGTTACTCTTTGTTGGCATAGCTACCCAATAACCGTACTTGTCCCACTTGAGTTGTAACACTATTTGAAATATTTATGAAAGAAGATGCTGAAATCTCCTCTCATACTAGTTACTCCTTGTTGGCATAGCTACCCAATAGCCGTACTTGTCCCACTTGAGTTGTAACACTATTTGAAATATTTATGAAAGAAGGTGCTGAAATCTCCTCTCATACTAGTTACTCTTTGCTGACATAGCTACCCAATAGCCGTACTTGTCCCACTTGAGTTGTAACACTATTTGAAATATTTATGAAAGAAGATGCTGAAATTTCCTCTCATATTAGTTACTCTTTGGTGGCATAGCTACCCAATAGCCGTACGTGTCCCACTTGAGTTACAACACTATTTGAAATATTTATGAAAGTAGATGCTGAAATCTCCTCTCATACTAGTTACTCTTTGTTGGCATAGCTACCCAATAGCCGTACTTGTCCCACTTGAGTTGCAACACTATTACAAATATTTATGAAAGAAGATGCAGAAAGCTCCTCTCATACTAGTTACTCTTTGTTGGCATAGCTACCCAATAGCCGTACTTGTCCCACTTGAGTTGCAGCACTATTAAAAATATTTATGAAAGAAGATGCAGAAAGCTCCTCTCATACTAGTTACTCTTTGTTGGCATAGCTACCCAATACCCGTATTTGTCCCACTTGTGCTGCAACACTATTAAAAATATTTATGAAAGAAGATGGAGAAAGCTCCTCTCATATTAGTTACTCTTTGTTGGCATAGCTACCCAATAGCCGTACTTGTCCCACTTGAGTTGTAACACTATTTGAAATATTTATGAAAGAAGATGCTGAAATCTCCTCTCATACTAGTTACTCTTTGCTGACATAGCTACCCAATAGCTGTACTTGTCCCACTTGAGTTGTAACACGATTTGAAATATTTATGAAAGAAGATGCTGAAATCTCCTCTCATACAAGTTACTCTTTGCTGACATAGCTACCCAATACCCGTACTTGTCCCACTTGAGTTGTAACACTATTTGAAATATTTATGAAAGAAGATGCTGAAATCTCCTCTCATACTAGTTACTCTTTGTTGGCATAGCTACCCAATAGCCGTACTTGTCCCACTTGAGTTGTAACACCATTTGAAATATTTATGAAAGAAGATGCTGAAATCTCCTCTCATACTAGTTACTCTTTGTTGGCATAGCCACCCAATAGCCGTACTTGTCCCACTTGAGTTGCAACACTATTAAATATATTTATGAAAGAAGATGCAGAAAGCTCCTCTCATACTAGTAACTCTTTGTTGGCATAGATACCCAATAGCCGTACTTGTCCCACTTGAGTTGTAACACTATTTGAAATATTTATGAAGGAAGATGCTGAAATCTCCTCTCATACTAGTTACTCTTTGCTGACATAGCTACCCAATAGCCGTACTTGTCCCACTTGAGTTGTAACACTATTTGAAATATTTATGAAAGAAGATGCTGAAATCTCCTCTCATACTAGTTACTCTTTGCTGACATAGCTACCCAATAGCTGTACTTGTCCCACTTGAGTTGTAACACTATTTGAAATATTTATGAAAGAAGATGCTGAAATCTCCTCTCATACTAGTTACTCTTTGTTGGCATAGCTACCCAATAGCCGTACTTGTCCCACTTGAGTTGTAACACTATTTGAAATATTTATGAAAGAAGATGCTGAAATCTCCTCTCATACTAGTTACTCTTTGTTGGCATAGCTACCCAATAGCCGTACTTGTCCCACTTGAGTTGCAACACTATTAAAAATATTTATGAAAGAAGATGCAGAAAGCTCCTCTGATACTAGTTACTCTTTGTTGGCATAGCTACCCAATAGCCGTACTCGTCCCACTTGAGTTGCAACGCTATTAAAAATATTTATGAAAGAAGATGCAGAAAGCTCCTCTAATACTAGTTACTCTTTGCTGACATAGCTACCCAATAGCCGTACTTGTCCCACTTGAGTTGTAACACTATTTGAAATATTTATGAAAGAAGATGCAGAAAGCTCCTCTCATACTAGTTACTCTTTGTTGGCGTAGCTACCCAATAGCCGTACTTGTCCCACTTGAGTTGTAACACTATTAAAAAAATTTATGAGAGAAGATGCAGAAAGCTCCTCTCATACTAGTTACTCTTTGTTGGCATAGCTACCCAATAGCCGTACTTGTCCCACTTGAGTTGTAACACTATTAAAAATATTTATGAAAGAAGATGCAGAAAGCTCCTATCATACTAGTTACTCTTTGTTGACATAGCTACCCAATAGTCGTACTTGTCCCACTTGAGTTGTAACACTATTTGAAATATTTATGAAAGGAGATGCAGAAAGCTCCTCTCATACTAGTTACTCTTTGCTGACATAGCTACCAAATAGCCGTACTTGTCCCACTTGAGTTGTAACACTATTTGAAATATTTATGAAAGAAAATGCAGATAGCTTCTCTCATACTAGTTACTCTTTGTTGGCATAGCTACCCAATAGCCGTACTTGTCCCACCTGAGTTGTAACACTATTTGAAATATTTATGAAAGAAGATGCAGAAAGCTCCTCTCATACTAGTTACTCTTTGTTGGCATAGCTACTCAATAGCCGTACTTGTCCCACTTCAGTTGTAACACTATTTGAAATATTTATCAAAGAAGATGCTGAAATCTCCTCTCATACTAGTTACTCTTTGCTGACATAGCTACCCAATAGCCGTACTTGTCCCACTTGAGTTGTAACACTATTTGAAATATTTATGAAAGAAGATGCTGAAATCTCCTCTCATACTAGTTACTCTTTGCTGACATAGCTACCCAATAGCCGTACTTGTCCCACTTGAGTTGCAACACTATTAAAAATATTTATGAAAGAAGATGCAGAAAGCTCCTCTCATACTAGTTACTCTTTGTTGGCATAGCTACCCAATAGCCGTACTTGTCCCACTTGAGTTGTAACACTATGTGAAATATTTATGAAAGAAGATGCAGAAAGCTCCTCTCATACTAGTTACTCTTTGTTGGCATAGCTACCCAATAGTCGTACTTGTCCCACTTGAGTTGTAACACTATTTGAAATATTGGTGAAAGAACATTCAGAAAGGTCGTATCATACTAGTTACTCTTTGTTGACATAGCTATCCAATAGTCGTACTTGTCCCACTTGAGTTGTAACACTATTTGAAATATTTATAAAAGAAGATGCAGATAGCTTCTCTCATACTAGTTACTCTTTGCTGACATTTCTACCCAATAGCCGTACTTGTCCCACTTGAGTTGTAACACTATTTGAAATATTTATGAAAGAACATTCAGAAGGCTCCTATCATACTAGTTACTCTTTGTTGACATAGCTACCCAATAGTCGTACTTGTCCCACTTGAGTTGTAACACTATTTGAAATATTTATAAAAGAAGATGCAGATAGCTTCTCTCATACTAGTTAATCTTTGCTGACATAGCTACCCAATAGCTGTACTTGTCCCACTTGAGTTGTAACACTATTTGAAATATTTATGAAAGAACATTCAGAAGGCTCCTATTATACTAGTTACTCTTTGTTGACATAGCTACCCAATAGTCGTACTTGTCCCACTTGAGTTGTAACACTATTTGAAATATTTATAAAAGAAGATGCAGATAGCTTCTCTCATACTAGTTACTCTTTGCTGACATTTCTACCCAATAGCCGTACTTGTCCCACTTGAGTTGTAACACTATTTGAAATATTTATGAAAGAAGATGCTGAAATCTCCTCTCATACTAGTTACTCTTTGCTGACATAGCTACCCAATAGCCGTACCTGTCCCACTTGAGTTGTAACACTATTTGAAATATTTATGAAAGAACATTCAGAAAGCTCCTATTATACTAGTTACTCTTTGTTGACATAGCTACCCAATAGCCGTACTTGTCCCACTTGAGTTGCAACACTATTAAAAATATTTATGAAAGAAGATGCAGAAAGCTCCTCTCATACTAGTTACTCTTTGTTGGCATAGCTACCCAATAGCCGTACTTGTCCCACTTGAGTTGTAACACTATTAAAAATATTTATGAAAGAAGATGCAGAAAGCTCCTCTCATACTAGTTACTCTTTGTTGGCATAGCTACCCAATAGCCGTACTTGTCCCACTTGAGTTGCATCACTATTAAAAATATTTATCAAAGGAGATGCAGAAAGCTCCTCTCATACTAGTTACTCTTTGCTGACATAGCAATTCAATAGCCGTACTTGTCCCACTTGAGTTGTAACACTATTTGAAATATTTATGAAAGAAAATGCAGATAGCGTCTCTCATACTAGTTACTCTTTGTTGGCATAGCTACCCAATAGCCGTACTTGTCCCACTTGAGTTGTAACACTATTTGAAATATTTATGAAAGAAAATGCAGATAGCTTCTCTCATACTAGTTACTCTTTGTTGACATAGCTACCCAATAGCCGTACTTGTCCCACTTGAGTTGCAACACTATTAAAAATATTTATTAAAGAAGATGCAGAAAGCTCCTCTCATACTAGTTACTCTTTGTTGGCATAGCTACCCAATAGCCGTACTTGTCCCACTTGAGTTGTAACACTATTTGAAATATTTATGAAAGAAGATGCAGAAAGCTCCTCTCATACTAGTTACTCTTTGTTGGCATAGCTACCCAATAGCCGTACTTGTCCCACTTGAGTTGTAACACTATTTGAAATATTTATGAAAGAAGATGCTGAAATCTCCTCTCATACTAGTTACTCTTTGCTGACATAGCTACCCAATAGCCGTACTTGTCCCACTTGAGTTGCAACACTATTAAAAATATTTATGAAAGAAGATGCAGAAAGCTCCTCTCATACTAGTTACTCTTTGTTGGCATAGCTACCCAATAGCCGTACTTGTCCCACTTGAGTTGTAACACTATGTGAAATATTTATGAAAGAAGATGCTGAAATCTCCTCTCATACTAGTTACTCTTTGCTGACATAGCTACCCAACAGCCGTACTTGTCCCACTTGAGTTACAACACTATTAAAAATATTTATGAAAGAAGATGCAGAAAGCTCCTCTCATACTAGTTACTCTTTGTTGGCATAGCTACCCAATAGCGGTACTTGTCCAACTTGAGTTGTAACACTATTAAAAATATTTATGAAAGAAGATGCAGAAAGCTCCTCTCATACTAGTTACTCTTTGTTGGCATAGCTACCCAATAGCCGTACTTGTCCCACTTGAGTTGTAACACTATTAAAAATATTTATGAAAGAAGATGCAGAAAGCTCCTATCATACTAGTTACTCTTTGTTGACATAGCTACCCAATAGTCGTACTTGTCCCACTTGAGTTGCATCACTATTAAAAATATTTATGAAAGGAGATGCAGAAAGCTCCTCTCATACTAGTTACTCTTTGCTGACATAGCTACCCAATAGCCGTACTTGTCCCACTTGAGTTGTAACACTATTTGAAATATTTATGAAAAAAAATGCAGAAAGCTCCTCTCATACTAGTTACTCTTTGTTGGCATAGCTACTCAATAGCCGTACTTGTCCCACTTCAGTTGTAACACTATTTGAAATATTTATCAAAGAAGATGCTGAAATCTCCTCTCATACTAGTTACTCTTTGCTGACATAGCTACCCAATAGCCGTACTTGTCCCACTTGAGTTGTAACACTATTTGAAATATTTATGAAAGAAGATGCTGAAATCTCCTCTCATACTAGTTACTCTTTGCTGACATAGCTACCCAATAGCCGTACTTGTCCCACTTGAGTTGCAACACTATTAAAAATGTTTATGAAAGAAGATGCAGAAAGCTCCTCTCATACTAGTTACTCTTTGTTGGCATAGCTACCCAATAGCCGTACTTGTCCCACTTGAGTTGTAACACTATGTGAAATATTTATGAAAGAAGATGCAGAAAGCTCCTCTCATACTAGTTACTCTTTGTTGGCATAGCTACCCAATAGTCGTACTTGTCCCACTTGAGTTGTAACACTATTTGAAATATTTATGAAAGAACATTCAGAAGGCTCCTATCATACTAGTTACTCTTTGTTGACATAGCTACCCAATAGTCGTACTTGTCCCACTTGAGTTGTAACACTATTTGAAATATTTATAAAAGAAGATGCAGATAGCTTCTCTCATACTAGTTAATCTTTGCTGACATAGCTACCCAATAGCCGTACTTGTCCCACTTGAGTTGTAACACTATTTGAAATATTTATGAAAGAACATTCAGAAGGCTCCTATTATACTAGTTACTCTTTGTTGACATAGCTACCCAATAGTCGTACTTGTCCCACTTGAGTTGCATCACTATTAAAAATATTTATGAAAGGAGATGCAGAAAGCTCCTCTCATACTAGTTACTCTTTTTGGCATAGCTACCCAATAGCCGTACTTGTCCCACTTGAGTTGTAACACTATTTGAAATACTTATGAAAGAAGATGCTGAAATCTCCTCTCATACTAGTTACTCTTTGCTGACATAGCTACCCAACAGCCGTACTTGTCCCACTTGAGTTGCAACACTATTAAAAATATTTATGAAAGAAGATGCAGAAAGCTCCTCTCATACTAGTTACTCTTTGTTGGCATAGCTACCCAATAGCCGTACTTGTCCCACTTGAGTTGTAACACTATTAAAAATATTTATGAAAGAAGATGCAGAAAGCTCCTCTCATACTAGTTACTCTTTGTTGGCATAGCTACCCAATAGCCGTACTTGTCCCACTTGAGTTGCATCACTATTAAAAATATTTATGAAAGGAGATGCAGAAAGCTCCTCTCATATTAGTTACTCTTTGCTGACATAGCTACCCAATAGCCGTACTTGTCCCACTTGAGTTGTAACACTATTTGAAATATTTATGAAAGGAAATGCAGATAGCTTCTCTCATACTAGTTACTCTTTGTTGGCATAGCTACCCAATAGCCGTACTTGTCCCACTTGAGTTGTAACACTATTTGAAATATTTATGAAAGAAAATGCAGATAGCTTCTCTCATACTAGTTACTCTTTGTTGACATAGCTACCCAATAGCCGTACTTGTCCCACTTGAGTTGCAACACTATTAAAAATATTTGTTAAAGAAGATGCAGAAAGCTCCTCTCATACTAGTTACTCTTTGTTGGCATAGCTACCCAATAGCCGTACTTGTCCCACTTGAGTTGTAACACTATTTGAAATATTTATGAAAGGAGATGCAGAAAGCTCCTCTCATACTAGTTACTCTTTGTTGGCATAGCTACCCAATAGCCGTACTTGTCCCACTTGAGTTGTAACACTATTTGAAATATTTATGAAAGAAGATGCTGAAATCTCCTCTCATACTAGTTACTCTTTGCTGACATAGCTACCCAATAGCCGTACTTGTCCCACTTGAGTTGCAACACTATTAAAAATATTTATGAAAGAAGATGCAGAAAGCTCCTCTCATACTAGTTACTCTTTGTTGGCATAGCTACCCAATAGCCGTACTTGTCCCACTTGAGTTGTAACACTATGTGAAATATTTATGAAAGAAGATGCTGAAATCTCCTCTCATACTAGTTACTCTTTGCTGACATAGCTACCCAACAGCCGTACTTGTCCCACTTGAGTTACAACACTATTAAAAATATTTATGAAAGAAGATGCAGAAAGCTCCTCTCATACTAATTACTCTTTGTTGGCATAGCTACCCAATAGCGGTACTTGTCCAACTTGAGTTGTAACACTATTAAAAATATTTATGAAAGAAGATGCAGAAAGCTCCTCTCATACTAGTTACTCTTTGTTGGCGTAGCTACCCAATAGCCGTACTTGTCCCACTTGAGTTGTAACACTATTAAAAATATTTATGAAAGAAAATGCAGAAAGCTCCTGTCATACTAGTTACTCTTTGTTGACATAGCTACCCAATAGTCGTACTTGTCCCACTTGAGTTGCATCACTATTAAAAATATTTATGAAAGGAGATGCAGAAAGCTCCTCTCATACTAGTTACTCTTTGCTGACATAGCTACCCAATAGCCGTACTTGTCCCACTTGAGTTGTAACACTATTTGAAATATTTATGAAAAAAAATGCAGATAGCTTCTCTCATACTAGTTACTCTTTGTTGGCATAGCTACCCAATAGCCGTACTTGTCCCACCTGAGTTGTAACACTATTTGAAATATTTATGAAAGAAGATGCAGAAAGCTCCTCTCATACTAGTTACTCTTTGTTGGCATAGCTACTCAATAGCCGTACTTGTCCCACTTGAGTTGTAACACTATTTGAAATATTTATGAAAGAAGATGCTGAAATCTCCTCTCATACTAGTTACTCTTTGCTGACATAGCTACCCAATAGCCGTACTTGTACCACTTGAGTTGTAACACTATTTGAAATATTTATGAAAGAAAATGCAGATAGCTTCTCTCATACTAGTTACTCTTTGTTGACATAGCTACCCAATAGCCGTACTTGTCCCACTTGAGTTGTAACACTATTTGAAATATTTATGAAAGAACATTCAGAAGGCTCCTATTATACTAGTTACTCTTTGTTGACATAGCTACCCAATAGTCGTACTTGTCCCACTTGAGTTGTAACACTATTTGAAATATTTATAAAAGAAGATGCAGATAGCTTCTCTCATACTAGTTACTCTTTGCTGACATTTCTACCCAATAGCCGTACTTGTCCCACTTGAGTTGTAACACTATTTGAAATATTTATAAAAGAAGATGCAGAAAGCTCCTCTCATACTAGTTACTCTTTGTTGGCATAGCTACCCAATAGCCGTACTTGTCCCACTTGAATTGTAACACTATTTGAAATATTTATGAAAGAAGATGCTGAAATCTCCTCTCATACTAGTTACTCTTTGTTGACATAGCTACCCAATAGCCGTACTTGTCCCACTTGAGTTGCAACACTATTAAAAATATTTATGGAAGAAGATGCAGAAAGCTCCTCTCATACTAGTTACTCTTTGTTGGCATAGCTACCCAATAGCCGTTCTTGTCCCACTTGAGTTGTAACACTATTTGAAATATTTATGAAAGATTATTCAGAAAGCTCCTATCATACTAGTTACTCTTTGTTGACATAGCTACACAATAGTCGTACTTGTCCCACTTGAGTTGTAACACTATTTGAAATATTTATAAAAGAAGATGCAGAAATCTCCTCTCATACTAGTTACTCTTTGCTGACATAGCTACCCAATAGCCGTACTTGTCCCACTTGAGTTGCAACACTATTAAAAATATTTATGAAAGAAGATGCAGAAAGCTCCTCTCATACTAGTTACTCTTTGTTGGCATAGCTACCCAATAGCCATACTTGTCCCACTTGAGTTGTAACACTATTTGAAATATTTATGAAAGAAGATGCAGAAAGCTCCTCTCATACTAGTTCCTCTTTGTTGGCATAGCTACCCAATAGCCGTACTTGTCCCACTTGAGTTGTAACACTATTTGAAATATTTATGAAAGAAGATGCAGAAAGCTCCTCTCATACTAGTTACTCTTTGTTGACATAGCTACCCAATAGCCGTACTTGTCCGACTTGAGTTGTAACACTATTTGAAATATTTATGAAAGAAGATGCAGAAAGCTCCTCTCATACTAGTTCCTCTTTGTTGGCATAGCTACCCAATAGCCGTACTTGTCCCACTTGAGTTGTAACACTATTTGAAATATTTATGAAAGAAGCTGCAGAACGCTCCTCTCATACTAGTTACTCTTTGTTGGCATAGCTACCCAATAGCCGTACTTGTCCCACTTGAGTTGTAACACTATTTGAAACATTTATGAAAGAAGATGCAGAAAGCACCTCTCATACTAGTTACTCTTTGTTGACATAGCTACCCAATAGCCGTACTTGTCCCACTTGAGTTGTAACACTATTTGAAATATTTATGAAAGAAGATGCAGAAAGCTCCTCTCATACTAGTTACTCTTTGTTGACATAGCTACCCAATAGTCATACTTGCCCCACTTGAGTTGTAACACTATTAAAAATATTTATGAAAGAAGATGCAGAAAGCTCCTCTCATACTAGTTACTCTTTGTTGGCATAGCTACCCAACAGCCGTACTTGTCCCACTTGAGTTGTAACACTATTTGACATATTTATGAAAGAAGATGCAGAAAGCTCCTCTCATACTAGTTACTCTTTGTTGGCATAGCTAAATAATAGCCGTACTTGTCTCACTTGAGTTGTAAAACTATTTAAAATATTTATGAAAGAAGATGCTGAAATCTCCTCTCATACTAGTTACTCTTTGCTGACATAGCTACCCAATAGCCATACTTGTCCCACTTGAGTTGTAACACTATTTGAAATATTTATGAAAGAAGATGCAGAAAGCTCCTCTCATACTAGTTACTCTTTGTTGGCATAGCTACCCAATAGCCGTACTTGTCCCATTTGAGTTATAACACTATTATAAATATTTATGAAAGAAGATGCTGAAATCTCCTCTCATACTAGTTACTCTTTGCTGACATAGCTACCCAATAGCCATACTTTTCCCACTTGAGTTGTAACACTATTTGAAATATTTATGAAAGAAAATGCAGATAGCTTCTCTCATACTAGTTACTCTTTGTTGACATAGCTACCCAATAGCCGTACTTGTCCCACTTGAGTTGCAACACTATTAAAAATATTTATGAAAGAAGATGCAGAAGGCTCCTCTCATACTAGTTACTCTTTGTTGGCATAGCTACCCAATAGCCGTACTTGTCCCACTTGAGTTGTAACACTATTTGAAATATTTATGAAAGAAGATGCTGAAATCTCCTCTCATACTAGTTACTCTTTGTTGACATAGCTACCCAATAGCCATACTTGTCCAACTTGAGTTGCAACACTATTAAAAATATTTATGAAAGAAGATGCAGAAAGCTCCTCTCATACTAGTTACTCTTTGTTGGCATAGCTACCCAATAGCCGTACTTGTCCCACTTGATTTGTAACACTATTTGAAATATTTATGAAAGAAGATGCAGAAAGCTCCTCTCATACTAGTTACTCTTTGTTGACATAGCTACCCAATAGCCATACTTGTCCAACTTGAGTTGTAACACTATTTGAAATATTTATGAAAGAAGATGCTGAAATCTCCTCTCATACTAGTTACTCTTTGTTGACATAGCTACCCAATAGCCGTACTTGTCCCACTTGAGTTGCAACACTATTAAAAATATTTATGGAAGAAGATGCAGAAAGCTCCTCTCATACTAGTTACTCTTTGTTGGCATAGCTACCCAATAGCCGTTCTTGTCCCACTTGAGTTGTAACACTATTTGAAATATTTATGAAAGATTATTCAGAAAGCTCCTATCATACTAGTTACTCTTTGTTGACATAGCTACACAATAGTCGTACTTGTCCCACTTGAGTTGTAACACTATTTGAAATATTTATGAAAGAAGCTGCAGAACGCTCCTCTCATACTAGTTACTCTTTGTAGCATAGCTACCCAATAGCCGTACTTGTCCCACTTGAGTTGCAACACTATTAAAAATTTTTATGAAAGAAGATGCAGAAAGCTCCTATCATACTAGTTACTCTTTGTTGGCATAGGTACCCAATAGCCGTACTTGTCCCACTTGAGTTGTAACACTATTTGAAATATTTATGAAAGAAGATGCAGAAAGCTCCTCTCATACTAGTTACTCTTTGTTGACATAGCTACCCAATAGCCGTACTTGTCCCACTTGAGTTGTAACACTATTTGAAATATTTATGAAAGAAGATGCAGAAAGCTCCTCTCATACTAGTTCCTCTTTGTTGGCATAGCTACCCAATAGCCGTACTTGTCCCACTTGAGTTGTAACACTATTTGAAATATTTATGAAAGAAGATGCAGAAAGCTCCTCTCATACTAGTTACTCTTTGTTGACATAGCTACCCAATAGCCGTACTTGTCCGACTTGAGTTGTAACACTATTTGAAATATTTATGAAAGAAGATGCAGAAAGCTCCTCTCATACTAGTTCCTCTTTGTTGGCATAGCTACCCAATAGCCGTACTTGTCCCACTTGAGTTGTAACACTATTTGAAATATTTATGAAAGAAGATGCAGAAAGCTCCTCTCATACTAGTTCCTCTTTGTTGGCATAGCTACCCAATAGCCGTACTTGTCCCACTTGAGTTGTAACACTATTTGAAATATTTATGAAAGAAGATGCAGAAAGCTCCTCTCATACTAGTTACTCTTTGTTGGCATAGCTACCCAATAGCCGTACTTGTCCCACTTGAGTTGTAACACTGTTTGAAATATTTATGAAAGAAGTTGATGAGAGCTCCTCTCATACTAGTTACTCTTTGTTGGCATAGCTACCCAATAGCCATACTTATCCCACTTGAGTTGTAACACTATTAAAAATATTTATGAAAGAAGATGCAGAAAGCACCTCTCATACTAGTTACTCTTTGTTGACATAGCTACCCAATAGCCATACTTGTCCCACTTGAGTTGTAACACTATTTGAAATATTTATGAAAGTAAATGCAGATAGCTTCTCTCATACTAGTTACTCTTTGTTGACATAGCTACCCAATAGCCATACTTGTCCCACTTGAGTTGCAACACTATTAAAAATATTTTTGAAAGAAGATGCAGAAAGCTCCTCTCATACTAGTTACTCTTTGTTGTCACAGCTACCCAATAGCCGTACTTATCCCACTTGAGTTGTAACACTATTTAAAATATTTATGAAAGAAAATGCAGAAAGCTTCTCTCATACTAGTTACCCCCCCCCCTGCGGGTTCGGGGATAAGAATAGGCCCGCGGTATTCCTGCCTGGCGTAAGAGGCGACTAAAAGTAGTCTCAAACGTTTCGGCCTTCTGTGATGGTCCCCTCTTGGGTTTGACCTCCTTTTTTTTCCCAAATTTCCGTTGTCAGTGCGTGCCATTTGGGGAAGGACACCTTACATGGTGTTTTTCTATTGGTCCATCATGCTCCACCATCTTGCTTGTTACCTATTGTCGTGTGGGGTGGACTACGCCCAACATCTTCTGGGTTGTCTCCTTCTCGCCTTGTGCGCACTCTTCTTAGCGCCTACGACAACTGTGGACCCTTTCAACACCTAAAATCCAGCACGGTAGCCAGTCCGTTGTGGTGGGGTCGTCATGTACCTTCTTGGTGGTAGCCCCCTGACCACGCAGGGATCGCACTACAGATGCCAGAGCTGTTTCCTCCCCATGCATGCCAAGGAGTATGTGCCCATCTTGTCTGGGGCACGGGGACTCTAGGCAACGGGATATCGGCCAGGTACCCATTGCTTTGTCTGGGTGGCGCCCTTGGGGAGAGCCCTCGTTCGGAGTAGGTGGCATCTGGGTGGATGTGGCGCAATGAAGCGTAATAAATCACACCAAGCTGGTGGTCGCACGGCCACCAGCGTCTCTAAGCGTGGTAGAGTCGACTTTGATGCTGCACAATATGACCCTTAGTCGTTCCCCTCGTTGGCTGCGCCATGGGAGGGACGCCGATCTAGTGCCAAGCGGGAGCCTTATGTACCGCAATACCTTGTCTGCAGCAGGACTGATGGTGACTCCCTTCTTATGACGAAGCCTTTGTTTTTTGTGGAACACCTGGAGGATAAGTTTGGGGAAGTGGCGGGGTTGTCTAAAATGAGGAATGGGTCCATCCTCCTCAAGACGTCCTCCCCAGCCCAGTCACGAGCGTTGCTCTTGTGCGATAAGCTGGGTGACGTCCCTGTTACCGTCACTCCCCACAGTAGCTTAAATATGGTCCAGGGGATTATTTACCATGGTGATCTCTTGTTACAATCTGATGACGAGCTGAGAGCCGACTTGGAACGACGTGGCGTACATTTTGTCCGTCGTGTACATAGAGGGCCCAAGGCTAACAGGGTGGCCACCGGTGCCTTTATCTTGGCCTTCGAGGGTGATGTCTTGCCCGAGAAGGTCAAGGTGATGGTTTAGCGTTGCGACATGAAGCCACACGTACCTCCCCCGATGCAGTGCTTCCAGTGCTGGAAGTTTGGGCATATGTCCTCCCGTTGCCCATCCAGCGCTACATGTCGAGATTGCGGACGCCCCTCTCATCCCGATTCTCCATGTGCGCCTCCGCCTGTATGTGTCTCAACTGTGGGGAGCACCACTCTCCATGCTCGCCGGATTGCCCCGTTCTTCATAAGGAGCGGAAGATCATGGAATTTAAAACCCTGGACTGGCTTACTTATCGAGAGGCAAAACTGAAATATGAAAGGTTGTATCCTGCTTCCATTCGAACATCTTATGCTGCAGCCACGTTATCGTCGCCCACGCGAGCGACGGTTGTCGCCTTATCTGTGCCGCCTTCAGTGGGCCCTCAGGGCCGTGTATCTCTTTCTGCCCCCCTCGCGTCTGGGGGCAAGCCTTCCTCTGTTGCCCCCTTAGCAGTTGGGGGCAAACCCTCTTCTGTCGCTCCCCCCACGCTTACTTCGGGAGTGACGTCTGCTCCACAACCGGGAGGCTCGATCCCTCCCCCTCCTTCTCCACTGGCGTTGCCTCCGCCGGTTCCTCTCTCGCGGAAGGGGTCCCTCGGGGCTCTCCCTTCCTCCGTTTCTTCTCCTTCCCAGCCAGATGTCAGCCAGTGGCTGAAGGTTCCACCACCTGCTGGTCGTAGGGCTTCTGCGTCGTCGTCAGCCTCCGACGCTCCTTCAGAGAAGTTCTCCCAGCCCTCTCACCCTAAGGGCCGACTTGAGAAGAAGGAACGGCATATGTCCAAGAAGAAGGACGTTCCGGCGGTTTCAGCACCGCCTGTTGTACATAGTCCTGGCTCCGGGGATGAGGTGGAGATCCTCGCCTCTGCCGCGGATCTCGCCCTCACGGAACCCTTGGGGGCCTCTCCTATGGACTAAGCTGACTCTCCCCCGATGGCGGCAGTTGGCTCTGAAGCACTGTCTGCCTCTTAGTCGCATTCACGCCCTCCCAGTCCCTTCCTGCTTCCATTCTCCAATGGAACTGCGGCGGTTATTTCCGCCACCTGCCTGAGCTCCGGATGCTTCTGAGTGATTCCCCTGTTCTCTGCATTGCTCTGCAGGAAACTTGCTTTCCTGCACTGCGGACCCCCGCCCTTCGTGGTTATCGGGGATGCTATAAGAACCGTGCTGCCTGTCAACGAGCGTCAGGTGGGGTTTGCCTCTTTGTTCACCACTCTGTCTGTAGCTCGCCAGTACCCCTTCAAACGCCTTTAGAGGCAGTTGCTGCCAGGGTTGAGCTCTCGCCGGCTATTACTGTTTGCTCTGTATACATTCCTCCGGATGGGGAGCTCCCCCGACATGTCTTGGCTGCACTGCTGGCTCAACTCCCGCCACCATTGCTGCTTCTGGGCGATTTCAATGCCCACAACCCTCTATGGGGTGGGACTGTCTCTGATGACCGCGGTCGGGCCGTGGAGCATTTGTTGGCTCAGCTCGACCTTAGCCTCTTGAACACCGGTGCTCCCACGCATTTCAGTGTTGCCCATGGCTCGTTCTCGGCCATCGATCTCTCTTTGCAGCCCCGGACTTGCCCCATCCCTCCACTGGAGGGTGCACCCTGACCTGTGCGGTAGTGACCATTTTCCCATCTATTTGTCACTACCCCAGAGTCGTTCTTCTGGGCGCCTGCCCCGCTGGGCTCTCCACGGGGCAGACTGGCCGGCTTTTACTTCTGCT
Source organism: Schistocerca americana (assembly GCF_021461395.2). NCBI lineage: Eukaryota > Metazoa > Arthropoda > Insecta > Orthoptera > Acrididae > Schistocerca > Schistocerca americana. The sequence continues at coordinate 27,612,931 of NC_060119.1, read as the reverse complement.
GCAGCCATTGAGTCTCCCCCACAGGGTGACATTGACGAGGTGGTCCATGTTTTAACCACGTCCACCAATTCCGCGGCCGGGGCTGCCATCCCCCGATCTTCTGGCCTCCCTCGGAGGAAGGCTGTATCCTGGTGGTCGTAGGAGATTGCTGAGGCTATTCGCGACCGTCGGCGGGCTCTCCAGCGTCATAGGCGGCACCCGTCTCTCGAGACCCTCCTCGCCTTTAAGAGGCTCCATGCCTTCGCCCGTCATCTTATTGCACGGCGTAAGCAGGAGTGCTGGGAGAGGTATGTTTCATCCTTGGGCTCCCATGTCTCCCCCTCACTCGTGTGGTCCCGGATCCGGCGGATTTATGGATACCAGACCCCTATGGGTGTCCCTGGGCTCTCCTTGGACGGCGCTGTCTGCACGGACGCTGCCGCCATTGCTGAACGGCTTGCCGCGCACTTTGCTCAGAGCTCTGCGACTGCATCCTATCCCCCCGCCTTTCGCTCTCTAAAAGAGTGAGCCGAGTGGACGCCGTTCTCATTCCACACGCGTCATTCTGAAAAATACAATGCTCCTTTCAGCGAGATGGAATTCCTCGCTGCCCTCGCCGATTGCCCTGATACAGCACCAGGCCCAGACTGCATCCACGCGCAGATGCTGAAGCATCTCTCCAGGGCCTGCCAGAGACACATTCTCGCGATATTCAATCGCATTTGGAGCGAAGGCGTGTTCCCGTCGCAATGGCGAGAGGGTGTTATTGTCCCCATCTTGAAGCCCGGTGCGGACCCACTGGCGGTGGACAGCTATCGTCCCATTACCCTCACCAACGTTTTGTGCAAATTGCTCGAACGTATGGTGGGGCGGCGTTTGTGTTGGGTCCTTGAGTCGCGCGGACTCCTCGCTCCATCCCAGGGTGGCTTCCGTCAGGGCCGGTCTGCAGTGGACAATTTGGTGCGGCTGGAATCTGCTGTCAGTACGGCCTTTGCCCGACGTCAGCACCTTGTTGCTGTATTTTTCGATCTGCGGAAGGCGTATGACACCACATGGGTGCATCACATCCTCGCCACGTTGCATGAGTGGGGTCTTCGTGGTCGGCTCCCGGCTTTTCTTCAAAGCTTTTTATTGCGCCGCTCTTTCCGGGTTCAAGTCGGTGCCACCTCTAGTTCATCTTATATACAGGAAAATGGGATCCCGCAGGGCTCAGTGTTGAGCGTCTCCTTATTTCTAGTGGCCATTAATGGTCTGGCTGCAGCAGTGGGGTCGTCGGTGTCTCCTTCTTTGTATGCTGACGACTTCTGCATCTCTGGTTTTCGATGCCCGGTTGACTTGGCTGCCTCATATCCGGCAGCTGAAACAGACGTGTTGGCGGCATCTAAACGCTCTGCGATGCTTGAGCAACACCCACTGGGGCGCCGACCGCTCTACACTGTTGCGGCTCTACCAGGCGTTAATCCAGTCCCGTCTGGATTATGGGAGCCTGGCTTATGGCTCAGCATCCCCATCTGCGTTACGGGTGCTGGACCCGATTCTCCACAGCGGCATACGCCTTGCCACTGGTGCTTTCCGCACCAGCCCTGTGGACAGCGTACTAGTGGAGGCAGGTGTACCTCCGCTGCGGTTCCGACGCCAACGTTTGCTGGCCGCTTATGCTGCCCATGTTCTAAGCTCGCCCGGGCATCCAAACTATCGTCTCCTGTTCCCGCAGTCGGTCGTCCGTATGCCAGAACGTCGGCCCCGGTCTGGTTGTACAATAGCGGTCCGCGTCAAGGAGCTTCTCTCTGGGCTCCAGGGTTTCACTGTTCCACCTCCTTTCCGGGCTACTTTGCATACACCCCCATGGTGTGTTCGTCGCCCTAGCCTTCGGCTCGACTTGGCACAGGGCCCGAAGGACTCAGTCCCTCCAGAGGCCTTCCGCCGCCGCTTTTATTCTATCCTGGCCACGTATCAGGGCTCTGGTGTTGTTTACACTGACGGTTCGATGGTTGCTGGTCGTGTCGGATATGCGCTCACTCTAGGGGACCTTTCCGAACAACGTTCCTTGCCGGATGGCTGCAGCGTTTACACTGCTGAACTGGTCGCCATCTTTCGTGCCCTAGAGTATATCCGCTCCTGCTCAGGCGAGTTCTTCGTTATCTGTAGCGATTCCCTGAGCGGTTTACGAGCTCTCGACTAATGTTTCCCTCGTTCTCGTTTGGTAATGGCTATCCACGAGTCTCTGCATACTCTCGCCTGTTGCGGCCGCTCTGTGGTCTTTGTGTGGACCCCCGGTCATGTCGGTATCCCGGGTAACGAACATGTTGACCGCCTGGCGAAAGAGGCCAAAAGTCAGCCATCTCTGGACGTTGGCCTCCCAGAGACTGATTTGCGGGCAGTCTTCCGCCGCAAAATCTTGGCGCTATGGGACGATGAATGGCGCGAACTGCCAATGCGCAATAAACTCCGTGCTGTCAAGGAGACGACGGCTGTGTGGCGGTCATCTCTGCGAGCCACTCGCAGGGACTCAGTAGTTCTTTGCCGGCTCCGCATTGGCCACTCCCGGCTGACACACAGTTATTTACTGCGCCGGGAGGACCCTCCTCTCTGTCGCTGTGGGGCAGCTTTGACAGTGGCCCACATTTTGCTGGCCTGCCCCCTTTTAGCAGTGGTCAGGCAGACATTTGCGCTGCCTGCTACGCTCCCTGCCCTTTTAACAGACGACTCCACTATGGCTGACTTAGTTTTACGTTTTCTTCGGGCAGGGGGATTTTATCATTTACTCTGAGTGTTTCTGTTTTATTTTATTGTTTTGTGTTGACTCTGGCCTTTGGCCTATGATTTTACACTGGTTTTTTAATGTGTTTCTAAGTGGTTGGCTTTTCCTTATTTATTTCTATGGTCTGCCAACCACCGTCACTCTCTGTGTGGTTTTAGTTCGTTTTGTCTTGTCCTTGTCTCCGTCTCTCTTGTTCTGTATCGTCTGTGATCTCTTCTGTTCCTCTTTTTTTATTCTCTGTGGGTGTTCTTTGTCTTTGGAAAAAGGGACCGATGACCATGGCAGTCTGGTCCCTTTCATCCCCCAAACCAACCAACCAACCAACTTCTGCATCTCATTTAGCTCCACGACTACGGGAGTCGCCGAACGCAGGTTGCAAGTCGCCGTTCGCAAGGCAGCATCATGGGCTCTGGCTCATGGTTTTCAGTTCTCTGCTGCCAAGACTCGGGTTATGCACTTCTGCAGGCGTCGGACGGTCCACCCTCATCCTGACCTTTACCTCGACGGCCACCTGCTTGAAGTGGTGGACACTTGCCGCTTCTTGGGACTCGTGTTTGATGCCCGGCTCACATGGGTTCCTCATGTTACTCAGCTGAAGCAAAAATGCTGGCGGCACCTCAACGCCCTCCGCTGCCTTAGCCACACGTCTTGGGGTGCAGATCGCTGCACGCTACTGCAATTGTACAGAGCCCTTGTGCAGTCCCGGCTTGATTATGGGAGCCTGGCCTATGGGTCTGCGTCACCCTCAGTGTTGCAGTTGTTAGACCCCATACATCACTGTGGGGTTCGGCTTGCAACTGGCGCTTTTCGCACCAGCCCCGTGGATAGTCTACTGGTGGAGGCCGGGGTTCCCCCGCTGCGGATTCGCCGCCATCGTCTGCTCGCCGACTATGCTGTCCACGTACATTGCTCGCCAGGCCATCCCAATCGTCGCCTGCTTTTCCCTGCCTTGGTCCACCACCTGCCCGAACGGCGACCTCGGTCTGGGCTTTCCGTAGCTGTCCGTGTCCAGTCCCTGCTGTCAGAACTGGGATCATTTCCTCTTCTGCCTCCCTTCCGGGTCCGTACACCTACGCCTCCCTGGTGTTTGTCCCGGCCGTCCGTCCATCTGGATTTGGCACAGGGACCTAAGGACTCGGTTCCGCCTGTGGCCCTCAGTCGCCGTTTTCTTGCGCTCCTCGACTCATTTCCGGGCTGTGAGCCTGTCTACACTGATGGTTCCCTGGTTGATGGTCGCACTGCCTACGCTTTTGCTGACGCTGCCCATGTTGAGCAACGCTCCTTGCCGGCTGGCTGCAGTATTTTTACTGCAGAGCTGGTGGCCATCTTACGAGCTCTTGAGCATATGCGTTCCTGCTCAGATGCGTCCGTCGTCATCTGCAGTGACTCCCTGAGCAGCCTCCAGGCCATCGACCGCTGCTATCCCTCCTCTCCTCTGGTGTCCTCTATTCGGGAGTCTGTTTCCACCATTACCCACTCTGGTCGTTCGGTGGTTTTTGTTTGGACGCCAGGTCACGTTGGCATCCCGGGGAACGAACGTGTTGACAGGCTGGCCAAAGGGGCGATAGACGCCCCAGCTTTGGAGATCGGCCTTACGGCTCGCGACCAACAGCTGGTGTTGCGCCGTAAGGTACTTGGGATGTGGGCTGCTGAGTGGCGTGGCATGACAGCCCCAAATAAACTACGGGCTGTCAAGGGGACGACCGATGTGTGGCGTTCCTCCCTGCGGGCTTCTCGCAGGGACTCGGTAGTCCTGTGTCGGCTGCGCATCGGCCATACCTACCTGACGCACGGCCATCTGTTACGTCAGGAGGATCCCCCCTTGTGTCAGTGTGGGTCCCGGCTGACGGTCGGCCACATTTTGCTGGAGTGTCCTCGACTGCGCACACTCCGGCAATCTTTTAATCTCCCGGGCACTTTGGCTTTGGTTTTATCCGACGATGCCTCCATGGCTGATACCGTTTTAAATTTTATCCGTGGTAGTCCGTTTTATGGTTCGATTTAGGGAGGTCCTGCGCCTTTCCCTTTCTGTGTCTATTGTCCTTGTGTCTGTTGCTGTTCTGGTGTGCCGTGAGATGGTTGACTCTTTCCCATTTTTGATCTCGTGGTCAGTCAACCAGTCTCCGGCCATCTTCCTTTCTTCTGTTTCTTTCTGTCTGGTGTTCCTCTGTCCTGTTCTTGTCTGTAGTGTTTGTTGCTGAATTTGTGTGCTTTTAGCGCCTGGGGGGACGTCTCCTCCCCCTTTGGTTTTTATCTGCTTCGTAGATTTTCGGCTCGCCTGATTTTGGAATGGGGGACTGATGACCTTCGCTGTTTAGTCCCCCTTAAACATCCAACAACCACCACCACCACCACCGACTGCGGGTTGGGGACACGCGGCTGACCCACGGCCACTTACTGCTCCGTGAGGACCCCCCTCTCTGTCGCTGCGACTCGGCATTGACAGTGGTCCACATTTTGTTGGACTGTCCACTTTTAGCTGTGCTCAGCCCCCCTGCGGGTTCGGGGGTTAGAATAGGCCCGCGGTATTCCTGCCTGTCGTAAGAGGCGACTAAAAGGAGTCTCAAACGTTTCGGCCTTACGTGATGGTCCCCTCTCGGGTTTGACCTCCATCTATCTAAATTATTCCGAAGAGCGAGCCAATTGGGGAAGGGCTCCTTACATGGTGCACTGTATCCTTCGTGCAATTAGACCTATAGCCGTCTTTCTCGTCGTTGCAATGGTGTCCCGCTCGTTTTCGATCTCTTGGGCGATTACCACGCTGCGCTCTGCAGTGTTTCTTTTAACTGTGACGACGACCTTGGCCATTTTTGCACCTAAGATCCAGCACGGTAGCCAGTCCGTTGTGGTGGGGTCGCCATGTACCCTCTTGGTTGTAGCCCCCTGACAACACAGGGATCGCTCTACTGATGCCTGCGCCGTTCACTCCCCACGTATGCCAAGGAGTAGATGCCCATCTCCCTTGGGGCATCAGGACTCCCGGCAATGGCCATCCTGCCAGGTGGCCTTTGCTGTGGCTGGGTGGCGCCCGTGGGGAGGGCCCTTGGTCGGAGTAGGTGGCATCAGGGCGGATGACCCGCAATGAAGCGTGGTACATCATCTCTCGCTGGCGGCCAGCCGCCAGCATTCTCTAAGCGTTCTCGGGCTCAATTTAATGCTGAAAAGTACAATCCGAAAACGTTCCCCTCTCTGGCCACGCCGTGGGAGGAACGTAAATCTCAGGATGGCAGTAGCACTTATTCGCCCCGATTCTTAGTTTGTACGAGAGCTGATGGGGAGTCTTTTCTCTCAACAAAGCCTCAGTTCTTCGTCGAGCATTTAGAGGACAAGTTTGGGGAGGTGGAGGGCTTGTCAAAAATGCGCTCTGGATCGGTCCTGATCCAAACGGCATCCTCTGCCCAGTCACGACTGTTACTTGCTTGTGACAAGTTGGGGGATGTTGCTGTTACGATCACACCGCATAAGAGTTTAAATATGGTCCAGGGAGTTATTTACCATAATGACCTTCTTTTGCAGTCTGATGACGAGCTGCGCGCCAACTTAGAGCGCAGAGGTGTACATTTCGTCCGGCGCGTTCATCGGGGTCCGAAGGAAAATCAGATAGCTACCGGTGCCTTCATCTTGGCCTTCGAGGGTGATACGTTACCGGAAAAGGTCAAGGTGATGGTCTACCGATGTGACGTCAGGCCCTATATTCCTCCCCCGATGCGGTGCTTCAAGTGCTGGAAGTTTGGCCATATGTCTTCCCGCTGCACTTCCAGCCTCACATGTCGAGATTGTGGACGCCCGTCTCATCCCGATACTCCATGTGTCCCGCCTCCCATCTGTGTCAACTGCGGGGAGCACCATTCACCTTGCTCGCCAGACTGCAGAATCTTCCAGAAAGAACGCAAAATCATGGAATATAAGACCCTGGACCGACTGACTTATTCTGTGGCCAAGCGGAAATACGACCGATTACATCCCGTGCGAATGACGTCATCCTACGCCGTCGCTACAACACCTGTGCTCGCCCCATCAGTTTCACGACTTCCAGCCAGCTCGATAACCAGTAAGACTCCTCCTGCCCCCTTGCCAGTGGGGAGCTCTACCCACCGGGTTGCTCCTGCGCCACCTACCTCAGGGGCAACACCATCCCCCCCATCAGGGACGTCCGTCCCTGCTTCTAAGCTGGAGAAGTGTCCAACTTCTTCGGCTTCTCACGCTCGCAAGGGGTCCCTCGGGTCCCTCCCTTCCCAGGTTTCCACCAGTGGGAAGGCTGACGACCGCCAGTGGCGTAAGTGCCCGCAATCAGCTGGTCGACGGGCTTCACGATCCTCCTCAGTCCCGGAGACTGAATCGGTGAAGCCCTCCCAGCCAGTTAAACCCAAGGAGCAGCGTGAGAAATCAAAGAAGAAGAACTCTAAGCCCAAGGAACTCGCGGTGGCAGCCACCCCACCGCCACCTTACAGCTCTGCGTCTGAGGACGAGGTGGAGATCCTGGCGTCCGCTGAGGACCTAAAACTCGCCGGTCCCTCAGACGCCATGGATAACACTAGCACGGGTGCTCAGTCGGAGGCAGCAGGTGACCCAGCGGCGTAATCTGCCTTCCCCGTCCCGTCACGCCTTTCTCAGCCATGGACAATACCATCCTCCAGTGGAACTGCAGCGGTTTCTTCCACCATCTCGCTGAGCTCCGCCAACTTATCAGCCTTCACCCTTTCTTCTGCATTGCTCTCCAGGAAACTTGGTTTCCAGCAATGCGAACCCCCGCCCTCCGTGGCTATCGGGGTTATTATAAGAACCGAGCAGCTTATGAAAGGGTGTCTGGTGGCGTCTGCATATATGTCCTTCACACTCTGCACAGCGAGTCTGTCCCTCTCCAGACGCCTTTAGAGGCTATCGCTGTACGCGTGTGGACGCCACAGGCTGTTACCGTCTGCAGTCTTTACATTCCACCGGATGGTGATGTCTCGCAGCATGTCCTGGCTGCACTGGTCGCCCAATTGCCGCCACCTTTCTTGCTATTGGGCGACTTCAACGCCCATAACCCTCTGTGGGGTGGGTCAGTGGCAACAGGTCGAGGCGCCATCGTTGAGCATTTATTGTCGCAGCTCGATCTCTCGCTGTTAAATGATGGTGCCTTCACACACTTCAGTGTGGCGCATGGCACCTACTCCGCCATTGACCTTTCCATCTGTAGCCATAGCCTCTTACCGTCTGTCCAATGGAGTGTGCATGACGACCTGTGTGGTAGTGACCACTTTCCGATCTTTTTGTCACTACCACAGCGCCACTGTTATGGGCGCCCTAGCAGATGGGCTCTGAATAAGGCTGACTGGGACTTGTTCTCCTCCACTGCCGCTTTTGAGCCTCTCTCTACCGATGACATTGATGCGGTGGTTCAATCGGTCACCACCGGCATCGTTACTGCCGCCGAATCTGCCATTCCCCATTCCTGTGGGTCCCCTCGGCGGAAGGCTGTGCCTTGGTGGTCGCCTGAGATCGCTGAAGCGATTAAAGATCGCCGGCGGGCGCTCCAGCGTCACAAGCGACATCCCTCCTTAGCCCACCTTATCGCCTTCAAACGGCTGCGTGCGCGGGCCCGCCTCCTTATCCGCCAGGGCAAGAAGGAGTGCTGGGAGCGGTATGTGTCCACGATTGGCCTCCATGTCACTCCCTCGCAGGTCTGGGCCAAGATTCGACGCGTCTACGGCTATCGGACCCCTGCCAGCGTCCCTGCGCTCTCACTGAATGGAGCCGTTTGTACCGACTCCGACGTCATTGCAAATCGCTTAGCAGAGCATTTTGCTATGAGTTCCGCTTCTGCGAATTACCCCCAGGCCTTCCGCTCCATTAAAGAGCGGCTGGAACGTCGGAGCCTTTCGTTTCGCAGCAACCACCCGGAATCTTACAATGCTCCATTCAGTGAGTGGGAATTTCGCAGTGCCCTAGCTGCTTGCCCTGATACCGCTCCTGGGCCAGATGGCATCCACTGTCAGATGCTGAAACACCTTTCAGTGGACTGCCAGCGGCGCCTTCTCGATCTTTACAACCGTCTTTGGGTCGAGGGGGAGTTTCCGTCGCAATGGCGGGAAGGCATTGTCATCCCCGTTTTGAAACCTGGAAAGAACCGTTTAGAGGTGGACAGCTACCGTCCCATTAGCCTCACCAACGTTCTTTGTAAGTTGCTTGAACGGATGGGGAGCCGGCGCTTGAATTGGGTACTGGAGTCTCGGGGCCTTCTGGCTCCATCTCAGGGTGGGTTCCGTAAAGGCCGCTCCGCCGCCGACAATCTGGTGAGCCTGGAGTCGGCCATCCGTACTGCCTTTTCCCGCCGTCAGCACCTGGTCGCTGTCTTTTTCGACATGCGGAAGGCGTACGCTACGACGTGGCGTCATCACATTCTTTCTACGCTCCATGGATGGGGTCTTCGGGGTCCTCTGCCGATTTTTATCCGCAATTTTCTGTCGTGTCGTACCTTCCGCGTGCAAGTCGCGGCCTCGTATAGTTCCTCCCACGTCCAGGAGAACGGTGTGCCACAGGGTTCCGTTTTAAGTGTCTGTCTGTTTTTAATAGCCATTAACGGTCTTGCTGCGGCCGTGGGAAACTCTGTCTCCGCTTCCCTGTATGCTGACGGCTTCTGCCTTTATTACAGCTCTCCCAGCATTGCAGCTGTTGAACGTCAGCTACAGGGCGCTATCCGTAAGGCGCAGTCTTGGGCTGTAGCCCATGGGTTTCAGTTTTCGGCAGCCAAGACCCGCGTTATGCATTTCTGCCGGCGCCGAACAGTCCATCCTGAGCCGCGGCTTTATCTTGCCGACGAACTCCTTGCTGTGGTGGAGACCCACAGGTTTTTGGGGGTGGTTTTCGATGCCCGGTTGACTTGGCTGCCTCATATCCGGCAGCTTAAACAGACGTGTTGGCGGCATCTAAACGCTCTGAGATGCTTGAGCCACACCCGCTGGGGCGCCGACCGCTTTACCCTGTTGCGGCTCTACCAGGCGTTAATCCAGTCCCGTCTGGATTATGGGAGCCTGGCTTATGGCTCAGCATCCCCATTTGCGTTACAGGTGCTGGACCCACTTCTCCACAGCGGGATACGCCTTGCCACTGGTGCTTTCTGCACCAGCCCCGTGGACAGCGTACTAGTGGAGGCAGGTGTACCTCCCCTGCGGTTCCGACGCCAACGTTTGCTGGCCGCTTATGCTGCCCATGTTCTAAGCTCGCCCGGGCATCCAAATTATCGTCTCCTGTTCCCGCGATCGGTCGTCCATCTGCCAGATCGTCGGCCCCGGTCTGGTTGTACAATAGCGGTCCGCGTCAAAGAGCTTCTCTCTGGGCTTCAGGTTTTCACTGTTCCACCTACTTTCCGGGCTACTTTGCATACACCCCCATGGTGTGTTCGTCGCCCTTGCCTTCGGCTGGACCTGGCACAGGGCCCGAAGGACTCAGTCCCTCCAGAGGCCTTCCGCCGCCGCTTTTCTTCTATCCTGGCCACGTATCAGGGCTCTGGTATTGTCTACACTGATGGTTCGATGGTTGCTGGTCGTGTCGGGTATGCGCTCACTCTAGGGGACCGTTCCGAACAATGTTCCTTGCCGGATGGCTGCAGCGTTTACACTGCTGAACTGGTCGCCATCTTTCGTGCCCTAGAGTATATCCGCTCCTGCTCAGGTGAGTCCTTCGTTATCTGTAGCGATTCCCTGAGCGGTTTACGAGCTCTCGACCAGTGTTTCCCTCGTTCTCGTTTGGTGATGGCAATCCACGAGTCTCTGCATACTCTCGCCTGTTGCGGCCGCTCTGTGGTCTTTGTGTGGACCCCCGGTCATGTCGGTATCCCGGGTAACGAACATGTTGACCGCCTGGCGAAAGAGGCCACCAGCAAGCCATCTCTGGACCTTGGCCTCCCTGAGACTGATTTGCGGGCAGTCTTCCGCCGCAAAATCTTGGCGCTATGGGACGAGGAATGGCGCGAACTGACAATGTCCAATAAACTCCGTGCTGTCAAGGAGACGACGGCTGTGTGGCGGTGCAGGGACTCGGTCGTTCTTTGCCGGCTCCGCATTGGCCACTCCCGGCTGACACACAGTTATTTACTGCGCCGGGAGGACCCTCCTGTATGTCGCTGCGGGGCGGCTTTGACAGTGGCCCACATTCTGTTGGCCTGCCCCCTTTTAGCTGTGGTCAGGCAGACATTTGCGCTGCCTGATACGCTCCCTGCCCTTTTAACAGACGACTCCACTATGGCTGACTTAGTTTTACGTTTTATTCGGGCAGGGGGATTTTATCATTTAATCTGAGTGTTTCTGTTTTATTTTATTGTTTTGTGTTGATTCTGGCCTTTGGCCTATGATTTTACACTGATTTTTTAATGTGTTTCTAAGTGGTTGGCTTTTCCTTTTTTATTTCTATGGTCGGCCAACCACCGTCATTCTCTATGTGGTTTTCGTTCGTTTTGTCTTGTCTTTGTCTCAGTCTCTCCTGTTCTGTATCGTCTGTGATCTCTTCTGTTCCTCGTTTTTATTCTCTGTGGGTGTTCTTTGTCTTTGGAAAAAGGGACCGATGACCATGGCAGTCTGGTCCCTTTAATCCCTCAAACCAACCAACCAACCAACCAGCTGTGCTCAGGCAGTCGTTCGCACTGCCTGACACGCTCCCTGCCCTTTTACTAGATGACTCTGCTATGGCTGACTTAGTTTTACGTTTTATTCGGGCAGGGGGTTTTTATCGTTTAATCTGAGTGTTTATGTTTTTAGTGTTGATTCTGGCTTTTAGCCTCTGATTTTAAACTGAGTTTTTAATGTGTTCTTGGTGGTTGGCTTTTCCTCTTTTTTTTCTCTATGGTCGGCCATCCACTGTCACACTCTGTGTGTTTTAATTTGTTTTGTCTGATCTCTGTCGGAGTCTTTCTTGTCCCGTGTCGTCTGAAGACTTTCCTGCTGTTCGTTTTTATTCTCTTTGGGCGGTTTTAATTTTTTTGGAAAAAGGGACCGATGACCATCTCAGTCTGGTCCCTTTAATCCCACAAACCAACCAACCAACCTACACAGAATTTGCCTCGCCTATTCATACAGCTGGGTCAAACTCGAGTTTTCTCTGAACACAGTCGATTACGGAAATCGCATTTAGCGTCTGCTGCCCATAAATAACTTCACTCTGATGCAAGTTTTCATGGTTACGCTAGACGTGAACCTATTATGCTTACGATGGGACACAGAATTGGCCTCGACTTTTCATACAACTGGGACCTTCCGACGCCTATATTACTCAGGGGAACACGGTATGGGCGTGAAACGTCTCCTCGGTATAAAAACTTGACTCCAATGCTCTTTTCCATGTTTTTTCTACATGTGGGTCTATCACGTTTATGATGGTACACAGATATCGTTTCGCTTATTCATACAACTGGGACGAACCAGAGCTTTCTCTGAACTGAGTCAATTACGGAAAGTGCATGTAACGTTTCCTGCCCATAAATACCTTCTCTCTGATTCAAGTTTCCATGGTTACGCAAGACTTGAACTATGATGGTTACGATGGGACACAGAACTGGCCTCGACTTTTCATACAACAGGGATCTTCCGACGTCTGTATTACTGAGGCGAATACGGTAACGGCGTGAAACGTCTCCTCGGTATAAAAAACTTGACTATGATGCTCTTTTCCATGTTTATTCTACATGTGTGTCTATCACATTTAGCATGGTACACAGAAATTGCCTCGCATATTCATACAACTGGGACGAACCCGAGTTTTCTCTTAACTCAGTCGATTACGGAAAGCGCCTGTAACGTCTGCTGCCCATAAATAACTTCTCTCTGATGCTAGTTTCCAAGGTTACGCTAGACTTGAACCTATAATGCTTACGATGGAACACAGAATTTGCCTCGACTTTTCATACAACTGGGAGGGGCAAGGGCGTGAAACGTCTCCTGAGAGTAAAAAACTTGACTGCGATGCTCTTTTCCATGTTTATCCTACATGTGGGCCTATCACGTTTACGATGGTATACAGAAATTGCTTCGCCTATTAGTACAACTGGGACGAACCCGCATTTTCACTTAACTCAGTCGATTGCGGAAAGCGCATGTAACGTCGGCCGCCCATAAATAGCTTCTCTCTGCTGCAAGTTTCCATAGTTACGCTAGACTTGAACCTATCATGCTTACGATGGTACACCGAAAAATCCTCCACTTTTCATACAACAGGGACCTTTCGACTTCTGAGGCGAATACGGTAAGGGCGCGAAACGTCTATTCGGTATAAAAAATTGACTCCGATTCTCTTTTCCATGTTTATTCTACATGTTTGACTATCACGTTTACGATGGTACACAGAAATTGCCTCGCCTATTCATACAACTGGGACGATCCCGAATATTCTCTGAACTCAGTCGATTACGGAAAGCGCATGTAACGTCTGCTGCCCATAAATAACTTCTCTCTGGCCCCCAGGGGCTCAGCATACATTTGCTGAGTAAGGGCTTGGCGACCCCGGGGTCCTGAGCTGGGGACTGGTCGGCGCCGCCAGTCTCCTGTCACCGTAACCCCCGGACATGCTTCAGCGACCACCGTATGGTGCGGCGGTGGAATGTTGTGTGCTGCGGGGAATGGTAATCTTGGCTTGACCGCCTGGATTGCGAGGAAGGCCGACCTCTATAAAAAACCCTCAATCTTCCGGTGTGCTCCGCGCCTATGAGATGCATGGCTGTTGAGGTGGAACAGTCGCAAGCGGGCAACCTCTGGGGCACCTGCCGCACCCCAGTTGTATACGGCTTACTCAGGCACGCGGGGCTCTGTCTGAGCGGACCTTTAGTTCCCCAGCTGCTCGTGGGACCGCAATGGATCCTTCGACCTCTACATTCCTCCCTACCAGTGGCTTGCGTGGGCCACTGGTAGGAAAACACACCCCATCGAAGAAGCGACTTCGTGCTGCGAGTCCTATAGCGCCTAGTGTTGATCGAGATTTATCAGACTGTCGTAACAGAGCACATGCTGATAATCAGAATGTGTTTTTGATTATTAAACGGAAGGAGGGTAGCTTTGAGAGGGTTTCTCCCTTTTACATCCACAAGGGTCTTGAGGGAATTGCAGGAACACTTAAATCTATGAAGCGACTGCGCAATGGGACTCTGTTAGTTGAGACATCTAGTTCCCGTCAAGTCGCTTCTCTTTGGAAAGCAACCTGTCTGGTGAGTACGCTATCGAGACCGATCTCCACCCCACTCTGAAATACAGTAAGGGTGTTGTGATCTGTTGTGGCGTAACAAGCCTGCTACGCCACACTGGGAAGGGAGCCGAAAGAAAGGCACGTGTACACACACGCCGACTGGCGTCAAGTCTGGAACAGGATAACTATTGAATGGTAGCAAGAAAAGTACGTAGCTGCTTTATACTTAACTTTTAATCTTGGTTTGTTTACACGTTCTTCTTAAGACATTTATACGATAACTCTCAAACTAGGTAAGGCTAATGGCGCCTTGCTAGGTCGTAGCCATGGACTTAGCAGAAGGCTATTCTAACTGTCTCTCGGCAAATGAGAGGAAGGCTTCGTCCGTAGTGTCGCTAGCAATGTCGTCCGTACAATTGGGGCGAGTACTCGTCCGTCTCTCGAGACCTGCCTTGTGGTGGCGCTAGGTCTGCGATCACACAGTGGCGACACGTGGGTCCGACATGTACTAAATGGACGGCGGCCGATTTAAGCTACCACCTAGCAAGTGTGGTGTCTGGCGGTGACACCACATGATATGTAGGTACTTGGTGGATATCCCCATAGACGAGTTAAAATCTGAATGCACTGATGAAGGTATTGTTGACGTGCAGCATATTATGAAACGAGTCGATGGGGACCTAGTCAAATCCGACTCGTTTATTCTCACGTTCAGTTGCCCACGACTCCCAGAGCATGTTAAAGCGGGGTTCTTACGTTTGCCAGTAAGGCCATATTTCCCCAACCCAATGCGCTGTTTTAAATGTCAGCGCTTTGGACATACTACGTTGGGGTGCAATGGGATAGCCACTTGTGGTAAATGTGGTCAGCCTGCCCATGAAGGAGCTGATTGTTCATCGCCTGTGAAGTGCGTGAATTGCTCTGGGAGTCACCCTGTCTGGAGCCGGGGATGCCCCATCTATCTCGACGAACGGAAGATACAGGAGATTAAAACATCTAAGCGCATCCCCTATGGTGAGGCCAAGAAGCTCTTTAAGGCCGTGCAACCTCCTGTGTTTACTACATCTTTCGCTTCCGCTCTGAAAAAAACCGTACAAATGGCCACTGTTGCTACGCAAACGGAGGTTGCTAGTGTTAGCACTAATACCTGCGTTTGCCCCTTGCGGGTTCGGGGGTTAGAATAGGCCCGTGGTATTCCTGCCTGTCGTAAGAGGCGACTAAAAGGAGTCTCAAACGTTTCGGCCTTATGTGATGGTCCCCTCTCGGGTTTGACCTCCATCTATCTAAATTATTCCGAAGAGCGAGCCAATTGGGGAAGGGCACCTTACATGGTGCACTGTATCCTTCGTGCAATTAGACCTATCGCCGTCTTTCTCGTCGTTGCAATGGTGTCCCGCTCGTTTTCGATCTCTTGGGCGATTACCACGCTGCACTCTGCAGTGTTTCTTTTAACTGTGACGACGACCTTGGCCATTTTTGCACCTAAGATCCAGCACGGTAGCCGGTCCGTTGTGGTGGGGTCGCCATGTACCCTCTTGGTTGTAGCCCCCTGACAACACAGGGATCGCTCTACTGATGCCTGCGCCGTTCACTCCCCACGTATGCCAAGGAGTAGATGCCCATCTCCCTGGGGCATCAGGACTCCCGGCAATGGCCATCCTGCCAGGTGGCCTTTGCTGTGGCTGGGTGGCGCCCGTGGGGAGGGCCCTTGGTCGGAGTAGGTGGCATCAGGGCGGATGACCCGCAATGAAGCGTGGTACATCATCTATCGCTGGTGGGCCTCCACCAGCAGTCTCTAAGCGATCGAGGTCTAACCTCAACGTGAAGAAATTGGATCAGCGATCGTTTCCCTCCCTAGCTACTCCATGGGAGGAACGACTTGCTCAAGAAGGCAGTGGAGAATATTCACCCCGGTACCTCGTGTGTACGCGGGTTGATGGAGAATCTTTCATGTCGACCAAGCCCCAGTTTTTTGTGGAGCATTTAGAGGACAAGTTCGGGGAGGTGGAGGGCCTGTCCAAGATGCGCTCTGGTTCTGTGCTCATCAAAACGGCATCCTCTGCCCAGTCACGGAGGTTGCTCAATTGTGACAAGTTGGGGGATGTTTCCGTTAGCATCACGCCGCATAAGAGTCTCAACATGGTCCAGGGTATTATATTCCACAGGGATCTTCTTCTGCAGTCCGACGATGAATTACGCGCCAACCTCGAACGACGAGGTGTTCACTTCGTCCGGCGCGTCCATCGGGGTCCGAGGGATAATCAGGTAGCCACCGGTGCCTTCATCTTGGCCTTTGAGGGTGATGTCTTACCCGAAAAGGTTAAGGTGATGGTTTACCGTTGTGATGTGAAACCATATATCCCTCCTCCGATGCGGTGTTTTAAATGCTGGAAGTTCGGGCACATGTCATCTCGCTGTACTTCCAGCATCACGTGTCGGGATTGCGGACGTCCTTCGCATCCTGATACTCCATGTGCTCCGCCTCCCATTTGTGTTAACTGTGGAGAACACCATTCCCCCTGCTCACCGGACTGTCGGATCTTCCAGAAGGAAAGGAAGATAATGGAATATAAGACCCTGGACCGCCTGACCTACACCGAGGCAAGGCAGAAATATGAGCGGCTACATCCCGTGCCCATGACATCCACCTATGCCGCTGCTGCACAAGCAGTCCGATCCTCTCCCGTGTCGTCACGTACTGCTGCCTCTCAGCCATGTCTCACTGCACCGGCCCCCTTGGTTGTTGGGGGCACTTCGCCCACTGTTGCTCCATCTACTCCAGGAGCAACACCACCCCAACCATCGGGGACATTCGTCCCCCCTTCCCAGCCGGAGAAGCGTAGGGCTTCTTCGGCCACTCCAGCCAGGAAGGGGTCCCTTGGGGCCCTCCCTTCCCAGGCTTTGCCCAGTGTCAAAGCGGATACCCGCAAAGTTTTGAAACAACAACCGGTCGCTGGTCATAGGGCTTCACGGTCGTCGTCCGTCCCTGAGACTGACCCAGTGGGGCCCTCCCAGCCAGACCCTCCCAAGGCACAGCGTGCGAAGCCGTTGAAGAAAAAGGCTCCCAAGCAACCTGACATTGCGGTGGCACCTGTCCCACCGCCACCCTCAAACTCTGCGTCTGAGGACGAGGTGGAGATCCTGGCGTCCGCTGAGGACCTCGATCTCGCCAGTCCCTCCAGCGCCATGGAAAGCACTGGCGCAGGTGCTCACTTGGAGGCAGCAGGTGACCCAGCGGCGTAATCTGCCTTCCCAGTCCCGTCACGCCTTTCCCAGCCATGGACAACACCATCCTCCAGTGGAACTGCGGCGGTTTCTTCCACCATCTAGCTGAGCTCCGCCAACTTATCGGCCTTCACCCTTTCTTCTGCATTGCTCTCCAGGAAACTTGGTTTCCAGCAATGCGAACCCCCGCCCTCCGTGGCTGTCGGGGTTATTATAAGAACCGAGCAGCTTATGAAAGGGTGTCTGGTGGCGTCTGCATATATGTTCTTCACACTCTGCACAGCGAGTCTGTCCCTCTCCAGACGCCTTTAGAGGCTGTCGCTGTACGCGTGTGGACGCCACAGGCTGTTACTGTCTGCAGTCTTTACCTTCCGCCGGATGGTGATGTCTCGCAGCATGTCCTGGCTGCATTGGTCGCCCAATTGCCGCCACCTTTCTTGCTATTGGGCGACTTCAACGCCCATAACCCTCTGTGGGGTGGGTCAGTGGCCACAGGTCGAGGCGCCATCATTGAGCATGTATTGTCGCAGCTCGATCTCTCGCTGTTAAATGATGGTGCCTTCACACACTTCAGTGTGGCGCATGGCACCTACTCCGCCATTGACCTTTCAATCTGTAGCCATAGCCTCTTACCGTCTGTCCAATGGAGTGTGCATGACGACCTGTGTGGTAGTGACCATTTTCCGATCTTTTTGTCACTACCACAGCGCCACTCTTCTGGGCGCCCTAGCAGATGGGCTATGAATAAGGCTGACTGGGACTTGTTCTCCTCCACTGCCGCTTTTGAGCCTCTCTCTACCGATGACATTGATGCGGTGGTTCAATCGGTCACCACCGGCATCGTTACTGCCGCCGAATCTGCCATTCCCCATTCCTGTGGGTCCCCTCGGCGGAAGGCTGTGCCTTGGTGGTCGCCTGAGATCGCTGAAGCGATTAAAGATCGCCGGCGGGCGCTCCAGCGTCACAAGCGACACCCCTCCCTCGACCACCTTATCGCCTTCAAACGGCTGCTCCCCCTGCGGGTTCGGGGGTTAGAATAGGCCCGCGGTATTCCTGCCTGTCGTAAGAGGCGACTAAAAGGAGTCTCAAACGTTTCGGCCTTATGTGATGGTCCCCTCTCGGGTTTGACCTCCATCTATCCAAATTATTCCGAAGAGCGAGCCAATTGGGGAAGGGCACCTTACATGGTGCACTGTATCCTTCGTGCAATTAGACCTATTGCCGTCTTTCTCGTCGTTGCGATGGTGTCCCGCTCGTTTTCGATCTCCTGGGCGATTACCACGCTGCACTCTGCAGTGTTTCTTTTAACTGTGACGACGACCTTGGCCATTTTTGCACCTAAGATCCAGCACGGTAGCCAGTCCGTTGTGGTGGGGTCGCCATGTACCCTCTTGGTTGTAGCCCCCTGACAACACAGGGATCGCTCTACTGATGCCTGCGCCGTTCACTCCCCACGTATGCCAAGGAGTAGATGCCCATCTCCCTGGGGCATCGGGACTCCCGGCAATGGCCATCCTGCCAGGTGGCCTTTGCTGTGGCTGGGTGGCGCCCGTGGGGAGGGCCCTTGGTCGGAGTAGGTGGCATCAGGGCGGATGACCCGCAATGAAGCGTGGTACATCATCTGTCGCTGGCGGCCAGCCGTCAGCGGTCTCTAAGCGTTCGAGAGCCCATTTTAAAGGTAACGTTTATGACCCCAAATCGTTCCCCTCCCTCGCCACACCATGGGAGGAACGACAGGCATTGCGTGACACTGAGACGTATTCGCCCAGATATCTTGTCTGTACCAGAGCTGATGGGGAATCTTTTCTATCCGTGAAGCCTCAGTTCTTTGTAGAGCATTTAGAGGACAAGTTCGGTGAGGTGGAGGGCTTGTCCAAGATGCGGTCTGGATCGGTGTTGATAAAAACGGCATCCTCTGCCCAGTCACGGAGGTTGCTCACTTGTGACAAGTTGGGGGATGTTTCCGTTAGCATCACGCCGCATAAGAGTCTGAACATGGTCCAGGGTATTATATTCCACCGGGATCTTCTTCTGCAGTCCGACGATGAATTACGCGCCAACCTCGAACGACGAGGTGTTCACTTCGTCCGGCGCGTCCATCGGGGTCCGAGGGATAATCAGGTCGCCACCGGTGCCTTCATCTTGGCCTTTGAGGGTGATGTCTTACCCGAAAAGGTTAAGGTGATGGTTTACCGTTGTGATGTGAAACCATATATCCCTCCTCCGATGCGGTGTTTTAAATGCTGGAAGTTCGGGCACATGTCATCTCGCTGTACTTCCAGCATGACGTGTCGGGATTGCGGGCATCCTTCGCATCCCGATACTCCATGTGCCCCGCCTCCTATCTGTGTTAACTGCGGAGAACACCATTCCCCCTGCTCGCCGGACTGTAGGATATTGCAGCAAGAACGGAAGATAATGGAATATAAGACCTTGGACCGGCTGACCTACCCCGAGGCTAGACGGAAATATGAGAGGCTCCATCCTGTGGCAAT
The DNA here is from genome assembly GCF_021461395.2 of Schistocerca americana. Classification (NCBI taxonomy): domain Eukaryota; kingdom Metazoa; phylum Arthropoda; class Insecta; order Orthoptera; family Acrididae; genus Schistocerca; species Schistocerca americana. The sequence goes on along the minus strand of NC_060119.1, from coordinate 27,593,320 downwards.
GCCATCAACTTACGCCGCTGCTGCAACGACGGTTCTCCCGTCATCACGAATCGGCTCTAAGATCGGTCAGCATCCACCGGCCCCCTTGCTTGTGGGGGGCACTTCACACCCTGTTGCTCCTGCTCCATCCTCTCCAGGAGCAACGCCCTCCCAACCATCAGGGACATCAGCTCCCCCTTCCCAGCCGGAGAAGCGTAAGACTTCTTCGGCTGCTCTCGCCAGGAAGGGATCCCTTGGGGCTCTCCCTTCACCAGTTCCGACCAGTGGAAAAGCGGACGCCCGCAAGTGGTTGAAACAACCGCCAGTCCCTGGTCGTCGGGCCTCGCGGTCGTCGTCTGTCCCTGAGACTGACCCGGTGAAGCCCATGCCGCCTGAACTGCCGAAGGCGCAGCGTGACAAGCAAACAAAGAAGAAAGTCCCCAAGCCCAACGGTATTGCGGTGGCACCGATCCCACCGCTTCCTACAAGCTCTGCCTCTGAGGACGAGGTGGAGATTCTGGCGTCCGCTGAGGACCTCGCTCTTGCCGGTCCCTCGGACGCAATGGATGGCATTTGTACGGATGCTCCATCGGAGGCAGCAGGTGACCCAGTGGCGTAATCTGCCTTCCCAGTCTCCTCACGCCTTTCCCAGCCATGGACAACACCATCCTCCAGTGGAACTGCAGCGGTTTCTTCCACCATCTAGCCGAGCTCCGTCAACTTATCAGCCTTCACCCTTTCTTCTGCATTGCTCTCCAGGAAACTTGGTTTCCAGCGATGCGAACCCCCGCCCTCCGTGGCTATCGGGGTTATTACAAGAACCGAGCAGCTTATGAAAGGGTGTCTGGTGGCGTCTGCATATATGTCCTTCACACTCTGCACAGCGAGTCTGTCCCTCTCCAGACGCCTTTAGAGGCTGTTGCTGTACGCGTGTGGACGCCACAGGCTGTTACCGTCTGCAGTCTTTACATTCCACCGGATGGTGATGTCTCGCAGCATGTCCTGGCTGCACTGGTCGCCCAATTGCCGCCACCTTTCTTGCTATTGGGCGACTTCAACGCCCATAACACTCTGTGGGGTGGGTCAGTGGCAACAGGTCGAGGCACCATCATTGAGCATGTATTGTCGCAGCTCGATCTCTCGCTGTTAAATGATGGTGCCTTCACACACTTCAGTGTGGCGCATGGCACCTACTCCGCCATTGACCTTTCAATCTGTAGCCATAGCCTCTTACCGTCTGTCCAATGGAGTGTGCATGACGACCTGTGTGGTAGTGACCATTTTCCGATCTTTTTGTCACTACCACAGCGCCACTCTTCTGGGCGCCCTAGCAGATGGGCTATGAATAAGGCTGACTGGGACTTGTTCTCCTCCACTGCCGCTTTTGAGCCTCTCTCTACCGATGACATTGATGCGGTGGTTCAATCGGTCACCACCGGCATCGTTACTGCCGCCGAATCTGCCATTCCCCGTTCTTCTGGGTCCGCTCGGCGGAAGGCTGTGCCTTGGTGGTCGCCTGAGATCGCTGAAGCGATTAAAGATCGCCGGCGGGCGCTCCAGCGTCACAAGCGACACCCCTCCCTTGACCACCTTATCGCCTTCAAACGGCTGCGTGCGCGGGCCCGCCTCCTTATCCGCCAAGGCAAGAAGGAGTGCTGGGAGCGGTATGTGTCCACCATTGGCCTCCATGTCACTCCCTCGCAGGTCTGGGCCAAGATTCGACGCGTCTACGGCTATCGGCCACCTGCCAGCGTCCCTGCGCTCTCACTGAATGGAGCAGTTTGTACTGACTCCGACGTCATTGCCCATCGCTTAGCAGAGCATTTTACTATGAGTTCCGCTTCTGCGAATTACCCCCAGGCCTTCCGCTCCATTAAAGAGCGGATGGAACGTCGGAGCCTTTCGTTTCGCACCAACCACCCAGAATCTTACAATGCTCCATTTAGTGAGTGGGAATTTCGCAGTGCCCTCGCTGCTTGCCCTGATACCGCTCCTGGGCCAGATGGCATCCACTGTCAGATGCTGAAACACCTTTCAGTGGACTGCCAGCGGCGCCTTCTCGATCTTTACAACCGTCTTTGGGTCGAGGGGGAGTTTCCGTCGCAATGGCGGGAAGGCATTGTCCTCCCCGTTTTGAAGCCTGGAAAGAACCCTCTGGAGGTGGACAGCTACCGTCCCATTAGCCTCACCAACGATCTTTGCAAGTTGCTTGAACGGATGGTGAGCCGGCGCTTGAATTGGGTACTGGAGTCTCGGGGCCTTCTGGCTCCATCTCAGGGTGGGTTCCGTAAAGGCCGCTCCGCCGCCGACAATCTGGTGAGCCTGGAGTCGGCCATCCGTACTGCCTTTTCCCGCCGTCAGCATTTGGTCGCTGTCTTTTTCGACATGCGGAAGGCGTACGATACGACGTGGCGTCATCACATTCTTTCTACGCTTCATGGATGGGGTCTTCGGGGTCCTCTGCCGATTTTTATCCGCAATTTTCTGTCGTGTCGTACCTTCCGCGTGCAAGTCGCGGCCTCGTATAGTTCCTCCCACGTCCAGGAGAACGGTGTGCCACAGGGCTCTGTTTTAAGTGTCTGTCTGTTTTTAATAGCCATTAACGGGCTTGCTGCGGCCGTGGGTAATTCTGTCTCTGCTTCCCTGTATGCTGACGACTTCTGCCTTTATTACAGCTCTACTGGCATTGCAGCTGTTGAACGTCAGCTACAGGGCGCTATCCGTAGGGCGCAGTCTTGGGCTGTAGCCCATGGGTTTCAGTTTTCGGCAGCCAAGACCCGCGTTATGCATTTCTGCCGGCGCCGAACAGTCCATCCTGAGCCGCGGCTTTATCTTGCCGACGAACTCCTTGCTGTGGTGGAGACCCACAGGTTTTTGGGGGTGGTTTTGGATGCCCGGTTGACTTGGCTGCCTCATATCCGGCAGCTCAAACAGACGTGTTGGCGGCATCTCGATGCACTCCGGTGTTTGAGCCACACCCGCTGGGGAGCCGACCGCTCTACCCTGCTACGGCTCTACCAGTCGTTAATCCGGTCCCGTCTGGATTATGGGTGCCTGGCATATGGTTCAGCATCCCCGTCTGCGTTGCGGGTGCTGGACCCAATTCTCCACAGCGGGATACGCCTTGCCACTGGTGCTTTCCGCACCAGCCCTGTGGACAGCTTACTCGTGGAGGCAGGTGTCCCTCCCCTGCGGTTCCGACGCCAACGTTTGCTGGCCGCTTATGCTGCCCATGTTCTCAGCTCGCCCGGGCATCCAAATTATCGTCTCCTGTTCCCGCGATCGGTCGTCCATCTGCCAGATCGTCGGCCCCGGTCTGGTTGTACAGTAGCGGTCCGCGTCAAAGAGCTTCTCTCTGGGCTTCAGGTTTTCACTGTTCCACCTACTTTCCGGGCTACTTTGCATCCACCCCCATGGTGTGTTCGTCGCCCTTGCCTTCGGCTGGACCTGGCACAGGGCCCGAAGGACTCAGTCCCTCCAGAGGCCTTCCGCCGCCGCTTTTATTCTCTTCTGGCCACGTATCAGGGCTCTGGTATTGTCTACACTGACGGTTCGATGGTTGCTGGTCGTGTCGGGTATGCGCTCACTCTAGGGGACCGTTCCGAACAACGTTCCTTGCAGGATGGCTGCAGCGTTTACACTGCTGAATTGGTCGCCATCTTTCGTGCCCTAGAGTATATCCGCTCCTGCTCAGGTGAGTCCTTCGTTATCTGTAGCGATTCCCTGAGCGGTTTACGAGCTCTCGACCAGTGTTTCCCTCGTTCTCGTCTGGTGATGGCTATCCACGAGTCTCTGCATACTCTTGCCTGTTGCGGCCGCTCTGTGGTCTTTGTGTGGACCCCCGGTCATGTCGGTATCCCGGGTAACGAACATGTTGACCGCCTGGCGAAAGAGGCCACCAGCAAGCCATCTCTGGACCTTGGCCTCCCAGAGACTGATTTGCGGGCAGTCTTCCGCCGCAAAATCTTGGCGCTATGGGACGAGGAATGGCGCGAACTGCCATTGTCCAATAAACTCCGTGCTGTCAAGGAGACGACGGCTGTGTGGTGGTCATCCCTGCGAGCCACTCGCAGGGAATCGGTAGTTCTTTGCCGGCTCCGCATTGGCCACTCCCGGCTGACACACAGTTATTTACTGCGCCGGGAGGACCCTCCTGTATGTCGCTGCGGGGCGGCTTTGACAGTGGCCCACATTCTGTTGGCCTGCCCCCTTTTAGCTGTGGTCAGGCAGACATTTGCGCTGCCTGATACGCTCCCTGCCCTTTTAACAGACGACTCCACTATGGCTGACTTAGTTTTACGTTTTATTCGGGCAGGGGGATTTTATCATTTAATCTGAGTGTTTCTGTTTTATTTTTGTTTTGTGTCGACTCTGGCCTTTGGCCTATGATTTTACACTGATTTTTTAATGTGTTTCTAAGTGGTTGGCTTTTCCTTTTTCATTTGTATGGTCGGCCAACCACCGTTTATCTCTATGTGGTTTTCGTTCGTTTCGTTTTGTCTTGTCTTTGTCTCAGTCTCTCCTGTTCTGTATCGTCTGTGATCTCTTCTGTTCCTCGTTTTTGTTCTCTGTGGGTGTTCTATGTCTTTGGAAAAAGGGACCGATGACCATGGCAGTCTGGTCCCTTTAATCCCCCAAACCAACCAACCAATCTGAGGACGAGGTGGAGATTCTGGCGTCCGCTGAGGACCTCGCTCTTGCCGGTCCCTCGGACGCAATGGATGGCATTTGTACGGATGCTCCATCGGCGGCAGCAGGTGACCCAGTGGCGTAATCTGCCTTCCCAGTCTCCTCACGCCTTTCCCAGCCATGGACAACACCATCATCCAGTGGAACTGCAGCGGTTTCTTCCACCATCTAGCCGAGCTCCGTCAACTTATCAGCCTTCACCCTTTCTTCTGCATTGCTCTCCAGGAAACTTGGTTTCCAGCGATGCGAACCCCCGCCCTCCGTGGCTATCGGGGTTATTACAAGAACCGAGCAGCTTATGACAGGGTGTCTGGTGGCGTCTGCATATATGTCCTTCACACTCTGCATAGCGAGTCTGTCCCTCTCCAGACGCCTTTAGAGGCTGTCGCTGTACGCGTGTGGACGCCACAGGCTGTTACCGTCTGCAGTCTTTACATTCCACCGGATGGTGATGTCTCGCAGCATGTCCTGGCTGCACTGGTCGCCCAATTGCCGCCACCTTTCTTGCTATTGGGCGACTTCAACGCCCATAACCCTCTGTGGGGTGGGTCAGTGGCAACAGGTCGAGGCACCATCGTTGAGCATTTATTGTCGCAGCTCGATCTCTCGCTGTTAAATGATGGTGCCTTCACACACTTCAGTGTGGCGCATGGCACCTACTCCGCCATTGACCTTTCAATCTGTAGCCATAGCCTCTTACCGTCTGTCCAATGGAGTGTGCATGACGACCTGTGTGGTAGTGACCATTTTCCGATCTTTTTGTCACTACCACAGCGCCACTCTTCTGGGCGCCCTAGCAGATGGGCTATGAATAAGGCTGACTGGGACTTGTTCTCCTCCACTGCCGCTTTTGAGCCTCTCTCTACCGATGACATTGATGCGGTGGTTCAATCGGTCACCACCGGCATCGTTACTGCCGCCGAATCTGCCATTCCCCATTCCTGTGGGTCCCCTCGGCGGAAGGCTGTGCCTTGGTGGTCGCCTGAGATCGCTGAAGCGATTAAAGATCGCCGGCGGGCGCTCCAGCGTCACAAGCGACACCCCTCCCTCGACCACCTTATCGCCTTCAAATGGCTGCGTGCGCGGGCCCGCCTCCTTATCCGCCAGGGCAAGAAGGAGTGCTGGGAGCGGTATGTGTCCACCATTGGCCTCCATGTCACTCCCTCGCAGGTCTGGGCCAAGATTCGACGCGTCTACGGCTATCGGCCACCTGCCAGCGTCCCTGCGCTCTCACTGAATGGAGCAGTTTGTACTGACTCCGACGTCATTGCCAATCGCTTAGCAGAGCATTTTGCTATGAGTTCCGCTTCTGCGAATTACCCCCAGGCCTTCCGCTCCATTAAAGAGCGGATGGAACGTCGGAGCCTTTCGTTTCGCACCAACCACCCAGAATCTTACAATGCTCCATTTAGTGAGTGGGAATTTCGCAGTGCCCTCGCTGCTTACCCTGATACCGCTCCTGGGCCAGATGGCATCCACTGTCAGATGCTGAAACACCTTTCAGTGGACTGCCAGCGGCGCCTTCTCGATCTTTACAACCGTCTTTGGGTCGAGGGGGAGTTTCCGTCGCAATGGCGGGAAGGCATTGTCATCCCCGTTTTGAAGCCTGGAAAGAACCCTCTGGCGGTGGACAGCTACCGTCCCATTAGCCTCACCAACGTTCTTTGCAAGTTGCTTGAACGGATGGTGAGCCGGCGCTTGAATTGGGTACTGGAGTCTCGGGGCCTTCTGGCTCCATCTCAGGGTGGGTTCCGTAAAGGCCGCTCCGCCGCCGACAATCTGGTGAGCCTGGAGTCGGCCATCCGTACTGCCTTTTCCCGCCGTCAGCATTTGGTCGCTGTCTTTTTCGACATGCGGAAGGCGTACGATACGACGTGGCGTCATCACATTCTTTCTACGCTTCATGGATGGGGTCTTCGGGGTCCTCTGCCGATTTTTATCCGCAATTTTCTGTCGTGTCGTACCTTCCGCGTGCAAGTCGCGGCCTCGTCTAGTTCCTCCCACGTCCAGGAGAACGGTGTGCCACAGGGCTCTGTTTTAAGTGTCTGTCTGTTTTTAATAGCCATTAACGGGCTTGCTGCGGCCGTGGGAAATTCTGTCTCTGCTTCCCTGTATGCTGACGACTTCTGCCTTTATTACAGCTCTACTGGCAATGCAGCTGTTGAACGTCAGCTACAGGGCGCTATCCGTAGGGCGCAGTCTTGGGCTGTAGCGCATGGGTTTCAGTTTTCGGCAGCCAAGACCTGCGTTATGCATTTCTGCCGGCGACGTACTGTCCACCCGGAGCCGCAGCTTTCTCTTAACGGCGAACTTCTTTCGGTGGTGGAATCACACAGGTTTTTGGGGGTGGTTTTCGATGCCCGGTTGACTTGGCTGCCTCATATCCGGCAGCTCAAACAGACGTGTTGGCGGCATCTCAATGCACTGCGATGTTTGAGCCACACCCGCTGGGGAGCCGACCGCTCTACCCTGTTACGGCTCTACCAGGCGTTAATCCAGTCCCGTCTGGATTATGGGTGCCTGGCATATGGCTCAGCATCCCCGTCTGCGTTGCGGGTGCTGGACCCAATCCTCCACAGCGGGATACGCCTTGCCACTGGTGCTTTCCGCACCAGCCCTGTGGACAGCTTACTCGTGGAGGCAGGTGTCCCTCCACTGCGGTTCCGGCGCCAACGTTTGCTGGCCGCTTATGCTGCCCATGTTCTAAGCTCGCCCGGGCATCCTAACTATCGTCTCCTGTTCCCGCAGTCAGTCGTCCGTCTGCCGGAACGTCGGCCCCAGTCGGGTTGTCCGATCGCCATACGCGTCAAGGAGCTTCTCTCCGGGCTTGGGCTTGTCCCTGTTCCACCTCCTTTCCGGGCACCTCTGCGTACACCCCCGTGGTGCGTTCCTCGCCCTTGCCTTCGGCTAGACTTGGCACAGGGCTCGAAGGACTCAGTCCCTCCAGAGGCCTTCCGCCGCCGCTTTTATTCCATCCTGGCCACGTATCAGGGCTCTGGCATTGTTTACACCGACGGCTCGATGGTTGCTGGTCAAGTCGGGTATGCGCTCACTCTAGGGGACCATTCCGAACAACGTTCCTTGCCGGCTGGCTGCAGCGTTTACACTGCTGAGCTGGTCGCCATCTTTCGAGCCCTAGAGTATATCCGCTCCTGCTCAGGTGAGTCCTTCGTTATCTGTAGCGATTCCCTGAGCAGTTTACGAGCACTCGACCAGTGTTTTCCTCGTTCCCGTCTGGTGATGGCTATCCATGAGTCCCTGCATACTCTTGCGCGTTGCGGCCGCTCTGCGGTCTTCGTGTGGACCCCAGGCCATTTTGGGATCCCCGGCAACGAGAATGTTGACCGGCTGGCGAAAGAGGCGACTAGTGCACCATCTCTGGACGTTGGCCTCCCGGAGACAGATTTGCGGGCGTTCCTACGCCGCAAAATTCTGGACCTTTGGGACACTGAATGGCGCGCCCTGCCTTCACGCAACAAACTTCGGGCCATCAAGGGGGCTACCGGTGTGTGGCGCTCCTGCTTGCGGGTTTCTCGCAAGGAGTCTGTTGTCCTCTGCCGGCTGCGCATTGGGCACACTCGGCTTACCCACGGCCACTTATTGCGCCGTGAGGATGCGCCTCTATGTCGCTGCGGCTCCGTTTTATCCGTGGTTCATGTTTTATTGGAGTGTCCGTTTTTAGCTGCGCTCAGGCAGTCGTTCGCACTGCCTGACTCGCTCCCTGCCCTTTTAACAGATGACCCGGCTATGGCTGACTTAGTTTTACGTTTTATTCGGGCAGGGGGTTTTTATTCTTTACTCTGAGTGTTTCTGTTTTTATCTTATTGTTTTGTGTTGATTCTGGCCTTTGGCCTCCGGTTTTAAACTGATTTTTAATGTGTTTCCAGTGGTTGGCTTTTCCTTTTTTATTTCTCTGGTCGGCCAACCACCGTCACACTCTGTGTGCTTTTAGTTCGGTTTGTCTTGTCTTTGTCTCAGTTTCTCTTGTCCTGTATCGTCTGTGATCTCTTCTGTTCCTCGTTTTTATTCTCTGTGGGTGTTCTTTGTCTTTGGAAAAAGGGACCGATGACCATAGCAGTCTGGTCCCTTTAATCCCCCAAACCAACCAACCAACCAACCAATCTTCGGCTACTCTCGTAAGGAAGGGGTCCCTTGGGGACCTCCCTTCCCAAGTTCCGTCCGGTACAAAGGCCGACAGCCGCAAGTGGCTTAGCCCCCTGCGGGTTCGGGGGTTAGAATAGGCCCGCGGTATTCCTGCCTGTCGTAAGAGGCGACTAAAAGGAGTCTCAACCGTTTCGGCCTTATGTGATGGTCCCCTCTCGGGTTTGACCTCCATCTATCCAAATTATTCCGAAGAGCGAGCCAATTGGGGAAGGGCACCTTACATGGTGCACTGTATCCTTCGTGCAATTCGACCTATTGCCGTCTTTCTCGTCGTTGCGATGGTGTCCCGCTCGTTTTCGATCTCATGGGCGATTACCACGCTGCACTCTGCAGTGTTTCTTTTGACTGTGACGACGACCTTGGCCATTTTTGCACCTAAGATCCAGCACGGTAGCCAGTCCGTTGTGGTGGGGTCGCCATGTACCCTCTTGGTTGTAGCCCCCTGACAACACAGGGATCGCTCTACTGATGCCTGCGCCGTTCACTCCCCACGTATGCCAAGGAGTAGATGCCCATCTCCCTGGGGCATCGGGACTCCCGGCAATGGCCATCCTGCCAGGTGGCCTTTGCTGTGGCTGGATGGCGCCCGTGGGGAGGGCCCTTGGTCGGAGTAGGTGGCATCAGGGCGGATGACCCGCAATGAAGCGTGGTACATCATCTGTCGCTGGCGGCCAGCCGCCAGCAGTCTCTAAGCGTTCTCGGGCTCAATTTAATGCTGAAAAGTACAATCCGAAAACGTTCCCCTCTCTGGCCACGCCGTGGGAGGAACGTAAATCTCAGGATGGCAGTAGCACTTATTCGCCCCGATTCTTAGTTTGTACGAGAGCTGATGGGGAGTCTTTTCTCTCAACAAAGCCTCAGTTCTTCGTCGAGCATTTAGAGGACAAGTTTGGGGAGGTGGAGGGCTTGTCAAAAATGCGCTCTGGATCGGTCCTGATCCAAACGGCATCCTCTGCCCAGTCACGACGGTTACTTGCTTGTGATAAGTTGGGGGATGTTGCTGTTACGATCACACCGCATAAGAGTTTAAATATGGTCCAGGGAGTTATTTACCATAAGGACCTTCTTTTGCAGTCTGATGACGAGCTGCGCGCCAACTTAGAGCGCAGAGGTGTACATTTCGTCCGGCGCGTTCATCGGGGTCCGAAGGAAAATCAGATAGCTACCGGTGCCTTCATCTTGGCCTTCGAGGGTGATACGTTACCGGAAAAGGTCAAGGTGATGGTCTACCGATGTGACGTCAGGCCCTATATTCCTCCCCCGATGCGGTGCTTCAAGTGCTGGAAGTTTGGCCATATGTCTTCCCGCTGCACTTCCAGCCTCACATGTCGAGATTGCGGACGCCCGTCTCATCCCGATACTCCATGTGCCCCGCCTCCCATCTGTGTCAACTGCGGGGAGCACCATTCACCTTGCTCGCCAGACTGCAGAATCTTCCAGAAAGAACGCAAAATCATGGAATATAAGACCCTGGACCGACTGACTTATACTGAAGCCAAGCGGAAATACGACCGATTACATCCTGTGCGAATGACGTCATCCTACGCCGCCGCTACGACACCTGTGCCCGCCCCATCAGTTTCACGACTTCCAGCCAGCTCGATAACCAGTAAGACTCCTCCTGCCCCCTTGCCAGTGGGGGGCTCTACCCACCGGGTTGCTCCTGCGCCACCTACCTCAGGGGCAACACCATCCCCCCCATCAGGGACGTCCGTCCCTGCTTCTAAGCCGGAGAAGTGTCCAACTCCTTCGGCTTCTCACGCTCGCAAGGGGTCCCTCGGGTCCCTCCCTTCCCAGGTTTCCACCAGTGGGAAGGCTGACGACCGCCAGTGGCGTAAGTGCCCGCAATCAGCTGGTCGACGGGCTTCACGATCCTCCTCAGTCCCGGAGACTGAATCGGTGAAGCCCTCCCAGCCAGTTAAACCCAAGGAGCAGCGTGAGAAATCAAAGAAGAAGAGCTCTAAGCCCAAGGAACTCGCGGTGGCAGCCACCCCACCGCCACCTTACAGCTCTGCGTCTGAGGACGAGGTGGAGATCCTGGCGTCCGCTGAGGACCTAGAACACGCCGGTCCCTCAGACGCCATGGATAACACTAGCACGGGTGCTCAATCGGAGGCAGCAGGTGACCCAGCGGCGTAATCTGCCTTCCCCGTCCTGTCACGCCTTTCTCAGCCATGGACAATACCATCCTCCAGTGGAACTGCAGCGGTTTCTTCCACCATTTAGCTGAGCTCCGCCAACTTCTCAGCCTTCGCCCTTTCTTCTGCATTGCTCTCCAGGAAACTTGGTTTCCGGCGATGCGAACCCCCGCCCTCCGTGGCTATCGGGGTTATTACAAGAACCGAGCAGCTTATGAAAGGGTGTCTGGTGGCGTCTGCATTTATGTCCTTCACACTCTGCACAGCGAATCTGTCCCTCTCCAGACGCCTTTAGAGGCTGTCGCTGTACGCGTGTGGACGCCACAGGCTGTTACCGTCTGCAGTCTTTACATTCCACCGGATGGTGATGTCTCGCAGCATGTCCTGGCTGCACTGGTCGCCCAATTGCCGCCACCTTTCTTGCTATTGGGCGACTTCAACGCCCATAACCCTCTGTGGGGTGGGTCAGTGGCAACAGGTCGAGGCGCCATCATTGAGCATTTCTTGTCGCAGCTCGATCTCTCGCTGTTAAATGATGGTGCCTTCACACACTTCAGTGTGGCGCATGGCACCTACTCCGCCATTGACCTTTCAATCTGTAGCCATAGCCTCTTACCGTCTGTCCAATGGAGTGTGCATGACGACCTGTGTGGTAGTGACCATTTTCCGATCTTTTTGTCACTACCACAGCGCCACTCTTCTGGGCGCCCTAGCAGATGGGCTATGAATAAGGCTGACTGGGACTTGTTCTCCTCCACTGCCGCTTTTGAGCCTCTCTCTACTGATGACATTGATGCGGTGGTTCAATCGGTCACCACCGGCATCGTTACTGCCGCCGAATCTGCCATTCCCCATTCCTGTGGGTCCCCTCGGCGGAGGGCTGTGCCTTGGTGGTCGCCTGAGATCGCTGAAGCGATTAAAGATCGCCGGCGGGCGCTCCAGCGTCACAAGCGACACCCCTCCCTCGACCACCTTATCGCCTTCAAACGGCTGCGTGCGCGGGCCCGCCTCCTTATCCGCCAAGGCAAGAAGGAGTGCTGGGAGCGGTATGTGTCCACCATTGGCCTCCATGTCACTCCCTCGCAGGTCTGGGCCAAGATTCGACGCGTCTACGGCTATCGGCCACCTGCCAGCGTCCCTGCGCTCTCACTGAATGGAGCAGTTTGTACTGACTCCGACGTCATTGCCAATCGCTTAGCAGAGCATTTTGGTATGAGTTCCGCTTCTGCGAATTACCCCCAGGCCTTCCGCTCCATTAAAGAGCGGATGGAACATCGGAGCCTTTCGTTTCGCACCAACCACCCCGAATCTTACAATGCTCCATTTAGTGAGTGGGAATTTCGCAGTGCCCTCGCTGCTTGCCCTGATACCGCTCCTGGGCCAGATGGCATCCACTGTCAGATGCTGAAACACCTTTCAGTGGACTGCCAGCGGCGCCTTCTCGATCTTTACAACCGTCTTTGGGTCGAGGGGGAGTTTCCGTCGCAGTGGCGGGCAGGCATTGTCATCCCCGTTTTGAAGCCTGGAAAGAACCCTCTGGAGGTGGACAGCTACCGTCCCATTAGCCTCACCAACGTTCTTTGCAAGTTGCTTGAACGGATGGTGAGCCGGCGCTTGCATTGGGTACTGGAGTCTCGGGGCCTTCTGGCTCCATCTCAGGGTGGGTTCCGTAAAGGCCGCTCCGCCGCCGACAATCTGGTGAGCCTGGAGTCGGCCATCCGTACTGCCTTTTCCCGCCGTCAGCACCTGGTCGCTGTCTTTTTCGACATGCGGAAGGCGTACGATACGACGTGGCGTCATCACATTCTTTCTACGCTTCATGGATGGGGTCTTCGGGGTCCTCTGCCGATTTTTATCCGCAATTTTCTGTCGTGTCGTACCTTCCGCGTGCAAGTCGCGGCCTCGTATAGTTCCTCCCACGTCCAGGAGAACGGTGTGCCACAGGGCTCTGTTTTAAGTGTCTGTCTGTTTTTAATAGCCATTAACGGGCTTGCTGCGGCCGTGGGAAATTCTGTCTCTGCTTCCCTGTATGCTGACGACTTCTGCCTTTATTACAGCTCTACTGGCATTGCAGCTGTTGAACGTCAGCTACAGGGCGCTATCCATAGGGCGCAGTCTTGGGCTGTAGCGCATGGGTTTCAGTTTTCGGCAGCCAAGACCTGCGTTATGCATTTCTGCCGGCGCCGAACAGTCCATCCTGAGCCGCGGCTTTATCTTGCCGACGAACTCCTTGCTGTGGTGGAGACCCACAGGTTTTTGGGGGTGGTTTTCGATGCCCGGTTGACTTGGCTGCCTCATATCCGGCAGCTCAAACAGACGTGTTGGCGGCATCTCAATGCACTCCGGTGTTTGAGCCACACCCGCTGGGGAGCCGACCGCTCTACCCTGCTACGGCTCTACCAGGCGTTAATTCAGTCCCGTCTGGATTATGGGTGCCTGGCATATGGCTCAGCCTCCCCGTCTGCGTTGCGGGTGCTGGACCCGATTCTCCACAGCGGGATACGCCTTGCCACTGGTGCTTTCCGCACCAGCCCTGTGGACAGCTTACTCGTGGAGGCAGGTGTCCCTCCCCTGCGGTTCCGACGCCAACGTTTGCTGGCCGCTTATGCTGCCCATGTTCTCAGCTCGCCCGGGCATCCAAATTGTCGTCTCCTGTTCCCGCGGTCGGTCGTCCATCTGCCAGATCGTCGGCCCCGGTCTGGTTGTACAATAGCGGTCCGCGTCAAGGAGCTTCTCTCTGGGCTTCAGGTTTTCACTGTTCCACCTACTTTCCGGGCTACTTTGCATACACCCCCATGGTGTGTTCGTCGCCCTTGCGTTCGGCTGGACCTGGCACAGGGCCCGAAGGACTCAGTCCCTCCAGAGGCCTTCCGCCGCCGCTTTTATTCTATCCTGGCCACGTATCAGGGCTCTGGTGTTGTCTACACTGACGGTTCGATGGTTGCTGGTCGTGTCGGGTATGCGCTCACTCTAGGGGACCGTTCCGAACAACGTTCCTTGCAGGATGGCTGCAGCGTTTACACTGCTGAATTGGTCGCCATCTTTCGTGCCCTAGAGTATATCCGCTCCTGCTCAGGTGAGTCCTTCGTTATCTGTAGCGATTCCCTGAGCGGTTTACGAGCTCTCGACCAGTGTTTCCCTCGTTCTCGTCTGGTGATGGCTATCCACGAGTCTCTGCATACTCTTGCCTGTTGCGGCCGCTCTGTGGTCTTTGTGTGGACCCCCGGTCATGTCGGTATCCCGGGTAACGAACATGTTGACCGCCTGGCGAAAGGGGCCACCAGCAAGCCATCTCTGGACCTTGGCCTCCCAGAGACTGATTTGCGGGCAGTCTTCCGCCGCAAAATCTTGGCGCTATGGGACGAGGAATGGCGCGAACTGCCATTGTCCAATAAACTCCGTGCTGTCAAGGAGACGACGGCTGTGTGGCGGTCATCCCTGCGAGTCACTCGCAGGGAATCGGTAGTTCTTTGCCGGCTCCGCATTGGCCACTCCCGGCTGACACACAGTTATTTACTGCGCCGGGAGGACCCTCCTGTATGTCGCTGCGGGGCGGCTTTGACAGTGGCCCACATTCTGTTGGCCTGCCCCCTTTTAGCTGTGGTCAGGCAGACATTTGCGCTGCCTGATACGCTCCCTGCCCTTTTAACAGACGACTCCACTATGGCTGACTTAGTTTTACGTTTTATTCGGGCAGGGGATTTTATCATTTAATCTGAGTGTTTCTGTTTTATTTTTGTTTTGTGTCGACTCTGGCCTTTGGCCTATGATTTTACACTGATTTTTTAATGTGTTTCTAAGTGGTTGGCTTTTCCTTTTTTATTTGTATGGTCGGCCAACCACCGTTTATCTCTATGTGGTTTTCGTTCGTTTCGTTTTGTCTTGTCTTTGTCTCAGTCTCTCCTGTTCTGTATCGTCTGTGATCTCTTCTGTTCCTCGTTTTTGTTCTCTGTGGGTGTTCTATGTCTTTGGAAAAAGGGACCGATGACCATGGCAGTCTGGTCCCTTTAATCCCCCAAACCAACCAACCAACCGCAAGTGGCTTAAACAACCGCCGGTCCCTGGTCGTAGGGACACACGGTCGTCGTCTGTCCCTGAGACCGACCCAAGTGCGCCCTCCCAGCCTGCGCCACCAAAGGCACAGCGCGAGAAGCAGCAGAAGAAGAAACTCCCCAAGGCTACCGACATTGCGGTGGCACCCATTCCACCGCTTCCTACAAGCTCTGCGTCTGAGGATGAGGTGGAGATTCTGGCGTCCGCTGAGGACATGGATCTCGCCAGTCCCTCGGATGCAGTAGATGGCTGTTGTCCAGGTGGTGACTCCGTAGCAGCAGGGGCCCCGGAGGCGTAATCTGCCTCCCCAGTCCCTTCACGCCTTTCCCATCCATGGCTAATACCATCCTCCAGTGGAACTGCAGCGGTTTTTTCCGCCATCTAGCTGAGCTCCGCCAACTTATCAGCCGTCATCCTTTCCTTTGCATTGCTCTGCAGGAAACTTGGTTTCCAGCAATGCGAACCCCCGCCCTCCGTGGCTATCGGGGTTATTATAAGAACCGAGCAGCTTATGAAAGGGTGTCTGGTGGCGTCTGCATATATGTTCTTCACACTCTGCACAGCGAGTCTGTCCCTCTCCAGACGCCTTTAGAGGCTGTCGCTGTACGCGTGTGGACGCCACAGGCTGTTACTGTCTGCAGTCTTTACATTCCGCCGGATGGTGATGTCTCGCAGCATGTCCTGGCTGCATTGGTCGCCCAATTGCCGCCACCTTTCTTGCTATTGGGCGACTTCAACGCCCATAACCCTCTGTGGGGTGGGTCAGTGGCCACAGGTCGAGGCGCCATCGTTGAGCATTTATTGTCGCAGCTCGATCTCTCGCTGTTAAATGATGGTGCCTTCACACACTTCAGTGTGGCGCATGGCACCTACTCCGCCATTGACCTTTCAATCTGTAGCCATAGCCTCTTACCGTCTGTCCAATGGAGTGTGCATGACGACCTGTGTGGTAGTGACCATTTTCCGATCTTTTTGTCACTACCACAGCGCCACTCTTCTGGGCGCCTTAGCAGATGGGCTATGAATAAGGCTGACTGGGACTTGTTCTCCTCCACTGCCGCTTTTGAGCCTCTCTCTACCGATGACATTGATGCGGTGGTTCAATCGGTCACCACCGGCATCGTTACTGCCGCCGAATCTGCCATTCCCCATTCCTGTGGGTCCCCTCGGCGGAAGGCTGTGCCTTGGTGGTCGCCTGAGATCGCTGAAGCGATTAAAGATCGCCGGCGGGCGCTCCAGCGTCACAAGCGACACCCCTCCCTCGACCACCTTATCGCCTTCAAACGGCTGCGTGCGCGGGCCCGCCTCCTTATCCGCCAAGGCAAGAAGGAGTGCTGAGAGCGGTATGTGTCCACCATTGGCCTCCATGTCACTCCCTCGCAGGTCTGGGCCAAGATTAGACGCGTCTACGGCTATCGGCCACCTGCCAGCGTCCCTGCGCTCTCACTGAATGGAGCAGTTTGTACTGACTCCGACGTCATTGCCAATCGCTTAGCAGAGCATTTTGCTATGAGTTCCGCTTCTGCGAATTACCCCCAGGCCTTCCGCTCCATTAACGAGCGGATGGAACGTCGGAGCCTTTCGTTTCGCACCAACCACTCAGAATCTTACAATGCTCCATTTAGTGAGTGGGAATTTCGCAGTGCCCTCGCTGCTTGCCCTGATACCGCTCCTGGGCCAGATGGCATCCACTGTCAGATGCTGAAACACCTTTCAGTGGACTGCCAGCGGCGCCTTCTCGATCTTTACAACCGTCTTTGGGTCGAGGGGGAGTTTCCGTCGCAATGGCGGGAAGGCATTGTCATCCCCGTTTTGAAACCTGGAAAGAACCCTCTGGAGGTGGACAGCTACCGTCCCATTAGCCTCACCAACGTTCTTTGCAAGTTGCTTGAACGGATGGTGAGCCGGCGCTTGCATTGGGTACTGGAGTCTCGGGGCCTTCTGGCTCCGTCTCAGGGTGGGTTCCGTAAAGGCCGCTCCGCCACCGACAATCTGGTGAGCCTGGAGTCGGCCATCCGTACTGCCTTTTCCCGCCGTCAGCACCTGGTCGCTGTCTTTTTCGACATGCGGAAGGCGTACGATACGACGTGGCGTCATCACATTCTTTCTACGCTCCATGGATGGGGTCTTCGGGGTCTTCTGCCGATTTTTATCCGCAATTTTCTGTCGTGTCGTACCTTCCGCGTGCAAGTCGCGGCCTCGTATAGTTCCTCCCACGTCCAGGAGAACGGTGTGCCACAGGGCTCTGTTTTAAGTGTCTGTCTGTTTTTAATAGCCATTAACGGGCTTGCTGCGGCCGTGGGTAATTCTGTCTCTGCTTCCCTGTATGCTGACGACTTCTGCCTTTATTACAGCTCTACTGGCATTGCCCCCCAGGGGCTCAGCATTCATTTGCTGGGTACGGGCTTGGCGACCCCGGGGTTCCTGAGCTGGGGACTGGTAAGCGCCACCTGTCCCCCGTCACCGTAAGCTCTGAGTACACTTCAGCGACCACCGTGCGGCGCGGCGGTGGAATGTTGTGTGTCTCAGGGAATGGGGATCTTGGCTTGGCCGCCCGGATCGCGAGGATGGAACAAACCTCTATAACAAACCCCTCAATCTTCCGGTGTGCTCCGCGCCTGTGAGATGCATGGCTGTTGAGGTGGAACAGTCGCAAGCGGGCAACCTCTGGGGCACCTGCCACACCCCAGTTGTATAGGGCTTACTCAGGCATGCGGGGCTCTGTCTGAGCGGACCTTTAGTTCCCTAGCTGCTCGTGGGACCGCAATGGACCCTTCGACTTCTACATTTCCCCCTACCAGTGGATTGGGTGGGCCGCTGGTAGGCAAACACACCCCTTCGAAAAAGCGACTTCGTGCTTCGAGTCCTCCAGCTCTTGGTGTTGCTAGAGATTTCTCAGACTGTTGTAACAGAGCACATGCTGATAATCAGAATGTGTTTTTGATTATTAAACGAAAGGAGGGTAGCTTTGAGAGGGTTTCTCCCTTTTACATCCACAAGGGTCTTGAAGGGATTGCAGGTACACTGAAATCTGTTAAGCGACTGCGCAATGGTACTCTCTTAGTTGAGACTTCTAGTTCCCGTCAAGTCGCTTCTCTTCGGTAAGCACCCTGTCTCGGAGAGTACGCTATCGAGACCGAGCTCCACTCCACACTCAACTATAGTAAGGGTGTTGTGACATGTAGGGACTTGGCGGATATCTCCACAGACGAGTTGAAATCTGAGTGGGCTGCCGAAGGTATTGTTGATGTGCAGAATATTATGAGGCGAGTCGATGGGGACCTAGTAAAATCCGACTCGTTTATTCTCACGTTCAGTTGCCCGCGACTTCCAGAGCATGTTAAAGCGGGGTTCTTACGTTTGCCAGTACGGCCATATTTCCCCAACCCAATGCGCTGCTTTAAATGTCAGCGCTTTGGGCATACTACATTGGGGTGCAATGGGATAGCCACTTGCGGTAAATGTGGTCAGCCTGCCCATGAAGGAGCTGATTGTTCGTCGCCTGTGAAGTGCGTGAATTGCTCTGGGAGTCACCCTGTCTGGAGCCGGGTCTGCCCCATCTATCTCGACGAACGGAAGATACAGGAGATTAAAACATCTAAGCGCATACCCTATGGTGAGGCCAAGAAGCTCTTTAAGGCCATGCAACCTCCTGTGTTTACTACATCTTTCGCTTCCGTTCTGAAGAAACCGGTACAAATGGCCACTGTTGCTACGCAAACGGAGGTTGCTAGTGTTAGCACTAATACCTGCGTTTGCCAGTGCACTTGTGCTGCTGCGGTTGTTTTGCAACCTGCAGCTCTCCCCGCAACGTCGGACAAGGCCGTGGTTGCTGACATTGGGGTACTTCCTGCCTCTTCCCCTATGGCGCCTTCTGCCCAGGCGAGTAAAGCTCCAACTGCTGACAAGGCTCTGCCTTCTAAGCCCCCTAAGACCAAGACGCCGAAGGTGAAGATTTTGCCACCTGCGGAGACTGATCAGGGTCGGTCCGATGACGAGACCATCGTACTGTCTGACATCTCCCGTGGGTCGTCATCGGAGCTGATGGACATTGATGTCGACCGGGGGCGCTCTTCTCGCCCCAGGAATAAATCTCCGGCCAGTACGGGCTCTCCTCCAAAACACAGAGGCAGGGTGAAAGTTCAGCCACCCTGATCACTGGCTCCCATCTTACAGTGGAACCTGAATGGGTTCAGGACGCATGTGGCCGAACTACAACTCCTTGTACGAGAGTTCCCTTTGTGCTTATGTCTCCAAGAGACACATTTTCGGGCCACTGATGCTCCTTCTTTACGGGGCTATACCGTCTATCGGAAAGATGATCTGACGGGGGAAAGGGCAAAGGGTGGTGTTGCGGTTTTTGTCCGTGACATGCACCCCTCATCTGAGCTTCCTCTCGTTACAGACTTGCAAGCAGTTGCAGTTAACCTTCTTGTGGGTCGGAGGCTCACAGTCTGTTCACTTTACTTACCTCCTCAGGATGCGATAGACTCTGAGGCTCTCTCAGACCTTATTGGCCAACTTCCCCGCCCCTTTCTTCTTCTGGGGGACTTCAATGCTTATAATGTCTTATGGGGCTCGTCGACTACTTGCCCCAGGGGTCGCATTCTGGAACGCCTCATGGTGTCTGAAGAACTGTGCATCCTCAACTCTGGTGCCCCCACTCATTTCTGTACTGCTTCTGGGTCGTCGTCAGCTATTGACCTTTCCTTTTGCTCTCCAGCACTAGCGGATTCTGCTCTATGGGAGGTTGATGCTGACCTCCATTCTAGTGACCACTTCCCCCTTTGGATTCGCCTCCTGGATGAGGCTATGGCATTTCCGGTACCGCCCCGGTGGCACCTCTGCAGGGCTGACTGGACACTTTTTAGCCACCTGGCCGTTTTGGAACACCGTGACAGCGTCCACGAATGGGTAGACCATGTTACAGCTGTGATCTCCCATGCTGCTGAATTGTCAATCCCACGGTCATCCGGTCATCCCAAGAGGCGTCCTGTCCCTTGGTGGACCCCTGAGTGCCGCTCAGCCATCCGAGCCCGCCGTGCCGCTCTGCGCCGCTTCAAGTGCCGTCCCACAGCTGACAATCTTGCAGCCTTTCGGGTGGCAAGGGCTAAAGCGCGACGCGTGATTAAAGAGAGCAAACGACGGTCATGGCAATCGTTCTTGAACTCCATCTCCCGCTCCACTAGTTCTACGAAAGTATGGGAAGCCATCAGGAGGATTTCCGG
This sequence comes from Schistocerca americana, assembly GCF_021461395.2. Lineage (NCBI taxonomy): Eukaryota > Metazoa > Arthropoda > Insecta > Orthoptera > Acrididae > Schistocerca > Schistocerca americana. The sequence goes on along the minus strand of NC_060119.1, from coordinate 27,573,069 downwards.
GAAACTCGGCCAGCTACCTGTCACGGCCTTGCTGCATCAGGGAAGTCTCCTCACGGCGCCGAGAGACATTGCCCAGACACTGGCCATGCATTTTGCGGAATCTACCGCCACTATTAACTGTGATCCAGATTTCTGCCGCTACCGCACTGCCATCGAGAGGGGTCACTTGGACTTCCGGTCTGCTAATTCTGAACCCTACAACTGCCCCTTCACAATGTGGGAACTGGATTCGGCGCTGTCTGTGGCTCATGATACTGCGCCTGGTCATGATCAAATCCGGTATAGCATGCTGCGGCACTTGTTAGTGCCTTCCAAGAAAGTTCTCCTGTATTGTTTTAATATGATATGGTTATCTGGCACGTACCCTGACTCGTGGAGGGAAGCGATTTTGATACCCCTCCTCAAACCAGGGAAGGACCGAACGCATCCCAGTAGTTATCGAAGTATCGCCTTGACGAGCTGTGTCGGGAAGACGTTGGAACGCATGGTCAATCGTCGCCTGGTTTGGCTGCTCGAGACCAGGCAGCTCCTTAGCCCCTCTCAGTGTGGCTTTCGGAGATGGCGTTCCACTATAGACAACTTGACCCTGCTTGAGGCGGCCATCCAGCAGGCTTTCCTGCGTAACCAGCATTGTCTAGGTGTATTCTTTGACATTCATAAGGCGTATGACACTACTTGGCGCCGCCATATCCTCAATCAACTCCATGAGTGGGGCTTTCGTGGCCGTCTCCCCATTTTCATTCGGTCCTTTCTTTCCCACCGCCTCTTTCGCTATAGGGTTGGTAATGTGCTATCTGATTTGTATGTGCAGGAGAATGGTGTTCCTCAGGGAAGCGTTTTAAGTGTCACCCTCTTTGCCGTCGCCATTAACAGTATCACGTCCACTATCCGGAGTCCTGCCCAATGCTCCTTGTTTGTGGACGATTTTGCAGTTTTCTGTACTTCCTCCAGTCTTGTCACTGCTAGTCGGCAGTTGCAGCTTACGATACAGCGATTAGAGGCATGGACTGTGAAGACGGGTTTTACCTTTTCTGCCGACAAATGTGTGTGTGTTCATTTTAATCGTTCCCGACGTCTTTTTACCTCCCCTGAATTGCGTCTGAGGGACACCATTCTTCCTTTTAGCGACACTGTGCGGTTCCTGGGCCTCACTTTTGATTCCAAACTGTCGTGGTTGCCTCACCTTAAAGACCTGAAGGACTCGATCTCTCGCTGTTAAATGATGGTGCCTTCACACACTTCAGTGTGGCGCATGGCACCTACTCCGCCATTGACCTTTCAATCTGTAGCTAGAGCCTCTTACCGTCTGTCCAATGGAGTGTGCATGACGACCTGTGTGGTAGTGACAATTTTCCGATCTTTTTGTCACTACCACAGCGCCACTCTTCTGGGCGCCTTAGCAGATGGGCTATGAATAAGGCTGACTGGGACTTGTTCTCCTCCACTGCCGCTTTTGAGCCTCTCTCTACCGATGACATTGATGCGGTGGTTCAATCGGTCACCACCGGCATCGTTACTGCCGCCGAATCTGCCATTCCCCATTCCTGTGGGTCCCCTCGGCGGAAGGCTGTGCCTTGGTGGTCGCCTGAGATCGCTGAAGCGATTAAAGATCGCCGGCGGGCGCTCCAGCGTCACAAGCGACACCCCTCCCTCGACCACCTTATCGCTTTCAAACGGCTGCGTGCGCGGGCCCGCCTCCTTATCCGCCAAGGCAAGAAGGAGTGCTGAGAGCGGTATGTGTCCACCATTGGCCTCCATGTCACTCCCTCGCAGGTCTGGGCCAAGATTCGACGCGTCTACGGCTATCGGCCACCTGCCAGCGTCCCTGCGCTCTCACTGAATGGAGCAGTTTGTACTGACTCCGACGTCATTGCCAATCGCTTAGCAGAGCATTTTGCTATGAGTTCCGCTTCTGCGAATTACCCCCAGGCCTTCCGCTCCATTAACGAGCGGATGGAACGTCGGAGCCTTTCGTTTCGCACCAACCACCCGGAATCTTACAATGCTCCATTTAGTGAGTGGGAATTTCGCAGTGCCCTCGCTGCTTGCCCTGCTACCGCTCCTGGGCCAGATGGCATCCACTGTCAGATGCTGAAACACCTTTCAGTGGACTGCCAGCGGCGCCTTCTCGATCTTTACAACCGTCTTTGGGTCGAGGGGGAGTTTCCGTCGCAATGGCGGGAAGGCATTGTCATCCCCGTTTTGATGCCTGGAAAGAACCCTCTGGAGGTGGACAGCTACCGTCCCATTAGTCTCACCAACGTTCTTTGCAAGTTGCTTGAACGGATGGTGAGCCGGCGCTTGAATTGGGTACTGGAGTCTCGGGGCCTTCTGGCTCCATCTCAGGGTGGGTTCCGTAAAGGCCGCTCCGCCGCCGACAATCTGGTGAGCCTGGAGTCGGCCATCCGTACTGCCTTTTCCCGCCGTCAGCACCTGGTCGCTGTCTTTTTCGACATGCGGAAGGCGTACGATACGACGTGGCGTCATCACATTCTTTCTACGCTTCATGGATGGGGTCTTCGGGGTCCTCTGCCGATTTTTATCCGCAATTTTCTGTCGTGTCGTACCTTCCGCGTGCAAGTCGCGGCCTCGTATAGTTCCTCCCACGTCCAGGAGAACGGTGTGCCACAGGGCTCTGTTTTAAGTGTCTGTCTGTTTTTAATAGCCATTAACGGGCTTGCTGCGGCCGTGGGAACTTCTGTCTCCGCTTCCCTGTATGCTGACGACTTCTGCCTTTATTACAGCTCTACTGGCATTGCAGCTGTTGAACGTCAGCTACAGGGCGCTATCCGTAAGGCGCAGTCTTGGGCTGTAGCGCATGGGTTTCAGTTTTCGGCAGCCAAGACCTGCGTTATGCATTTCTGCCGGCGCCGAACAGTCCATCCTGAGCCGCGGCTTTATCTTGCCGACGAACTCCTTGCTGTGGTGGAGACCCACAGGTTTTTGGGGGTGGTTTTCGATGCCCGGTTGACTTGGCTGCCTCATATCCGGCAGCTCAAACAGACGTGTTGGCGGCATCTCAATGCACTGCGATGTTTGAGCCACACCCGCTGGGGAGCCGACCGCTCTACCCTGTTACGGCTCTACCAGGCGTTAATCCAGTCCCGTCTGGATTATGGGTGCCTGGCATATGGCTCAGCATCCCCGTCTGCGTTGCGGGTGCTGGACCCAATTCTCCACAGCGGGATACGCCTTGCCACTGGTGCTTTCCGCACCAGCCCTGTGGACAGCTTACTCGTGGAGGCAGGTGTCCCTCCACTGCGGTTCCGACGCCAACGTTTGCTAGCCGTTTATGCTGCCCATGTTCTAAGCTCGCCCGGGCATCCTAACTATCGTCTCCTGTTCCCGCCGTCAGTCGTCCGTCTGCCGGAACGTCGGCCCCGGTCGGGTTGTCCGATCGCCATACGCGTCAAGGAGCTTCTCTGCGGGCTTGGGTTTTTCCCTGTTCCGCCTCCTTTCCAGGCGCCTCTGCGTACACCCCCGTGGTGTGTTCCTCGCCCTTGCCTTCGGCTCGACTTGGCACAGGGCTCGAAGGACTCGGTCCCTCCAGAGGCCTTCCGCCGCCGCTTTTATTCCATCCTGGCCACGTATCAGGGCTCTGGCATTGTTTACACCGACGGCTCGATGGTTGCTGGTCGAGTCGGTTATGCGCTCACTCTAGGGGAACATTTCGAACAACGTTCCTTGCCGGCTGGCTGCAGCGTTACACTGCTGAGCTGGTCGCCATCTTTCGAGCCCTAGAGTATATCCGCTCCTGCTCAGGTGAGTCCTTCGTCATCTGTAGCGATTCCCTGAGCAGTTTACAAGCACTTGACCAGTGTTTTCCTCGTTCCCGTCTGGTTATGGCTATCCAGGAGTCCCTGCATACTCTTGCGCGTTCCGGCCGCTCTGCGGTCTTCGTGTGGACCCCAGGCCATGTTGGGATCCCCGGCAACGAGAATGTTGACCGGCTGGCGAAAGAGGCGACTAGTGCACCATCTCTGGACGTTGGCCTCCCGGAGACAGATTTGCGAGCGTTCCTACGCCGCAAAATTCTGGACCTTTGGGACACTGAATGGCGCGCCCTGCCTTCCCGCAACAAACTTCGGGCCATCAAGGGGGCTACCGGTGTGTGGCGCTCCTCCTTGCGGGTCTCTCGCAAGGAGTCTGTTGTCCTCTGCCGGCTGCGCATTGGGCACACTCGGCTTACGCACGGCTACTTATTGCGCCGTGAGGACGCGCCTCTATGTCGCTGCGGCTCCGTTTTATCCGTAGTTCATGTTTTACTGGAGTGTCCGTTTTTAGCCGCGCTCAGGCAGTCGTTCGCACTGCCTGACTCGCTCCCTGCCCTTTTAACAGATGACTCGACTATTGCTGACTTAGTTTTACGTTTTATTCGGGCAGGGGGTTTTTATTCTTTAATCTGAGTGTTTCTGTTTTTCTCTTATTGTTTTGTGTTGATTCTGGCCTTTGGCCTCCGGTTTTAAATTGTTTTTTTAATGTGTTTCTAGTGGTTGGCTTTTCCTTTTTTATTTCTCTGGTCGGCCAACCACCGTCACACTCTGTGTGCTTTTAGTTCGTTTTGTCTGGTCTTTGTCTCAGTTTCTCTTGTTACGTGTCGTCTGTGCTCTATTCTGTCACTCGTTTTTATTCTCTGTGGTTGTTTTTTGTCTTTGGAAAAAGGGACCGATGACCCTAGCAGTCTGGTCCCTTTAAAACCCCCAAACCAACCAACCAGACCTGAAGGTGCGGGCCCTGAAGGCACTGAATATTTTGAAGTGTCTGAGCCATCGGTCCTGGGGAGCAGATCGGGCACGTCTGCTGCAGTTTTATAGGGCTTTCGTCCGATCGCGTCTTGACTATGGTTGCACCGTGTATGGGTCAGCAAGGCCTTCGTATCTGAAGATACTTGACGCAGTACACCATGAGGGTATCAGGCTGGCCACTGGTGCCTTCCGTACCAGTCCCATCCCCAGCCTGTGTGCTGAGGCAGGGGAACCGCCGCTCGCCATCCGGCGGCAACTCCTCATGGTGCGTCGGGTGTGTCAATTCCTTGCCTGTCCTACATCCCCTGCGTACCCTACCGTTGCCCGACCGCCTATGGAACGTCTCTTTTCCAGTCGTCCCAGGGCAACGAGACCATTTGGGATTCGTGCCAAGCATTTGCTTGAGTCCCTTGGTGTGGAGCGTGTGGCCCCCCAACGACAAGGTTTTACTCGCCTGCCTCCCTGGTTGCTCCAGAGGCCCAGCGTCCTTTTAGACTTGTCGGAGTACCGGAGGAGCTGCACTCCTGCGTTTGTTTTTACCGCCTTATTTTATGATATTTTAAACCAGCATCCCGACCATGTACCAGTATTTACAGATGGCTCTAAACAGGGGGACTCTGTTGGTTGTGCTGTTGTTTTCCCCGATCGAGTCGTCAAGTTACGGCTTCCTGCGGCGTTTACCATCTTTGATGCCGAATTGTTTGCGATCTTGCGGGCATTGGAGCAGATGAGATGTGTCCCCAGTCGTAAGTTCCTCATCTGTTCTGACTCCCTGAGTGCCCTTCAGACCATGCAACAGTTGTACCCAGCGGATACGGTCGTCCAGAACATCCATGATGCCCTACTCCACCTGCAGCGGCAGGGGAAGGAGGTTTCCTTCTGCTGGGTGCCGGGGCACGTGGGTATTAGGGGAAACGAGCTGGCGGATGTGGCTGCCAAAGATGCATGTTCCCTCCCTTACGTTGTTGACTGTGCCGTCCCCCTCCATGCTGTTACCTCCCTCCTGCGTTTTCGCGTTATGCGTCAGTGGGAAGAGGAGTGGCTGGCAGTCAGTGAAAATAAGCTACGTCTCCATCTCAGGGTGGGTTCCGTAAAGGCCGCTCCGCCGCCGACAATCTGGTGAGCCTGGAGTCGGCCATCCGTACTGCCTTTTCCCGCCGTCAGCATTTGGTCGCTGTCTTTTTCGACATGCGGAAGGCGTACGATACGACGTGGCGTCATCACATTCTTTCTACGCTTCATGGATGGGGTCTTCGGGGTCCTCTGCGGATTTTTATCCGCAATTTTCTGTCGTGTCGTACCTTCCGCGTGCAAGTCGCGGCCTCGTCTAGTTCCTCCCACGTCCAGGAGAACGGTGTGCCACAGGGCTCTGTTTTAAGTGTCTGTCTGTTTTTAATAGCCATTAACGGGCTTGCTGCGGCCGTGGGAAATTCTGGCTCTGCTTCCCTGTATGCTGACGACTTCTGCCTTTATTACAGCTCTACTGGCATTGCAGCTGTTGAACGTCAGCTACAGGGCGCTATCCGTAGGGCGCAGTCTTGGGCTGTAGCGCATGGGTTTCAGTTTTCGGCAGCCAAGACCTGCGTTATGCATTTCTGCCGGCGACGTACTGTCCACCCGGAGCCGCAGCTTTCTCTTAACGGCGAACTTCTTTCGGTGGTGGAATCACACAGGTTTTTGGGGGTGGTTTTCGATGCCCGGTTGACTTGGCTGCCTCATATCCGGCAGCTCAAACAGACGTGTTGGCGGCATCTCAATGCACTGCGATGTTTGAGCCACACCCGCTGAGGAGCCGACCGCTCTACCCTGTTACGGCTCTACCAGGCGTTAATCCAGTCCCGTCTGGATTATGGGTGCCTGGCATATGGCTCAGCATCCCCGTCTGCGTTGCGGGTGCTGGACCCAATCCTCCACAGCGGGATACGCCTTGCCACTGGTGCTTTCCGCACCAGCCCTGTGGACAGCTTACTCGTGGAGGCAGGTGTCCCTCCACTGCGGTTCCGGCGCCAACGTTTGCTGGCCGCTTATGCTGCCCATGTTCTAAGCTCGCCCGGGCATCCTAACTATCGTCTCCTGTTCCCGCAGTCAGTCGTCCGTCTGCCGGAACGTCGGCCCCAGTCGGGTTGTCCGATCGCCATACGCGTCAAGGAGCTTCTCTCCGGGCTTGGGCTTGTCCCTGTTCCACCTCCTTTCCGGGCACCTCTGCGTACACCCCCGTGGTGCGTTCCTCGCCCTTGCCTTCGGCTAGACTTGGCACAGGGCTCGAAGGACTCAGTCCCTCCAGAGGCCCTCCGCCGCCGCTTTTATTCCATCCTGGCCACGTATCAGGGCTCTGGCATTGTTTACACCGACGGCTCGATGGTTGCTGGTCGAGTCGGCTATGCGCTCACTCTAGGGGACCATTCCGAACAACGTTCCTTGCCGGCTGGCTGCAGCGTTTACACTGCTGAGCTGGTCGCCATCTTTCGAGCCCTAGAGTATATCCGCTCCTGCTCAGGTGAGTCCTTCGTTATCTGTAGCGATTCCCTGAGCAGTTTACGAGAACTCGACCAGTGTTTTCCTCGTTCCCGTCTGGTGATGGCTATCCATGAGTCCCTGCATACTCTTGCGCGTTCCGGCCGCTCTGCGGTCTTCGTGTGGACCCCAGGCCATGTTGGGATCCCCGGCAACGAGAATGTTGACCGGCTGGCGAAAGAGGCGACTAGTGCACCATCTCTGGACGTTGGCCTCCCGGAGACAGATTTGCGGGCGTTCCTACGCCGCAAAATTCTGGACCTTTGGGACACTGAATGGCGCGCCCTGCCTTCCCGCAACAAACTTCGGGCCATCAAGGGGGCTACCGGTGTGTGGCGCTCCTCCTTGCGGGTTTCTCGCAAGGAGTCTGTTGTCCTCTGCCGGCTGCGCATTGGGCACACTCGGCTTACCCACGGCCACTTATTGCGCCGTGAGGATGCGCCTCTATGTCGCTGCGGCTCCGTTTTATCCGTGGTTCATGTTTTATTGGAGTGTCCGTTTTTAGCTGCGCTCAGGCAGTCGTTCGCACTGCCTGACTCGCTCCCTGCCCTTTTAACAGATGACCCGGCTATGGCTGACTTAGTTTTACGTTTTATTCGGGCAGGGGGTTTTTATTCTTTACTCTGAGTGTTTCTGTTTTTATCTTATTGTTTTGTGTTGATTCTGGCCTTTGGCCTCCGGTTTTAAACTGATTTTTTTAATGTGTTTTCAGTGGTTGGCTTTTCCTTTTTTATTTCTCTGGTCGGCCAACCACCGTCACACTCTGTGTGCTTTTAGTTCGTTTTGTCTGGTCTTTGTCTCAGTTTCTCTTGTTACGTGTCGTCGGTGCTCTATTCTGTCACTCGTTTTTATTCTCTGTGGGTGTTTTTTGTCTTTGGAAAAAGGGACCGATGACCCTAGCAGTCTGGTCCCTTTAAATCCCCCAAACCAACCAACCAACCAATAAGCTACGTCTGGTCAAGGCCACCACGCGGCCATGGCGTACGTCCTACCAGTCATGCAGGCGGGATGAGGTTCTCCTCACTCGCCTCCGCATCGGGCACAGTCCCTTCACACATGGTTTTTTACTCCGGCGGGAGGATCCCCCAATCTGCAGTGCTTGTGGCGTCCAGATTACTGTCCGCCACATTTTACTTGACTGTCTTTTATTCTCTGACCAGAGGGCGGTGGTTTCTTTGCCACCGGATTTGCCCTCTATTTTGAAAGACGACGCAACGTCTGTGTTTAAGGTTTTACGGTTTTGTGTCCTGTCCAATTTGTTGCCACGGCTTTTAGGGAGAGGTTTTTAATGTGCAGCTAGATGACTGGTTCACCCAGATTTTAGGTAAGAGGTCAACCAGTCACGTCTACCTCCTTGTTTCCTTTCGGTTTCTGTCCTCCTTTCTTTGTGTTTCCTTTCCTTTTTTAGTGCACTCCTTCTCCTCTTGTTTTGCCTCGGTATGTGCGGATATGGAACTGCGTCAGGTCTGTCTCTTTTAGCTGTTCCCCTTGTTCGTTGTTCGTCTTAGTCCCTTCACTGCATGTGTTCCTGTTTTTTATGCGTTTGGGCGCTGATGACCCTGCTGTTTAGCGCCCGTAAACCTCAAACACACACACACACTCTACTGGCATTGCAGCTGTTGAACGTCAGCTACAGGGCGCTATCCGTAGGGCGCAGTCTTGGGCTGTAGCCCATGGGTTTCAGTTTTCGGCAGCCAAGACTCGCGTTATGCATTTCTGCCGGCGCCGAACAGTCCATCCTGAGCCGCGGCTTTATCTTGCCGACGAACTCCTTGCTGTGGTGGAGACCCACAGGTTTTTGGGGGTGGTTTTCGATGCCCGGTTGACTTGGCTGCCTCATATCCGGCAGCTGAAACAGACGTGTTGGCGGCATCTGAACGCTCTGCGATGCTTCAGCAACACCCACTGGGGCGCCGACCGCTCTACACTGTTGCGGCTCTACCAGGCGTTAATCCAGTCCCGTCTGGATTATGGGAGCCTGGCTTATGGCTCAGCATCCCCATCTGCGTTACGGGTGCTGGACCCGATTCTCCACAGCGGGATACGCCTTGCCACTGGTGCTTTCCGCACCAGCCCTGTGGACAGCGTACTAGTGGAGGCAGGTGTACCTCCGCTGCGGTTCCGACGCCAACGTTTGCTGGCCGCTTATGCTGCCCATGTTCTAAGCTCGCCCGGGCATCCAAACTATCGTCTCCTGTTCCCGCGGTCGGTCGTCCGTATGCCAGAACGTCGGCCCCGGTCTGGTTGTACAATAGCGGTCCGCGTCAAGGAGCTTCTCTCTGGGCTCCAGGGTTTCACTGTTCCACCTCCTTTCCGGGCTACTTTGCATACACCCCCATGGTGTGTTCGTCGCCCTAGCCTTCGGCTCGACTTGGCACAGGGCCCTAAGGACTCAGTCCCTCCAGAGGCCTTCCGCCGCCGCTTTTATTCTATCCTGGCCACGTATCAGGGCTCTGGTGTTGTTTACACTGACGGTTCGATGGTTGCTGGTCGTGTCGGATATGCGCTCACTCTAGGGGACCTTTCCGAACAACGTTCCTTGCCGGATGGCTGCAGCGTTTACACTGCTGAACTGGTCGCCATCTTTCGTGCCCTAGAGTATATCCACTCCTGCTCAGGCGAGTCCTTCGTTATCTGTAGCGATTCCCTGAGCGGTTTACGAGCTCTCGACCAGTGTTTCCCTCGTTCTCGTTTGGTGATGGCTATCCACGAGTCTCTGCATACTCTCGCCTGTTGCGGCCGCTCTGTGGTCTTTGTGTGGACCCCCGGTCATGTCGGTATCCCGGGTAACGAACATGTTGACCGCCTGGCGAAAGAGGCCACCAGTCAGCCATCTCTGGACGTTGGCCTCCCAGAGACTGATTTGCGGGCAGTCTTCCGCCGCAAAATCTTGGCGCTATGGGACGATGAATGGCGCGAACTGCCAATGCGCAATAAACTCCGTGCTGTCAAGGAGACGACGGCTGTGTGGCGGTCATCCCTGCGAGCCACTCGCAGGGACTCAGTAGTTCTTTGCCGGCTCCGCATTGGCCACTCCCGGCTGACACACAGTTATTTACTGCGCCGGGAGGACCCTCCTCCCTGTCGCTGTGGGGCAGCTTTGACAGTGGCCCACATTTTGCTGGCCTGCCCCCTTTTAGCAGTGGTCAGGCAGACATTTGCGCTGCCTGCTACGCTACCTGCCCTTTTAACAGACGACTCCACTATGGCTGACTTAGTTTTACGTTTTCTTCGGGCAGGGGGATTTTATCATTTACTCTGAGTGTTTCTGTTTTATTTTATTGTTTTGTGTTGACTCTGGCCTTTGGCCTATGATTTTCCACTGGTTTTTTAATGTGTTTCTAAGTGGTTGGCTTTTCCTTTTTTATTTCTATGGTCGGCCAACCACCGTCATTCTCTATGTGGTTTTCGTTCGTTTTGTCTTGTCTTTGTCTCAGTATCTCCTGTTCTGTATCGTCTGTGATCTCTTCTGTTCCTTGTTTTTATTCTCTGTGGGTGTTCTTTGTCTTTGGAAAAAGGGACCGATGACCATAGTAGTCTGGTCCCTTTAATCCCCCAACCAACCAACCAACCTTATGTTGCAAATATGTCAATATTAAAAAGATAGCAGAGTTGAGTTTTCTCTGTTATGAGTTAGATGATGATGATGATGATATAATCCGATTGTATCACCACAGAATATCGATGTTACGGTATAACGATGATTCCTGTATATCGATATTTCGAAACATCTGCCAGATATCCCAGCGCTGGCGTACAGCAACCTGACACGCCAGTCTAATCCGCTATTGCCATCTGCTTGCCTTGGATAGAGAACTAAGACACCCGAGAGAAATTTTATTGCATTTGTCTGCTTTTGCTTGAATTCTGTGAATGGAAACGCTTACACACGCAGCGGTATTCGATTTTTGCTAAAATTGATGTTACTCTGCCTAACTCAATTTTGATTTTTTTATATTTATTGAGTTTTCGAAAAATTCACATCTCTATAGCAGGACAGCAACTGGTCCTCAGAGAGACTGCACTTATTATAGTACGGATAACCGCTGGTAATTGACTTGAAAGACACAACACTAAAAGATTTTAAAGAGACCGTAACAACGTTGTCAGTATTGAGTGACAGCTGTACGCCACAATACAGCAAACGTACTGTCGTAAAAGGCAGCTGGCAGAGGGAACAGAGCCTATCAAACGTTAGCTGAAGAGGCGAGTGTGTGATATATATTTGGCGTAAATGTGGGAAAGTAAATTTGTACGGGCTTACACGTGAAATGCGATATTAGGCTGATGTTGAACACCCGTGAGTGCAAGAGAGGAAGAAGGTAGGAAGACCGACGTGAAAGATGGCAGGAAGGGTGAATGAGCTACATCGAGTTGGAGCGCCGTCAACAACAGCCTGCATTCGTCACCACGACGGGGTGAGTGAGTGGGTGCGCTGACAGACGACAACGTGCAGCCCTGCTGGAGGAGATGCGAGTTCCGGAGAGAAAGGGACGCTAGGAACATTTCCGGGCGAGAGACGGAACGCATCGGCTGCCGTTTTTAGTCTCTGTCTCCGCTTGACACGTGACTACCACGTGTTTCCATCAGGACCGCACTTAACTGGCCACAACAGGGTGTGTCGACGTAAATTTGAAACAAAAGAATTCTTTGTGTCAACACTGTAGTGCGGGACCTCGTACAGTCGTAAAAAAAAACAGAGATATTGTTTTGTGTATCGCTGGCTTATAGTGATAACTTCGTATCACAGAAAAGTTATGCGTGGCTTTCTCACTTAACACGCTAGCCCAGCAATATATGTGATTTCTTTTTTCCTCACTACAGCTTACTGACAGATTAGGTACGAGGTTTTCCACTTAATAATGCAAAAAAAATATTTTTGTTTTGTTTTTCAGATACGAGGTTTTCATTCTAAGTGGACGATACAGTTCTTCGTCTCAAGCTTACTATGGACAGCAGACATGAGTTAAGTGAGGGTCCACCGTAAAATTTCTGATGCTGTCCGGCTAGACCTGTCGGCAAGACTTCCAAATGAACGTTTAGTAGAATTTTGGCAGCTGAAGGTGAGTTCCATTACGTAGAAAGCAGATGTATTCAATTCCTGATTTCGTACAAAACCAGGACCCACAAGCACATGGGGAAATGTACTTTCAGAAAACGTTACGCATTAAGGATGTTGTTGTGTACATATTTCCGCGTAGTCAGCGCGTACACAACTTTCCCACTAGAACGCGGCCCGCTAAGCACAACAGCGCAGGCGCAGCGCTCGTCCGTCTCCGCACTACGAGATGGCGCTGCCATAGAGACGGACCAAATTCTGCTTCCGCCGATCCACATATTAATATGTAACGCAGCCGATGAGATTGCTGCTTACGTAGAACCTTTTATTCTCGCGGATCACACTCGCGCAGTGATACATGAACGCTCGAGGTATTATAACGAGTGTAAAGACCTCCGATTAGCCAGTCTGCATTAGCCTGAATTTGTCTGTGTTTGTCTGCACCAGTCTACATTTGTCTGTACCAGTCTGTACCAGTCTACATTTGTCTGTACCAGTCTATAGTTAAGTTTCAGTCTGTGCCTAATAAGATTACTATATTCCTGTACATAGCCATGAAGATAAATGTATAGACGCTTTTGTCACGTACCAGCGATAAATGTGAGAATTAGATTAACGTACCAATACCAAAGGAACTTCAGATTGTCAATTGTAAATAGCATCCAGAACGAAGTTAAGTAATTTTTATGCTTTTTATTATTTTAATAAATGTGTGTGAAAATTAATGGAGTTCTGTTTAAAGTTGGTCACCATCAATCAGCTACTCTAAGCGTGCAAGTGGCATTTCTGTCGTCTGACCTAACGGCAGAAGATAAACACGCCACGATAAGACCCCGAGACATATTGCTGACACTCGCCTACTTCGTTAGAGCGACAAGTCAAATAATCTGATGGTGTGTGTACCGAAGGTCTTACAGTACGCACACCACAGATATATTACGGTAAAATCTTTGGCTTCTGACAGATAGACTAATTTGTGGTATCATAATAAGGGCAAACGTCACTCGAGTATTTTGGCAGGTTATTCTGTCTTTTTTTTTTTCAGCATTGAAACTGATATTTTTAAGACAATAGAGTTATGAGGATTTGAACGACTGACTTTGAGTAAGTTAACTAGTTCTAGGGCGCGCTGAAAAATAATGCCTCCGAATTTTTTATTCTATTCTCAGTATCGGTTGGGTATCGAACTTACAACTCGGTCTATTTTCCCACTTCTCTGATACAAGTTGCAACTCTCTACCACTAGAAGGCTCCGATCAGTAGGGTGTAAAGCCGCGGTGTGTAACGTAACCACGTGGGTGCGCGAGAAACAGCGTGCTGTAATCGAGTTTCTAACCGCCGAAAACCGTGTCCACACATTTTCCTGCGTGGTGACAATGCGAGACCACACACGGAAGCTGCGACAAGCTGACGTCTCGGTTTCACTGTCATCGAAGATCCTCCGTACACTGCTGACTCGACACCATCCGATTTCCATCCGTTTCCAAACCTTAAAGAACGCCTGCGAGGACTTAACTTCGATAATAAGCAGAGGTGAGGTTGTGGGTCTTTCAACAAACTCTGCTGTGACAGTATTGAGAAACTGGTCTCTCGTTGCAAGAAATGTGTTTGTTGCCAGGATGACAAACGTTGAGAAATAAATATGCAGACGTGAAGAATAATGATGTAGAATGTTAATAACGTTTATGTTTAAAAAGGTTTAAGAGGTCTGAGATAAAAAATCCGGAGGCATTAGTTTTCGATACACTGTACTGCTCCGCCCTTTAGACACCACTAACTCGTCTGAGGAGACTCCAACAGCACTGCAAAACGTAGGTGTGAAAAGCAGCTACGGACAATGTAGCTCACTCTCTTAATACTGCAACAAGTTGTAGTCACATGACCTTGCCTACTCTCAAAGACGTAATCTGTGTGACCTGGAATTATCGTCTGTACTAACACAACGACTCACGTAAGATTAGATAGCTTCTCACGCTATAAATGACACAACAGCTCGATACGACATCACTATGTACAAAAGGATGGACACAGGAACACTTTTCGTGGTATAAGGGGTCAGTGTAAGTTACTTAGATATTAAATACAACAACGCGTCTGTCAGGGTTCACTTAGTTCGAAAGATAAACTACCGCCAACGCTAGTGTCATTTACCAGAAGAATACTGAACGTGAGAGTCTACGTGGAGTAGGAGTGATATATTTACTTTGCCAATAACAGCAGCCGGAACAATTGAAGAACGGTATACAGCCCATCGGCTTTGACCAATGACGTCAGAATTTACCACAGATAATTTATCGCGCAGTTCTAACAGAAGAGACCAGTGTTCATAAACAGAGGACTGCAGGAGAGAAAACAGATGGTGGACATATATCTCGTCCAGTAATATTTCGACCATAATGTTAAGGATATCGTTTGTTTGAATCCCAGTACTTCAGTAAAAAATAAGGAAAGAAAAAAAAGGGATAGAACTAGCGGTAGCATAGAATACTTCACGTGACATATATATGTGTTGTAACTCCAACTTCAGTCGATCTGTATAGGTTAACTGCAGTACGGGATACAAATTTAACGTACGTCGATTTCTTCGTTTTCGTTAGCACTAGTATCCTACCCTTCAGTTGAACTATATAGGTCAACTGAAATACAGGATACAAATTTTACAGGAGTTGTTTCTTTCGTCTCCGCCACGACTAGCAACTGTTCTTATATAGATAGTGTCACTACCGAAGGCGAAAAAACCTGCATACCTAATATTTGTATCTCATACTTCAATTGACCTATGTAGGTCGATGTTAGCGACTTACATAGTTAGTGACTTACATAAAGACATACGTAGCGGCGTACATAGCGACATACATAGTTAGCGACTTACGTAACATTTGTATCTTGTTCTTCACTTGACCTATATGGGTGAATCACATCAATGATACATATGTCGCTTTTTTCGTCTAGCTAGCACCAGTATCCCATACTTCAGTTGACCTGTGTACGTCAACTGAAGTACGGGATAGAAATTTTACTAAGTCGGTCTTTCCGCCTTGAGTAGACTCGAAAAAATCGTAGTGATACTAATACTGGGAAAGGGAAGAAGACCGAGCGAGGTGGCGCAGTGGTTAGCACACTGGACTCGCATTCGGGAGGACGACGGTTCAATCCCGCGTCTGGCCATCCTGATTTAGGTTTTCCGTGATTTCCCTAAATCTCTCCAGGCAAATGCCGGGATGGTTCCTTTGAAAGGCCACGCCCGACTTCCTTCCCCGTCCTTCCCTTATCCGACGAGACCGATGACCTCGCAGTTTGGTCTCTTCCTACAAAA
Source organism: Schistocerca americana (assembly GCF_021461395.2). Classification (NCBI taxonomy): domain Eukaryota; kingdom Metazoa; phylum Arthropoda; class Insecta; order Orthoptera; family Acrididae; genus Schistocerca; species Schistocerca americana. The sequence continues at coordinate 27,557,435 of NC_060119.1, read as the reverse complement.
ACATCACAACAACAACAACAAAGGGAAGAAGAGCAATAACTGCAAATTTTGTATTACGTACTGCAACTGACGAACCCGTACTTAACGCAATACAGTGTAATATGACAAAGAAATTCATCAAAATAGGCAAATCAGCACAACATAAAAATAAAAAACTAAACTTACCATACACAAACTCCTCCGTAAAAAACAAACATCCCGTTGAAAGACATCAACAAAAATCACATACACATATACACAAGTACACAACATCAAGAAAAAACACAAATACATACATACATACAAATATATAAACCCAGAAGTTCACATCAACGAAATGAAGTATTAAAAAAAAAACCACAGAAGAAAATTACGTAACATAAGAAAATGAAGAATGACGGATCTACCCCAAAAATCCAGATGAATATTTTAACCATCTCGACCAAACCCACCCTTCTCCTTAATTATCAGTTACCCCCCACCCCACATCCCAATCAGAAATTCACTATCAAATTTTGGACTACACATTTAACCAACACGTTTAAGGAAACACTTAAATGGGCAATATGTATCGGGTATACTACGCCTCCATGTATATTAGTTTAAATCACTCTGTAGTGTCGAAATCCGTCGTTTCCCCCTCCCTACAACAGATTTTATGGCTTCTATACTATTGATACAAGCCCCAGTTGATGAAAATCTGAATGCAATATGAAGGGCTTATTTCAATAGTGGTACAAGTCCATTTTTGTTCATTCTGAGATACAGAGTCCTAAAGTTAAATGAGCGCTGAAAAATCTGCAGTTGAGATACCAGAAATATTCAAGTATATATACTTGAATATTTCTCATTTAACTTTAGGACTCTGTATCTCAGAATGAACAAAAATGGACTTGTACCACTATTGAAATAGGCCCTTCATATAATGATTGACAACAAAATGCTGAAACCCCCCATTCCTAAAATCCCTATATGAAGAAAATCCATCGGAAATAAGTATAGAACCCTCTGCAACATGACCTTCAATTAATTTCACCAAAACTTTCTTCGTTCCGTTAGGAACTACTTTAAAAACTACACCGTCACCTTCTGGACCTAAAATTACAGCCCCCCAAACACATAATCCTACCGCAGGTTCCCCCCTGTTTTACTTGGTTGTGCCGAAATGAGACTCGTCGATTTCGACTGTAACCCCCCCCCCCCCCCCCCCCCCCAAGGCTCCCAATACTTTATACATTCCCCACAAACTTTTCTCCAAAACGAATACCAGTCTGAAACGGTACGCTCACTCACGTGACATTCATGCTCACACAATCACACGGGATACCTCAAACACCAATAATATATGTAATTTTTATTATATCCGTCAAGGCCAGCTTCGATTTCTCAAACCATGTTCCTCGTGTAATTGAGCGCCATAGTCGATCCTTGATACGCTACCCTACGACTAAATTGTGAGTACGACGAGCAGATACACTTATCAGGCAAATTTGTTCGCCGCACTCACGACATCGAACTTAATCAACAAGAAGAGCAAACATTTGCAACAATCGAATGGTTGCCATCATGTCTACGCCCAAAGCCTCTTTTAAGTCTCCCATATTCGTGGGAATAGATAAATCCATACCTACAAACGAAAATTAAATACTAAAAATTCTTCAAAATGACAAACTATTCTTCCAAATCATCTCAAACTCACTAAGAATGAAATTAAGTACCGAATAAATTGGAAAGAACCAATTATTTAAATCAATGCAAACGAAAAAAAATCTTAAGCAATGTCTAGTGTTGTTTTTTAAAACCACATTCATTGTTTTCAATGGCGCTTATCCACAGCAGACAACCGATTTATTATCTATCACTCGAAAGTAAACACATTAATATCCATGAGTAGCCTATGATGTCACTGGCCAAAGCCGACGGGTTATATCCCGTTCTTCAGTTGACCCGAGAACACAGCTAAATACTTTCCCAACGACGTAGGTACCAGAAACGACAGCTGATGAATACGTCGTATAGATCCGTTGCCTCTTGTAGTTGCCCTCTTTTAAAGCTTCAACGAATAATCATATGTATAAGTAATCAGTGTGAACGTTATAAATTTTTATTTAAATTGGAGAATTCGTTCACAAGGCAAAAATATAATTTAATATTGTTTATCTTTCGTTGTAAATCAACGATAACCTCTATAAGTGCCTCCTTGCTACAACAACATCATTGACTCATCTGAAATTTGATCGTCATAAACCTTGCTCGTCAATCCGAACATTTTAGAATTAAATGGAATAACTTTTCATTTATAATTAATCACTTTTCAGTAAAACTGGAACTCGTATTTGCTGTCTAGATAAAGGTTAATTATCTTTCTTTTCGGTGCAAGTTATTAACTGAAAAATACTGTTCATTCTCTTTCATTTCTTTTACTTTATTGGCCTTTGGATTTACTTTGTTGCAAAAAGATATATTCGCGATATTAGTCTGCTTTGAGAGAAGCCTTCCAATATCTTTCTCGTTATAATCTGTAGATAAAGGACAAGTTGGATACTGACTTTCTCAGTATAAAATTGTGAATTCTTTATTTCCTGCAATTAATTTATTTACAATACACGTCAGCGTTTTACTTTACGAGTGCTGGCTCTCTATTCCATACACCCCAAAGCGGAAATGTAATTTTAAAAAAAAACTGAATGTCACCGCCTCATTTCAGCTATATGAGTTTTAAATAATCAAACAAAGTTCAAAGACTTCAGGCTTTGGTTTCCGCGACCCACTAATATTTAAGACTGAAAACGCAGCATTCACTGATCTCTTTTAGAGAGAATTGGCGTGTTCTCTATTGAATGGTTCTTGATTTGTCGTTTAAGGACAAGGGGAAAAGCTTTCAAATTCTCAATAAACTTCCGGTTGTTTCTCAATGAATAACTATTAACGTAGGATGACCGTTCTGTTTAGTATAGACTACATATCCAGTGCATCCAACGAGATTTCCGGAATTTACTATATTATGACGCTCACGCCGAAGTCAAACAATAAATCCTAACCAAATATCGCTAAGTCACTATTCCTCAGTGCTTACATAATCCTACACAACCACAACAACGCAATGCGACGCTACTATCCCTTAGTGCGTGCTATAATCCTCAACCACATAATAGCTAAACGATTTCGTGTGAACCCGTCTCCTCACATACGCCATCCAACGGGAAATCACAAAAAACTATTGAAGGTTGGTTCGCCCACCATCGCGTTTCTTTAAGTGGCACAACGCACCATCAATCACAAATCAACTAATCTCACACTTCAATAAATCGGAGCTTTTCCTATACCTGGTGAGTCTACACTCTACCAAAATAGGCGAAATAATCATTTTTCTACACAAGCCGATAATCTTCTCAAAATATCTTTCTAAAAGACTTAGAACTGCATTGAACACACTTGAGTTCTATCCCCGTTGCAGACGAATTCACGTGTGAGTCGATCTCATCACACTGTTGAGATAATATCTCTCTACGCTCACTAGTCGAACAAGATTCAGATACCAAACACATCTATCTAATTCTCCCTTGAACAATAAGTCGCGACCGCTACGATCGCAGGTTCGAATCCTGCCTCGGGCATGGGTGTGTGTGATGTCCTTAGGTTAGTTAGGTTTAAGTAGTTCTAAGTTCTAGGGGACTGATGACCTCAGAAGTTAAGTCCCATAGCGCTCAGAGCCATTTTTTTGAACAATAAGTGTTTTTCTTAGCAGTCGCCGGCAAACGTACGTACTGCCCAGCTGCATCGTAGTTGTTATCTTCCCCTGACGCCGCGATTCCGCAGGCGGCTGGGCGTAGCAAACTCGCTGACCTGTCTGGACACAGCTTTTCTCGAACATCAGGTGCCACATATCTACAACGTTTTAATACAAAAAAATAAGAAAACTGTACAGACAACTGGACAAACTCTTCATTCTCCCAGAACGTGAAGATCGATAGCAAGTTGAAGCGATACATACAAGTAATACCGTTTTTTCGGCCTGAAGACGGTTTGGCGCATTACAACACCCTCGTAGTTGTATGTGCTACCGTGCTACCGTGTCACGTGTCTGCTTCCCCCACTCCGCAGCACCATAACACGATGACGCGGTACGCGCAGCCTCACTCTTCATCTACAGCTAGCACTATCACTGCTTCCCTCATGTAGATTCTATGGCCTGCAGAGACTTCCTTGTTTTTACTTTACCGAAGTTTGTTGTTCCCCACAAATTGCAATATCTTCTAAGCTTTTCGCCCTAATTAAGGCTATATAAGCGTAAGTATATTCTGAATGTACAATCTTAGACATAAAAACTGACCGCCGGCCGGCCGCCACAGAGACTTACAAGGGGAAGCCGCCAATTGTGAAATTCAGATTCGATTCATACTGCGCATAATAAAAGCTCATGGCCAGAGGTGTAATGTGGCAAAGCACCAAGATGCACTTCTCAGCCGTTGTCGAGAGAATCGACAGTTAAAAGAAACCGTTGCGGTGAAATACTCTCTACGATTAAAGGTTTACTACAGCGTCGTGGCGCAGCGGTAAGCGCTCGGGTTTGTAATCCAAAGGTCGCCACATCGAATCTCGCAGCATGCAAATATTTTTTTTTAGTATTTGTTTTTTGTAATTCAAATATATATATATATATCTCCCATCAATCAGTTGCAACAATTATTCATACAATAAGTTGTTGAAAGTCGTTTGTCGTGGAAAAACTGGCGAGTTCGAACATCATTATGTTTTCCGCAAACAAAGTTGTATTTCACAAATGTTATTAATTGTCTTCATAATGTTAACCACGTATAGTTAACGGAAGACGTAGAAACGATATTCCGAAACAAATACGTATAGCGTAAGTCAAACGTTCGAATTAGAATAGAGACCCCACGAACACAAATTCGCTGTGGCAGGTATGAAATATAAACTCCGTTACTCGCTCGTTACACTTGAAGGACAGATGTTGAATGGGCCGAAACGAGCCACCGCATAACAGCGTAGTTGCCTGCCAACTTTGAAAGAAGGTAGATGCGGTCCCTAGCGCAACTCATAACATCGTCGAAAATCAGTGCGGACGGGAGAGCTTTGGTACACCCTGTTAAAAAAACGGAAAAATGGAGGCGGTACAATTGGAGAGCGATCCGCCTTCACCAACATGCATAAGCAATTCATTAATAGTATATATATATATATATATATATATATATATATATATATATAGCATGGCGCGAGATTCGAGCCGACGACCTACGGATTACAAACCCGAGCGCTTACCGCTGCGCCACGACCCTGTAGTAAACCTTTAATCATAGAGAGTATTTCACCGCAACGGTTTCTTTTAACTCGATTCTCTCGACAACGGCTGAGAAGTGCATCTTGGTGCTTTGCCACATTACACCTCGGGCCATGAGCTTTCATTATGCGCAGTATGAATCGAATCTGAATTTCACAATTGGCGGCCTCCCCTTGTAAGTCCGAGTCGTTCACTTAAGGTGGCCAATAAAACTGACCGCCCCTGACAACGCTGAGTCCGGCCATCTGCACAATCTGGCAACACTGCAAGATGCGGAAGTGTCAGAAGGAAGTGTTGTCTACTTCCGAGATGTTGCCATTTTGTGTGAGCCCGTGATCTAGTGGCAATCGTCGTGCGTTCTGAACTTATAGTCGCGTGTTCGCGTCCGACTGCATCTCTTTTTTTTTTTTTTTTTTCAACCTCATTTTGGTCCTGGTATAAAGTTAAGAGTCCGATTAAACATCTAACATAATTTGCTTCAGATTCTATCCACCAGTCATAACAAATACTTCCAGAAACAATTACGCAGGCTGCGTCGCTATCAGAACAACTTACGCTCGAGCGTTTCCTCGCGCTGCAGCGGCTACCGACCACCGGCCAGACGCCACCCGCCGCCCAGGTGAATGTGGCGCGACTCTGTCAGAGTATGCATCAGCTGTCATTTTAGAATTTGAAGTTCTAGTTATCATCTTGCAGTTAAACGTTATAGATCAAATATTTGAAAATCATGAACTACGGTTAGGCCTTCTAAAATTGGTCGCAAGTGAAGAAACGTGTAACATCTGCAACACATTATTTACTTTTGGTATAATAAAGGGGTGAATGCAGAGGAGGCAGCTTGAAAGATTTCAATTGGGTGTAGCATGAATGCTTTTGGGGAAAAATACCATTTAACCATAATGTGACATTTGCATTCAACAGGCAAAGCTCTGACTTCAGGTGTAGGAGTACTGCACGCTCTAATTGGAAACAACAAAAATCAACAGAGTGACTATTACTGCAGTTTTGCTTGAACGTCATCAGGTCGCTCATTGAGCATTCCTGTGCAGTACTGTTCCTGGTGTCGAGTTATGACACCTTTATCGGTAACTTCTGAAGAAGAAATGAAAGGCTGAGTCCTATCAAAAGACGTGAACTCAAGCAAACAGTAGTGTGAACATAATATTTTCCATATGATAGCTCCAAAAGTGTATTTTGCACTACGAATTCTTCCCCAAGGATGTGTCCATCACATCTGGAATTTGTTTTGTTGCCAGCAATTGACATACGTTTCGGTCGCAGTGCAGGAAAATCGACTGAGAAAACTACATCACGTGTGCTACTGCATGATAACTCACTCTGTTGATTTGAGAAACAAGACTACCCAGGAGAGTGATAGGGAAGTCATCTCTCAGGCACTTGTATCGATAGGGAAGTCACCTCTCAGGTACTTGTTCCTCTGATCACATACTTGTATAATTTTACCTTTTCCGCTTCTGGTCGATCAACCGCCAATGCAACTTATTTCTAGACAAAAATGCTCTTCGAACTACACCGGTTTAATTTATTTATTTAATCGTATGGCCCACTGCTCACCATCATGCAGACCGTTCGGCGAATGCCGGTCTTTAACTTTGGCGCCATTTTGGCGACCTGCAGTCGATGAGGATGAAAAGATGATGATGATGACAGCACAACACCCAGTCCCAGTGTCGAGAAAATTCCCCAACCCAGCGGGGAATCGAACCCAGGCCCACAGGATAGACAATCCGGCACGTTGACCATTCAGCTATGGAGGTGTACATTGGTTTAATGACATCGTTGGAACCAGTAGGTTTCTACCGGCGTAGAATTTGTAAACTACTTTAGCATTGTCACATTGTTTTACATATTGTGAGAGAATATACTGTTGCTGATTGATTTCTTTTTGATGATTACTATTGTGCTCAGTCGACTAATGGAAAACGCATTTAAAATATTCACTCTACTAATACAAGTTAAATTCAACTTACTACAGAAACATTTCGACGGCAGTCATCTTAATAAAGCATTAAGTCTCTGTAACACGAATAAGCCTCTTCTAACACGAATTAGTAGGATATTACCGACTTCTGACTTCGAGAAGGTCTGTATTTACTTCATGTCTTGTATCATACTCACGTATTATGAAAATGTGGCAGTTCATAGATAAAATTATGTATTCACAACAACGAAAATATGTTGGCATTATGAATTTTGCAGTATCATAAGGTTTTCGCTCCGACTCTATGGGGTACTGAAAGTAGCAAGACGAATTTTGCTCGAGCATTGTCTTACGATTCCCTTATTGAGTTTCTATCTGCCTGCTTGTAGCTGTGCTACAAAATAATTAAAAACCTGGCTTTCAGCGAGTCTCGAAAGGCGAACGACATCAGCTCCTTATATCACACCTCAAGAGAAAATCCTCACTTTATTCAATTGAAATGACACAATAATATCAAGTGATTTTACTATGATAGTTCTGTGCCATCGAGGAAGTAACTCGTCCCCCACAGAGTTGCCAAACATATTCTGCTTTAGTTGCCAAGTTTCAGTTATACTACCGGGAAGGATACCAGCTGAAGTGTTCTGTGAGTGACCCCGGAAGTGACTATAGCTTCGTCTCCAAGTTGTGGGTAGTAAGGGCCGGAATATTCTCATTATATGTCAATGATTCTTATTCGGATTTCTGTAACTAGGTTTAGGGGCTAGAGTGTAATTACATGTAATAAATCGATTGACTGAGTTCAAACGTAACGTCATAAATTAATAACTGTGACAATTATTTGTGTTTCACTGTCTTAAGCTGACCGAAACCTTGAAAGTGTATTCATCAGATGCAATTCGCAATTTTGGAGCTTCTCCAGTGACTCATATGGCAACTTATCTTTGCTATACAATCTTGTTATTTAGATCAGTGTCACTGGCGCACTCACAAGAAGACAGGCATGACCTGGCTTCTTGTTGTCAGGTTTTCTGGCGGATATTCTGCCGTTGCTCGAAACATGAAGACTTAAGGTGATTTCGAATATTCTGTATGGTGAAAATCTGATGTTTGTATTCTTCCAGCTCTAACATTCTAAAAACGTTTACAATAAGCGGCAGAAAAGCGCCTGTGAACCAACAATTAATAATGCAGTCATAATTAGTGGAATCTGTCAAACTCCATCCGTCATCTGATAATTGCGAGAAACTACATTTTTCATCTGCACAGCACCGTAGTATGAAATTGGTTCAAATGGCTCTGAGCACTATGGGACTTAAGATTTGAGGTCATCAGTCCCCTAGAACTTAGAACTACTTAAACCTAACTAACCTAAGGACATCACACCCATCCATGCCCTAGGCAGAATTCGAACCCGCGACCATAGCAGCAGGGCAGTTCCTGACTGAAGCGCCTAGAACCGCTCGGCCACAGCGGCCGGCGATGAGAATAGGAAATGACTTATATGCACCTCAAATATTTTAGTTTTTTGTGCTTTTTTTCACTTGATAGTAAAACAAGGGCGTTGATATGAGAGGAGGAAATGAAGTATACGCTTCCGAGACATAATATTTCCTTGTGTGCTAATACTGCGTGCATGAAAGCTCTGCAATTAATTTTTGTGTGTTGCATAAATTTTGACAACACCTCACATTGCTTTTTGAGAAGGTTCCTATTTTCTTGGGATTGAAATAGAGTGAACATTTCATCACTGGTTAATATTCTGATACCCGTTCCAATTCCTCCACAGCACCTGTGAGTAGAGTCTCAGGCTGGTTACCATAAGAACATGCAGTCAGAGCCAAGGTGGTTTCTTCCTGTTTATGGCGAAGCGCCTGCTGCAGTGTCCACGCTCAGCCAACATAAACAAATCGCGGCGGCATTGGTGACTGCTAATCGCTGCACTTATCGCGAGCCGCGATAACAAGAGCGCACTGTCACTGCTAACGATATTATGGAGTTAATACATCTTACTTACTTAACGTGATACGCAGGACAACGATTGGGCAAATATTCAGTTTATAGTAACTAGCCAATGTATTAAAATACTTTACAGTATATTTGACGCAATATTTATTGTTGCTTGTCTCTCTAATATTAGCAGTATTGACTCAGATTGTGCGTGAACACGAAAACACACACACACACAGAGTTATTGATTCCTGTGAGAATGACGTCTGTTGAACAACACATGCGCCAATCAGTTCTCAGTTGGCGTCGAGTGGATAAGTTTTTTCAGTTACCTTGCATCGCAAGAATTTTGAGGAGGAGACTGAGAGTAAATGGACTTGTATGCTAAAGAGCTGCGACAAATCAAAGCTAGACTGATTATCAGATGATTGTCCACATGGGTTTTGTGGATGAGTATACGTTTAGTAACCAACCCACCCACCGTCATTACGTAAGATTTCTCGAAGGCGTCGGGGCATTGATTCTTCTACGGTCCTCAATAGTGTAGCGTGATGGTTTACTTCCCACCATACGTTTTCTACATCGTCCAAAGGTCGCTTGCATTTGTAGGCCCACATGGCAATAACCTCGTAATCTCTGCCCACATATTCTCTATCGGGTAGAGGTCCGGTGATCGTGGAACAAATGGTAACAGCTTTATCCTCTCTTGGCCCTGAAACCAAACTTGCACCGCTCTGCTCTGATGGATGAGGCTGTGGTTCTGTAAATAAATTGTTATCTCGTTACTTCACATATTTATATGTAAATAACATATTTGTAATAAGCACATTGTATTTGTTTTCTCTATAGTGTATAAGAATTCAGGTCCTGTCATAGACAAGTGATCTAGATTCAACTGTCCTATTAGGAATGTGGTCTACCGAGTCTATCATATACTGATGTGAGTCATAATCGGAAATCCACATTAGGACCGACTGGCAGAATCCCATTAGAACGATCTGGTATCGAAGTGAAATTACAGAAATCTGATAATTTGTACGTCTGTACTGCAACAATGTTACACACATAAATTCCTTTGATGGAGTAACAGGTGGCAACTGCCTAAGAAAAAGTGAGAAATATGTTAACTAGGAGAAATGTAACGAAATTATAACCTATATTTATATGATGCAAATATTGAATCGAACAATACACATCTATTTCAGTGGTGGGAAGATACACCACATCGGATTTGCTGATAACATAATAATAATAATAATAGTAATAATAATGCCGTGTGAGGTTGTTAGACGCCCCGCCGGGCGCCTCCGCAGGTGGCGGATAGGGGGTAGCTCCCAGACATGGATGGTAACGAGCAAATCAAAAACTGGGGGTGGCCCAAATACTAACACAATCCTCAACGGCTATTCAGCACGTTGAACCCAAAATCGAGACACGTCTGAGTGAAAATCACCTGTACTCGGGTCAGCATCTGCTAGCTCAGCTGGGCTGAAAATATTTGGTTCCAAAGGCTTTAACAACCTGTTGTCCTGCCCGGTCCTGGTATTATCCAGGCCAAACCAATGAAACACAAGCAAACATGAACTGTGCAAGTAAATTCAACTTAACCCCAGGTGGCACACAACCCTCCCGTCGGCAAACAGCAACTGGACCTTCGGATTCTGGGGAGTCCGGGCTAGCACATCTACGGTAAACTGCCCTGCTAGCAGAAAACATTAATTGAAACACTAAATATCAATACATTGATCCAAACGGGAAAACTACACAATCTCACATCAGAAGTCGACCGCAAAAAATTCTCATCCTTGCTCTTCAAGAAACGTGACTAACTGACAATGAATCCTTGCATTGCGGAAACTATCGCATCTTCAAAACACAACAAAAGGTAGCGAAAGGCGCACCAATCTTCGGCATGACATTTCTCGTACACAGATCCATCATCAACTCTCTCAAAGAAATCACACCCATCAACAATCAACTTATGACTATGCGCATTCAGAGCGCCAATAAAAAATATACACTCATCAATGCACATGCCCTCACCAACATCGAAAATAAGAAAAAACCCGAAAATGTCGAAAAATTCTGGAACACAGTCGAAAGAAGCAAGAGAAAAATTCACCAAGAAGACTTGAAAATCCTAATGGGAGACTTCAACGCAAAATTTGGGACATAAAAAACCTGAAGAAAAATTGTCGGTAAAAATTCAGCACACCAAAACACTAACACCAACGGCACACGTCTGATTGACATTTGCCAACAATTCAATCTCAAAATGATCTCTACCCACTTTAGGAAAAAAAAAAAAAAACGGGAAACATGGCGATCGCCGACGCAGCATGTTGGTGAATACCACCGGACCGACCATGCTGCCGCCTGCTGGATCCACCACAGAGTCACCCACGATACACCAGTCCGACGAGGAGGCGCGAACGTTGACTCACGCCGCTCCTTATGCGAGTTCAAGTGGAATTCTCTCTGAAAAGAGTTCACCTCAAAAATCTCTGCTTCCAAAAATTAGGCACATCCATAACTGATGAAACCAATATCACAGAAGAATGGGAAAAAGGACCGACGAACAACTGGACTGACTTTTGTAGTAAAAATTATCAGAAAAGCCGAAGAATTAATCTCGCTAAAAAAAAGGCAAAACACTCATGGTGACCTCAAACTGCGATGAAGCCATCATCAATCGCCGACTCGCGTTCCAAAAATACAACAGCAACAAATCGACAGGAGCTCCATAAAAATTCCTCGACATCCGCAAAAGGACAAACAGAACTGTCGGAAAGACCAAACCTAACTATATCATCAAAAAGCTGAAATCAGTTGACGACAACTTCGGAAACTACAACAGCAGAAATTTCAATAGATCTTTCGCAAACCAAATTAAAGGTTACTCACTACAAAATTTGACCTTCAAGAAAGAAATGGAAAACTCACCCTCACCAACCAAGAAAACTGTGAAGAATTGGCATACTACTATTAAAATGGCTCTGAGCACTATGGGACTTAACATCTGTGGTCATCAGTCCCCTAGAACTTAGAACTACTTAAACCTAACTAACCTAAGGACATCACACACATCCATGCCCGAGGCAGGATTCGAACCTGCGACCGTAGCAGTCCCGCGGTTCCGGACTGAGCGCCTGAACCGCTAGACCACCGCGGCCGGCCGGCATACTACTATTCCGATCTCCTTAACTGCCCTGAAGGACCCGAACGATTCCCACACACATCCCCAAGATACAAAAAACCCGATGCCAACCCACCGACACAAGAAGAAATCCAGCTCCACATAAAAAAACTCAAGAACGTAAAGTCTCCAGGAGAAGGCGGAATCATCGCAGGATACTGACAAATCTGGGACCACAAACACTACAGGAAATCACACAGACCATTCAGAAAATCTGGCAAGTGGAGACCTCCCAGACGACAGGAAATGCGCACTGATCCAACCACTCCACAAAAAAGGAGACAAATCTGATGTGAACAACTACAGAGGAAATTCCCTCTTATCAGTCCCTCATAAAATCATCTCTACATGCCACTTACAACGTGCACATGAACAAGTCAAACCCATAATTGGTGAATATCAAGCGGAACTCAGAACACACAGTTACGACACCGAACAAATTTTCTATCTGAAATCCACACTGAAAATACTGCGGTGCTGTGCAGATGAAAAACATAGTTTTAAACAATTATCAGACGAGAGATGGAGATTGTCAGATTCTACTAATTATGACTGCATTATTAATTGTTGGTTCACAAGAGCTTTCATGCCGCTTATTGTAACGATTTTTTGAATGTTAGAGCTGGAAGAATAGAAACATATTTTCGCCAAATGGAATATTCGAATTCGCCTTTTTCACGTTTCGAGCAACGGCAGAATATCCGCCAGAAAACCTGACAACAAGAAGCCAGGTCATGCCTGTCTTCTTGCGGGTGTGCCAATGACAGTGATCGCCTCTGGTGAATACGCTTTCAAGGTTTCCGTCCCCTTAAAACAGTAAAACACAAATAATTGTCACAGTTATCAATTTATGATGTTACGCTTGCACTCAGTGCATCGATGTATTATAAGTAACCACACTTTAACCTCTAAACCTATTTACAGAAATCCGAATAAGATTCCACCCACAACTTTGAGACGAAGTTATAGTCACTTCCGGGGTCACTCACAGAACACATCAGCTGGTATCCTTCCCGGTAGTATAACTGAAACTACGTAGAATATGTTTGGCAACTCTGTGTCCGACAAGTTACCTCCTTGATGGCACAGAACTATCCTACTAAATTCACTTGATATTATCGTTTTGAATAATGTGAGGATTTTCTCTTGAGGTACGATATAAGGACCTGATGTCTCTCCCCTTTCGAGACTCGCTGAAAGCCAGGTTTTTAATTCTTTTGTAGCACAGCTACAAGCAGGCAGATAGAAGCTCAATAAGGGAATCGTAAGACAACGCTCGAGCAAAATTCGTCTTGCTACTTTCAGCACCCCATAGTGTTAGAGCGAAAATCTTATGGTACTGCAAAATTCTTAATGGCACTTTTGTTTTCTGCCGACATATTTTTCGTTGTTGTGAATACATAATTTTATCTATGAACTGCCACATTTTCATAATACAGGCTGTCCAGAAAAGGACTCCCTGATTTCAAAATTAAATATCTCGTAAACAAAGATCGATAGAGGAATGCAGTAAACGGTATAATTATTGTGAAAGCTGTAAGAAGTTTATACAGTAGTTTGAAATAATAGCTACAAAAGCTGCTAACAGATGGCGCTGTAATCGCCATACGTAATGCCTAGTATAAATAGTGATCCGAAGCCCAAAGCGATCAGTTCCACTATTGAAACGTGAAAGGAGGTTAGCGTACCGAAGGAAGAGATTATAACCATGTACTCCATTGAACAACGCGTTTTTCTGGTGCTAGAGTACCACAGGTACGGCAACAAGGCGAAGTTTTCAAGCACGATTTAATGTTCCTAAAGGACGCGATGCGAAAACCATTCGTACGCTCTTCGCAAAATTTCAACGAACAGGCAGCATAACTGATGATCTAGTGGGGCATGTTGGCCGCAAGCAAACCGCAGCTACGCCTGAAAATATCGCCACAGTTTCTGGAATTATTCAGCGAAATCCAATGTCATCCGTCCGTAGAATTGCATCTGAGACTGGTTTGAAGCGTTCCAGCACGCAGAAAATACTGAGAAAGAGCCTACACATGTTTCCATTCAAAATTCAAACGCACCAGGCCATACCCGTACGAGATGTGCAACAAAGGGTTGCCTTTGCTAATCAGATGCTGACAATGATTGATAGTGAAGGATTTGATGTTGGCTGCATCTGGTTTACAGATGAAGCACACTTCCACCTGAATGGATACGTGAATAAGCAGAACTGGTGATTTTGGGGTTCCGAAAAGCCATATTGGTGTGAAGCGAAACCCCTGTATTCTCCTAAAGTTACTGTGTGGGCTGCAGTATGCAGCAGAGGCATTATTGGCCCTTTTTTCATTCGAGAAACGGTCACTGGTGCACGTTACGTTGCAGTTTTGGAACAATGTGCCGCCACACAGCAAGCGTTAGAGGATCGACCAGGTACTGAATGGTTTATGCAAGATGGAGCCCGACCACATCGGACCGAACAAGTGTTTCGCTTTCTTGAGGAATACTTCGGGAATCGAGTCATTGCTTTGGAATATCCCAAATTTACTGGTGCAGGCATGGATTGGCCTCCATATTTGCCGGATATGACTCCCACTTTTTTTTGTGGGGCACAGTGAAAGACATGGTCTACCCGAAGCATCCCGCCACGCTGGACAAGCTTGAATCGGCGATCTCTGTGGCATGTGAATCCCTTTCGGTTGAGACACTACGAAATGTCATGGTGAATTTCATTCTTCGTTTGCACCACCTCTGTAGTGCCAATGCTGAACATTTTGAAAACATTGTGATTGTTTTCATACGATTATTTCACTTATGTATGCTGATATGAGCTGTACAGCGTACAGCGCCATCTGTTAGCAGCTTTTGTAACTATTATTTCAAGCTGCTGTATAGATTTCTTACAGCTTTCACAATAAACATACCGTTTACTGCATTCCTCTATCGATATTTGTTTTCCAGATATTTAATTTTGAAATCAGGGAGCCCTTTTCTGGACACCCTGTATGTGAGTATGATACAGGACATGACGTAAATACAGACCTTCTCGAAGTCAGAAGTCGGTAATATCCTACTAATTCGTGTTAGAAGAGGCACAATCGTCTTACAGACACTTAATGCTTTATTAAGATGACTGTCGTCGTAGTATTTCTGTAGTAAGTTGAATTTAATTTGTATTAATACCGTGAATACTTTAAATGCGTTTTCCATTAGTTTATTGAACACAATAGTAATCATCAAAAAGAAATGAATCAGCAACAGTATATTCTTTCACAATATGTAAAACAATCTGACAGTGCTAAAGTAATTTACAAACTCTACGCCTGTAGGAACCTACAGGTTCTAACGATGTCATTAAACCAGTATCCACCCCCAGTAGCTGAATCGTCAAGCCGGCAGGAGTGGCCGAGCGGTTCTAGGCGCTACAGTCTGGAACCGCGCGACCGCTACGGTCACAGGTTCGAATCCTGCCTCGGGCATGGCTGTGTGTGCTATCCTTAGGTTAGTTAGGTTTAAAGTAGTTCTAAGTTCTAGGGGACTGATGACCTCAGAAGTTAAGTCCCATAGTGCTCAAAGCCATTTTTTGAATCGTCAACGCGCTGGATTGTCTATCCTGTGGGCCCGGATTAATTCCTGGCTGGGTTGGGGAATTTTCTCATCGACTGCAGTTCGCCAAAGTGGCGTCAAAGTGAAAGACCGGCATCCGGCGAACGACGACGGGGGGTCCTAACCATACGATTAATTAAATAAATTAAACCACAGTAGTTTGAAGAGCACTTTTGTCTAGAACTGAGTTGCCTTGGCGTTTGATCGATCAGGAGCGGGAAAAGTAAAATCTTACGAGTATGCGATCAGAGGAACAAGTGCCTGAGAGATGACTTCCCTATTACTCTCCTGGATAGTCTTGTTTCTCAAATCAACAGAGTGCGTTATCATGCAGTAGCACACGTGATGTAGTTTTGTCGGTCGATTTTCTTGCACTGCGACCGAAACGTGTTTCAGTTGTTGGCAACAAAACAAATTCCAGCTGTGATGGACAGATCCTTGGGAAAGAATTCGTAGTGCAAAACACACTTTTGGAGCTATCAGATGGCAAATATTATGTTCACACTTCTCTTTGCTTTAGTTTACGTCTTTGGTAGGACTCAGCCTTTCATTTCTTCTTCAGAAGTTAACGATAAAGGCATCGTAGCCCGACGCCAGCAACAATATTGCACAGGAATGCTCAATGAGCGACCTGATGGGATTCAAGCAAAACTGCAGTAATAGTCAGTCTGCTGATTTTTGTTGTTTCGAATTAGAGCGTGCAGTACTCCCATACCTGACTTCTGAACCTTGCCTGTTGAATGCAAACGTCGCGTGATGGCATTTATCCCAGAAGCACTCGTGCTACACCCAATTGAAATCTTTCAAGCTGCCTCCTTTGCATTCACCCCTGTATTATACCAAAAGTAAATACTGTTGCTGATGTTACGCCTTTCTCCACTTGCGACCAATTTTACAATGCTTAACCGTAGTTCATGATTGTCAAGTATTTGATCTCTAATGTTTAACTACAAGATGATAACTAGAGCTTCAAATTCTAAAATGACAGCTGATGCATACACTGACAGCGTCGCGCCGCATTCACGTGGGGGGTTCCCGATTTCAGGCGACGGGTGGCGTCTGGCCGGTGGTCGGTAGCCGCTGCAGCGCGAGGAAACGCCCGAGCGTAAGCTGTTATGATCGCGGCGCAGCCACGAGCTGTCCTGCGGAATTGTTTCTAGAGGTATTTGTTATTACTGGTGGGTAGAATGTGAAGCGAATTATGTTAGATGTTTAATCGGACTCGTAACTTTATACGAGGGCCAAACTGTGGTTGAAAAAAAAAAAAGATACAGTCGGACGCGAACACGCGAGTAGAAATATCGACGGGTGTGCTGCCGGTCTATAGTGTCCAACGGGCACAATATTTCGGCGATCATACATGTCGCCATCATCAGGTGAACTGACGGACTGAGCCCCTGTGAACGTGCCGGCACGGAGATCCGTACGCTATGGCTGCTCAGAGGGAACTGGGTTCGGTCGCGGCGGCGGCCGATTTAAATACCCTCCGCCCGCGGCGCGCTCCCTCCGCCGTCCGCGCCCTGCGCCACGGTCGTGCGATGGAACAGATTGCGACGGCGTCTGAGATGACGTCGGAGTGATGGCTCTGTCCGCCGTGGTCGTCACAACTATACGTTTGCTCGATTTACTCTTGATTGGGAGCGCGCCGCGGGCGGAGGGTATTTAAATCGGCCGCCGCCGCGACCGAACCCAGTTCCCTCTGAGCAGCCATAGCGTACGGATCTCCGTGCCGGCACGTTCACAGGGGCTCAGTCCGTCAGTTCACCTGATGATGGCGACATGTATGATCGCCGAAATATTGTGCCCGTTGGACACTATAGACCGGCAGCACACCCGTGGATATTTTGACTATCAAATACGCCGGGAGAAACTCAAGAATCACACGCGAGTAGAAGTTTAGAATGCACGATGATGTCCACTAGATCATGGGCTCACAAAAAATGGCAACATCTTGGAAGTAGACAACACTTCCTCCTGACACTTCCGCATCTTGCAGTGTTGCCGGATTGTGCAGATGGCCGTACTTACGCGTTGTCGGGGGCGGTCGGTTTTATTGGCCACCTTAAGTGAACGACTCGGACTTAGTCTCTGTGGCGGCCGGCTGGCGGTCAGTTTTTATGTCTAAGACTGTACTTCATACCAAAAAGCGATTCTGGTACTTGGAGTTCAAAGTTTTTGTTAATCATGCCTTTTGAGCTCTTGTGAAGATATTTCCATAGCAGCTTTCATCCCCTGACAAATATTTCTTTATATCTAGCCGAGAAGTGAAATACTAAGTACCATAAATTTAGATTCAAAATTTTTTAATGTGTCGAAATATTTTTTAAAAATTTTCAGTCCCTATTACACTCCCTTAAGGATTGAACTTCCAGAAACAGGGACCTGCACATTTTTCGTTTCTAAAAGAGAAGCCAGATACAAATTTCAATAAATTGAGCTTCAGCAATACTTGTACATTGAAATATTTCCACAAAAACTTTCATCCCGCATTTCACCCCTATAGGTTTTTTTTTATTTCTAACTGAGGAGACCTTTTTTAAATTTTGTTGGATTTATGTTTAAAATTGATTTCGTAAAAAAAAAATTACAAAAAAATATGATCTCCTGTTTCATTCCTTTAGGGGCTCAATTTCGAGAAACACTGAAACACGTCTTGTTTTTATTAGTAACCGAGAAGTCAAATGCCAGTGTTCGTAGATGTAGCTTTAAAACCACTTTAATAATGGTATATTTTCAAAAAATACTTCCAGCCGCTATTTCACTCCCATAGAGACAAATTTTCAAAAATGGTGAAACGCGTAATTCTTTATTTCTGACCGAGAAACCAAACACCAATTTCCGTCGGTGTAGCTTCAAAAATGCATTAACTGCGATAGTTTGCAAAAAAACCTTCATCCCCTTTGGCCTGGAATTTTGAAAAATCCCTTCATAAAGGACCCCTCGGTATAAGATTCAAAGCTTTTCCAAATTTCAAGTTTCTGTCCTTAGCGGTTTGGGCTGGGCGCTGATGAGTCAGTCATTCAATCAGGTCATTGCCGTTTATATATTGAGATTGTACTACAAATTTAATAATTTTTGAATATGATATGTGTTCAAGATGTTCCATTGCGTACTTCATCGTCTTAGTAGTAGATTTTCTTTCCTTTTTTGTAATTTCTACAGTAACTCATGTTCTTCCTCAGGGCTCAAGCTATCTCCGCATCAGATTTCATCAAAATACGTTCAGCGCTCTAGTCGAGAAAACCTAGCAGGCAGAACGTAGCAGGCAGCTATTGTTTCGTCCATAATATTAATTTAGATGTGTGCATTGTTTTGGGTCTACAACCTTGCTTCCGCCGTTTTGCAGTAGACGGCAGTTGCGCAATTGATGCATTCGAGCCCAGCACTGAAACACAAACGGCCGCAATACAACGATAAACACGTAAAGGTAATTTTGCAGTAGTGCTCGACCCCATATCGTAAAACTAGTCAAAATATACATGGAAACGTTGAAGCGAGAGGTCCTATCCCTCCCGCCGTATTCACCATACGTTGCTCTCTCTCTAACTGCCACGTGTTTCGATCAGTGGCGTACAGTCTGGCTGACCAGCACTTCCGGTCATACGAACAAGTGCAAAATTGAATCGATTCATGGATTCCCACAAAACACGCCCACTTCTTCCGCCATGGGATTCGTATGCTATCCGAAAGATGGGAGAATGTAGTGGCCAGCGATGGACAATACTATGAATCATAAATCTCTGTAAGTTTTTCACAATAAAGCCCCGAACTTCCAGAAAAAACGGCGGAAGCAAAGTTGTAGACCTAGTAGATAACTTTTTTCGTATGAAAAGTACGTTGTTGTCGATAGGAGACAAGGGTGTTGTCACCGGTTCCCCAAGGAAGTGTGATGGGACAGCCCTTGTTCTTTATATTCATAAATGATGTGACGTGCAGGTCGACACTAGCGGTCTGCGACTGTTTGCCGATGTCGCGGTAGTATATTCGAAAGTGTCATAGTTGAGTGACTGCAAGAGAAATGAGGATGGCTTAGGCAGAATTTCTGCTCGTACTTGATGTGACGAACGTCAGCTTGCTGTACATGAAGAAAAATATAAGCTAATGCACGTGGCTAGGAAAAACAATCCCGTAACGTTCGGTCAGAGTATTAGAGTTGTCCTGATCGACGCAGTGACGTCGGTTAAGTGTCTGGGAGAAACGCAGCAGGGCGACATGGAATGGCACGAGAGTATTAGGTCAGCAGTGGCTATGGCGAAAGATCGACTTCGGTTTATTGAGAGTACCTTCGGAGATGTATTCCACGTATGAAGGAGGCTGCGTACAGAAGACTAGTGCGATGCATTACTGAGTACTATTCGAGTCTTTGTGATGCCCCTTAGGTCGGATTAAAGGAAAACAACGAAGCAATTCAAAGGCGTGCTGCTAGAGCTGTTAGCGGTAGCTTCGATCGATACGGGAGTATTACGGGTAGGAACTGTAACGGGAATATCTGGAGGGAAGACCGCTTCCCCTGTCACCAACGTACAGTCGTGGACAAAACGAACGAGACCCCTCGCCTTTTCTTTATGCTGATCCGCACAGCTTTAAAGTCTGCTACACAGCATAACAGGCAAGGCGACGAAGTGCTACCAACATACTATGCACAGGCGTGAAATAGAAAAACTATCCGAACTTTGTCAGACTGTTTCAATCATGTCTAAGACTGTATTAATGTTGATTAGTGCGTTAAACAGAACACGTGAATATAAGATATAAATGAAAGAAGAAACGCAAATTAATATGAACTATACTAATAAAAATGAATTTCAGCTTATCCAGATAACATAACTGTTTTAGTAAGACAAAGTACCCCAGATCGTTACGAATTAGCAAAATACACTCCTGGAAATGGAAAAAAGAACACATTGACACCGGTGTGTCAGACCCACCATACTTGCTCCGGACACTGCGAGAGGGCTGTACAAGCAATGATCACACGCACGGCACAGCGGACACACCAGGAACCGCGGTGTTGGCCGTCGAATGGCGCTAGCTGCGCAGCATTTGTGCACCGCCGCCGTCAGTGTCAGCCAGTTTGCCGTGGCATACGGACCTCCATCGCAGTCTTTAACACTGGTAGCATGCCGCGACAGCGTGGACGTGAACCGTATGTGCAGTTGACGGACTTTGAGCGAGGGCGTATAGTGGGCATGCGGGAGGCCGGGTGGACGTACCGCCGAATTTCTCAACACGTGGGGCGTGACGTCTCCACAGTACATCGACGTTGTCGCCAGTGGTCGGCGGAAGGTGCACGTGCCCGTCGACCTGGGACCGGACCGCAGCGACGCACGGATGCACGCCAAGACCGTAGGATCCTACGCAGTGCCGTAGGGGACCGCACTGCCACTTCCCAGCAAATTAGGGACACTGTTGCTCCTGGGGTATCGGCAGGGACCATTCGCAACCGTCTCCATGAAGCTGGGCTACGGTCCCGCACACCGCTAGGCCGTCTTCCGCTCACGCCCCAACATCGTGCAGCCCGCCTCCAGTGGTGTCGCGACAGGCGTGAATGGAGGGACGAATGGAGACGTGTCGTCTTCAGCGATGAGAGTCGCTTCTGCCTTGGTGCCAATGATGGTCGTATGCGTGTTTGGCGCCGTGCAGGTGAGCGCCACAATCAGGACTGCATACGACCGAGGCACACAGGGCCAACACCCGGCATCATGGTGTGGGGAGCGATCTCCTACACTGGCCGTACACCACTCGTGATCGTCGAGGGGACACTGAATAGTGCACGGTACATCCAAACCGTCATCGAACCCATCGTTCTACCATTCCTAGACCGGCAAGGGAACTTGCTGTTCCAACAGGACAATGCACGTCCGCATGTATCCCGTGCCACCCAACGTGCTCTAGAAGGTGTAAGTCAACTACCCTGGCCAGCAAGATCTCCGGATCTGTCCCCCATTGAGCATGTTTGGGACTGGATGAAGCGTCGTCTCACGCGGTCTGCACGTCCAGCACGAACGCTGGTCCAACTGAGGCGCCAGGTGGAAATGGCATGGCAAGCCGTTCCACAGGACTACATTCAGCATCTCTACGATCGTCTCCATGGGAGAATAGCAGACTGCATTGCTGCGAAAGGTGGATATACACTGTACTAGTGCCGACATTGTGCATGCTCTGTTGCCTGTGTCTATGTGCCTGTGGTTCTGTCAGTGTGATCATGTGATGTATCTGACCCCAGGAATGTGTCAATAAAGTTTCCCCTTCCTGGGACAATGAATTCACGGTGTTCTTATTTCAATTTCCAGGAGTGTATTATGCGCATTCGGCCGTGAAACCGTCTGTGTCAACGTTCAGACCAGTCATACTGGATTACCGTTGCTGACCACAATGAAAGTGTGCAAATTTAGCAATGCGTGAAGATTCATAACGAAATTCAGTTAAAAATCATTCAGTGCCACATTTAAGTCAATCCAATTATTGACAGAAGCGGAAAAAGTAGGCAGTAACAAGTATGAAATTCTACAAGAGTTTCATATTGACACAGGGCGCCGGTATAGAATAAAGGTAGCAAAAAAAGTTATTGGGGGCGCGAGAATTCCTTAAAATTGCGTTATTGATAGTCTATCTGCCTCCATCAAGATTAGAACCGAAAACAAACCAGACCTCCCTTGCAGTAGCAAACACCTTTCACTACGCTAGCAGACAACCCAGGCAAACAGCCCTCTATTATTACCCCAGACATGAATAAGCCGGCAATTTCACAATGAAAATGGCAAAATGATCTGCAGTTTCTGTTGCATAGAGCTTTCTGGACACAAACATAAATTTTCTACCTATTTGTCACCGCTTATGTGACAATCATTCGCGGATGTTTATCGAAATACCAAATACTGCCCCCAGGGGCTCAGCATTCATTTGCTGGGTACGGGCTTGGCGACCCCGGGGTTCCTGAGCTGGGGACTGGTAAGCGCCACCTGTCCCCCGTCACCGTAAGCTCTGAGTACACTTCAGCGACCACCGTGCGGCGCGGCGGTGGAATGTTGTGTGTCTCAGGGAATGGGGATCTTGGCTTGGCCGCCCGGATCGCGAGGATGGAACAAACCTCTATAAAAAACCCCTCAATCTTCCGGTGTGCTCCGCGCCTATGAGATGCATGGCTGTTGAGGTGGAACAGTCGCAAGCGGGCAACCTCTGGGGCACCTGCCACACCCCAGTTGTATACGGCTTACTCAGGCACGCGGGGCTCTGTCTGAGCGGACCTTTAGTTCCCTAGCTGCTCGTGGGATCGAGATGGAACCCTCGAACTTTTCTTTTCCTCCCAGCGGAAAGGGTGGGCCGCTGGTAGGTTCTAACACCCAATCTCCCCCTGCGGGTTCGGGGGTTAGAATAGGCCCGCGGTATTCCTGCCTGTCGTAAGAGGCGACTAAAAGGAGTCTCAAACGTTTCGGCCTTATGTGATGGTCCCCTCTCGGGTTTGACCTCCATCTATCTAAATTATTCCGAAGAGCGAGCCAATTGGGGAAGGGCACCTTACATGGTGCACTGTATCCTTCGTGCAATTAGACCTATAGCCGTCTTTCTCGTCGTTGCAATGGTGTCCCGCTCGTTTTCGATCTCTTGGGCGATTACCACGCTGCACTCTGCAGTGTTTCTTTTAACTGTGACGACGACCTTGGCCATTTTTGCACCTAAGATCCAGCACGGTAGCCAGTCCGTTGTGGTGGGGTCGCCATGTACCCTCTTGGTTGTAGCCCCCTGACAACACAGGGATCGCTCTACTGATGCCTGCGCCGTTCACTCCCCACGTATGCCAAGGAGTAGATGCCCATCTCCCTGGGGCATCGGGACTCCCGGCAACGGCCATCCTGCCAGGTGGCCTTTGCTGTGGCTGGGTGGCGCCCGTGGGGAGGGCCCTTGGTCGGAGTAGGTGGCATCAGGGCGGATGACCCGCAATGAAGCGTGGTACATCATCTATCGCTGGTGGGCCTCCACCAGCAGTCTCTAAGCGATCGAGGTCTAACCTCAACGGGAAGAAA
Organism: Schistocerca americana; assembly: GCF_021461395.2. Taxonomy (NCBI): domain Eukaryota; kingdom Metazoa; phylum Arthropoda; class Insecta; order Orthoptera; family Acrididae; genus Schistocerca; species Schistocerca americana. Next base: position 27,533,454 of record NC_060119.1, on the reverse strand, counting down.
TTGGATCAGAGATCGTTTCCCTCCCTAGCTACTCCATGGGAGGAACGTCTTGCTAAAGAAGGCAGTGGCGAATATTCACCCCGGTACCTTGTGTGTACGCGGGTTGATGGAGAATCGTTCGTGTCAACCAAGCCCCAGTTTTTTGTGGAGCATTTAGAGGACAAGTTCGGGGAGGTAGAGGGCTTGTCCAAGATGCGCTCTGGCTCTGTGCTCATGAAAACGGCATCCTCTGCCCAGTCACGGAGGTTGCTCAATTGTGACAAGTTGGGGAATGTTTCAGTTACCATCACGCCGCATAAGAGTCTCAACATGGTCCAGGGTATTATATTCCATAGGGATCTTCTTCTGCAGTCCGACGATGAATTACGCGCCAACCTCGAACGACGAGGTGTTCACTTCGTCCGGCGCGTCCATCGGGGTCCGAGGGATAATCAGGTAGCCACCGGTGCCTTCATCTTGGCCTTTGAGGGTGATGTCTTACCCGAAAAGGTTAAGGTGATGGTTTACCGTTGTGATGTGAAACCATATATCCCTCCTCCGATGCGGTGTTTTAAATGCTGGAAGTTCGGGCACATGTCATCTCGCTGTACTTCCAGCATCACGTGTCGGGATTGCGGACGTCCTTCGCATCCTGATACTCCATGTGCTCCGCCTCCCGTCTGTGTTAACTGTGGAGAACACCATTCCCCCTGCTCACCGGACTGTCGGATCTTCCAGAAGGAAAGGAAGATAATGGAATATAAGACCCTGGACCGCCTGACCTACACAGAGGCACGGCGGAAATATGAGCGGCTCCATCCTGTGCCCATGACATCCACCTATGCCGCTGCTGCAACAGCGGTCCGATCCTCTCCCGTGTCGTCACGTACTGTTGCCTCTCAGCTATGTCAAAATGACCCGGCCCCCTTGGTTGTGGGGAGCACTTCGCCCTCAGTTGCTCCATCTACTCCAGGAGCGACACCACCCCAACCATCGGGGACATTCGTCCCCCCTTCCCAGCCGGAGAAGCGTAGGGCTTCTTCGGCTACTCTAGCCAGGAAGGGGTCCCTTGGGGCCCTCCCTTCCCAGGCTTTGCCCAGTGTCAAAGCGGATACCCGCAAAGTTTTGAAGCAACAACCGGTCGCTGGTCATAGGGCTTCACGGTCGTCGTCCGTCCCTGAGACTGACCCAGTGGGGCCCTCCCAGCCAGACCCTCCCAAGGCACAGCGTGCGAAGCCGTTGAAGAAAAAGGCTCCCAAGCATCCTGACATTGCGGTGGCACCTGTCCCACCGCAACCTTCAACCTCTGCGTCTGAGGACGAGGTGGAGATCCTGGCGTCCGCTGAGGACCTCGATCTCGCCAGTCCCTCCGACGCCATGGACAGCACTGGCACAGGTGCTCACTTGGAGGCAGCGGGTGACCCCGTGGCGTAATCTGCCTTCCCCGTCCCGTCACGCCTTTCCCAGCAATGGCCAGTACCATCCTCCAGTGGAACTGCAGCGGTTTCTTCCACCATTTAGCTGAGCTCCGCCAACTTATCAGCCGTCATCCTTTCCTTTGCATTGCTCTGCAGGAAACTTGGTTTCCAGCAATGCGAACCCCCGCCCTCCGTGGCTATCGGGGTTATTTTAAGAACCGGGCAACTTACGAAAGGGTGTCTGGTGGCGTCTGCATATATGTCCTGAACTCTCTTCACAGCGAGTTTGTACCTCTACAAACAGCTTTAGAGGCTGTCGCTGTTCGGGTGTGGACGCCACAGGCTATCACCGTCTGCAGTATTTACCTTCCACCTGATGGTACTGTCGAGCAGCATGTCCTGGCTGCTCTGATAGCACAACTGCCGCCACCTTTTTTGCTGCTGGGCGATTTCAATGCCCACAACCCTCTATGGGGTGGGACTGTCTCCGATGATCGTGGTCGGGCCGTGGAGCATGTGTTGGCTCAGCTCGACCTTAGCCTCTTAAACACCGGTGCTCCCACGCATTTCAGTGTGGCCCATGGCTCGTTCTCGGCCATCGATCTCTCTATTTGCAGCCCTGGACTTGTCCCATCCCTCCACTGGAGGGTGCATCCTGACCTGTGTGGTAGTGACCATTTTCCCCTCTATTTGTCACTGCCACAGTGTCATTCTTCTGGGCGCTTGCCCCGCTGGGCTTTCCACAGGGCTGACTGGCCAGCTTTTACTTCCGCTGTCACCATTGCGTCTCCCCCACAGGGTGACATTGACGAGGTGGTCCGTGTTTTAACCACGTCCATCGTTTCGGCGGCCGAGGCTACCATCCCCCGTTCCTCTGGCCTCCCTCGGCGGAAGGCTGTCCCCTGGTGGTCGCCGGAGATTGCTGAGGCTATTCGCGACCGTAGGCGGGCTCTCCAGCGTCATAGGCGGCACCCGTCTCTGGAGACCCTCATCGCCTTTAAGAGGCTCCGTGCCTTCGCCCGTCGCCTTATTGCACGGCGTAAGCAGGAGTGCTGGGAGCGGTACGTCTCCTCCCTGGGCTCCCGTGTCTCGTCCTCGCACGTGTGGTCCCGTATCCGGCGGATTTATGGCTCCCCGACCCCTGTGGGTGTCCCTGGGCTCTCCTTGGACGGCGCTGTCTGCACGGACGCTGCCGCCATTGCTGAACGGCTAGCCGCGCACTTTGCTCAGAGCTCTGCGACTGCATCCTATCCCCCCGCCTTTCGCTCTCTAAAGGAGCGAGCCGAGCGGACGCCGTTCTCATTCCACACGCGTCATTATGAAACATACAATGCTCCTTTCAGCGAGAGGGAACTCCTCGCTGCCCTCGCCGATTGCCCTGATACAGCACCAGGACCGGACTGCATCCATGCGCAGATGCTGAAGCATCTCTCCAGGGACTGCCAGAGACACATCCTCGCCATCTTTAACCGCATTTGGAACGAGGGCGTGTTCCCGTCGCAATGGCGAGAGGGTCTTATTGTCCCCATCGTGAAGCCCGGTGCGGACCCACTGGCGGTGGACAGCTATCGTCCCATTACCCTCACCAACGTTTTGTGCAAATTGCTCGAACGTATGGTGGGGCGGCGTTTGTGTTGGGTCCTTGAGTCGCGCGGTCTCCTCGCTCCATCCCAGGGTGGCTTCCGTCGGGGCCGGTCTGCAGTGGACAATTTGGTGCGGCTGGAATCTGCTGTCCGTACGGCTTTTGCCCGACGTCAGCACCTTGTTGCTGTATTTTTCGATCTGCGGAAGGCGTATGACACCACATGGAGGCATCACATCCTCGCCACGTTGCATGGGTGGGGTCTTCGTGGTCGGCTCCCGGCTTTTCTTCAAAGCTTTTTATTGCGCCGCTCTTTCCGGGTGCAAGTCGGTGCCACCTCTAGTTCCTCTTATATACAGGAAAATGGGGTCCCGCAGGGCTCGGTGTTGAGCGTCTCGTTATTTCTAGTGGCCATTAATGGTCTGGCTGCAGCAGTGGGGTCGTCGGTGTCTCCTTCTTTGTATGCCGACGACTTCTGCATCTCATTTAGCTCCACGACTACGGGAGTCGCCGAACGCAGGTTGCAAGTCGCCGTTCGCAAGGCAGCATCATGGGCTCTGGCTCATGGTTTTCAGTTCTCTGCTGCCAAGACTCGGGTTATGCACTTCTGCAGGCGTCGGACGGTCCACCCTCATCCTGAACTTTACCTCGACGGCCACCTGCTTGACGTGGTGGACACTTGCCGCTTCTTGGGACTCGTGTTTGATGCCCGGCTCACATGGGTTCCTCATGTTACTCAGCTGAAGCAAAAATGCTGGCGGCACCTCAACGCCCTCCGCTGCCTTAGCCACACGTCTTGGGGTGCAGATCGCTGCACGCTACTGCAATTGTACAGAGCCCTTGTGCAGTCCCGGCTTGATTATGGGAGCCTGGCCTATGGGTCTGCGTCACCCTCAGTGTTGAAGTTGTTAGACCCCATACACCACTGTGGGGTCCGGCTTGCAACTGGCGCTTTTCGTACGAGCCCCGTGGATAGTTTACTGGTGGAGGCCGGGGTTCCCCCGCTGCGGATTCGCCGCCATCGACTGCTCGCCGATTATGCTGTCCACGTGCATTGCTCGCCAGGCCATCCCAATCGTCGCCTGCTTTTCCCTGCCATGGTCCTCCATCTGCCCGAACGGCGACCTAGGTCTGGGCTTTCCGTAGCTGTCCGTGTCCAGTCCCTGCTGTCAGAACTGGGGTCATTCCCTCTTCTGCCTCCCTTCCGGGTCCATACACCTACGCCTCCCTGGTGTTTGTCCCGGCCGTCTGTCCGTCTGGATTTGGCACAGGGCCCTAAGGACTCGGTTCCGCCTGTGGCCCTCCGTCGCCGTTTTCTTGCGCTCCTCGAATCATTTCCGGGCTGTGAGCCAGTCTACACTGATGGTTCCCTGGTTGATGGTCGCACTGCCTACGCCTTTGCTCACTCTGACCATATTGAGCAACGCTCCTTGCCGGCTGGCTGCAGTATTTTTACTGCAGAGCTGGTGGCCATCTTGCGCGCTCTTGAGCACATGCGTTTCTGCTCAGGTAGGTCCGTTGTCATCTGCAGTGACTCCCTGAGCAGCCTTCAGGCCATCGACCGCTGCTATCCCTCCTCTCCTCTGGTGTCCTCCATTCAGGAGGCTGTTTCCGCCATTGCCCGTTCTGGTGGTTCAGTGGTCCTGGTTTGGACGCCCGGTCATGTTGGCATCCCAGGGAACGAACGTGTAGACAGGCTGGCCAAAGGGGCGATAGCCGCCCCAGCTTTGGAGATCGGCCTTACGGCTCGCGACCAGCAGCTGGTGTTGCGCCGTAAGGTACTTGGGATGTGGGCTGCTGAGTGGCGTGGCATGACAGCCCCAAATAAACTGCGGGCTGTCAAGGGGACGACCGATGTGTGGCGTTCCTCCCTGCGGGCTTCTCGCAGGGACTCTGTAGTCCTGTGTCGGCTGCGCATCGGCCATACCTACCTGACGCACGGCCATCTGTTGCGTCAGGAGGATCCCCCCTTGTGTCAGTGTGGGTCCCGGCTGACGGTCGGCCACATTTTGCTGGAGTGTCCTCGACTGCGCATACTCCGGAAATCTTTTAATCTCCCGGGCACTTTGGCTTTGGTTTTATCCGACGATGCCTCCATGGCTGATACCGTTTTAAATTTTATTCGTGGTAGTCCGTTTTATGGTTCGATTTAGGGAGGTCTTGCGCCTTTCCCTTTCTGTGTCTATTGTCCTTGTGTCTGTTGCTGTTCTGGTGTTCTGTGAGATGGTTGACTCTTTCCCATTTTTGATCTCGTGGTCAGTCAACCAGTCTCCGGCCATCTTCCTTTCTTCTGTTTATTTCTGTCTGATGTTCCTCTGTCCTTGTCTGTAGTGTTTGTTGCTGCATTTGTGTGCTTTTAGCGCCTGGGGGGACGTCTCCTCCCCCTTTGGTTTTTATCTGCTTCGTAGATTTTCGGCTCGCCTGATTTTGGAATGGGGGACTGATGACCTTCGCTGTTTAGTCCCCCTCAAACATCCAACAACCACCACCACCACCACACCCAATCTAACAAGAGGGCTCGTGTAGCCAGTCCTCCTGATTCAGGTACTAGTAACAGAACGCATTCTGCTTCTCAGAATGTGTTTCTCATAATTAAAAGAAAAGATGGGAGTTTTGAAAAAGTTTCGCCATTTTATATACAGAAGGGCTTAGAGGGTATTGCTGGCACGTTAAAGTCTGTAAAGCGCCTGCGCAATGGCACCTTGCTGGTTGAAACATCTAGCTTCCAGCAAGTCCAGAACCTTCAGAAGGCACGCTTTCTTGGGGAGTTTGCGATAGAGACTGACTTTCACAACACCTTGAACTACAGCAAGGGTGTTGTGACTTGCAGAGATCTCGTCGACATTCCCCAAGACGAACTGAAGTCTGAATGGACCCGGGAAGGAATTGTGGACGTGCAACACGTTATGAAACGGGTGGATGGTGCTCTCATAAAAACTGACTCCTTTATTCTTACATTTAACAGCACCAAATTGCCAGAGCATGTGAAGGCAGGTTTCCTACGTCTCAGTGTACGGCCTTATTACCCCAACCCCATGCGGTGTTTTAAATGCCAACACTTTGGCCACACTACTCTCGGCTGTAAAGGGGAAGCCACTTGTGGGAAATGTGGTAAAGCCGCTCATGAGGGAGTTGATTGCTCCTCTCCTCCAAAGTGTGTGAACTGCTCTGGGGATCACCCTGTGTGGAGTAGGGAATGCAGAGTTTTCCTTGAGGAACGGAAGATCCAGGAACTTAAACCCACTAAACGCATCCCGTATGGTGAGGCAAAGAAAATCTACAAGTCCATGCAGCCGCCCACGTTCGCTGCCTCCTTTTCTTCCGTTCTGAAACAGCCTGTCTTGAAAACCGATGCCGCTACCCAAACGGAGGTTGCTACTGTCAGCACTAGCACCTGCGTTTGTCAGTGTACATGTGCTGCTGCCATTCCTGTGAAGCCTGCTGCTCCCTCCCGGCCTTCTGACCAGGCTGTGGTAGCTGACATCGTGGAACTTCCTGCCCCTTCCCGGGTCCAGTCTTGTGTACTGCCTAGTGCTGGTACACCCCCTACTGCTTCTGAGGTTTTGGCTCCAATGCCACCTCAGGCCAGAAAATCGAAGCCAAAGACAAAGGTGAAGACTCGCCCACTAAAGGAGACTGACGTTCTACAGTCTGCTGATGTGGATGTCATTCTCTCTGACGTCTCTCTCGACTCCTCTTCTGAGACGATGGAGGTCGATGTCAGACTGGGGCAATCGTCTCGCCCCAAAACTGAGCCTCCACCTGTTGTGGGCTCTCCTCCCCGACAGAAAGTGCGACTGAAGGTACTCCCGCCCTGATAGATGGCTCCCATTATTCAGTGGAACATGAATGGATTCCGGGCACATGTGGAGGAACTGCACCTCCTAGCACAGCAACGCCCCCTGTGCTTGTGTTTACAGGAAACACATCTCAAACAATCTGATGCTCCTGTACTCAGGGGCTATAGGTTGTATCGCAAAGATGACCTGACTGGAGACAGGGCCAAAGGCGGAGTCGCCGTGTTTGTCGATAATGACCACCACTCCTCTGCTCTCCCCCTGGATACTGACCTGCAAGCAGTTGCAGTTGCAATTTATTCCGGTCGGAGGCTTACCGTTTGCTCCCTTTATTTACCCCCTCTGGATGCAGTGAACTTAGAGGCTCTCACAAACCTTATCGACCAACTCCCCCGCCCATTTCTCCTCCTGGGAGACTTCAATGCCCATCATGTCCTGTGGGGCTCCACTTCTCTTTGCGCTCGAGGTCGAATTTTGGAGGGCCTCCTAACATCTCAAGTGTTGTGCATCCTCAACACAGGTACTCCGACTCATTTCTCTAGTGCTACAGGGTCATTCTCAGCCATTGACCTATCTTTCTGCTCTCCAACCCTCACTGACTCCGTTCACTGGGAGGTCATTGACGACCTCCATTCCAGCGATCACTTCCCTATCCGCATTCATCTCCTGGATGGTGTATTGCTGGAGCAGCGGCCACCATCGTGGATGATTGGCAGGGCTAACTGGCCACTGTTCGCTCGGTTGGCTGTCTTTGACCGCCACGCCAGCGTACAGGAATGGGTGGATCACATCACGCTTGTGATCCACCATGCTGCTGACCTGTCCATACCACAGTCTTCTGGCACTCTTAAGCGGCGCCTTGTGCCTTGGTGGACAGAAGAGTGCCGTTCAGCCATCCGTGACAGGCGTGCGGCTCTTCGCCGATTTAAATGCCGCCCAACAACGGTCAATCTTACCGCCTTTCGTATCGCGAGAGCCAGGGCACGCCGTGTCATTAAAGAGAGCAAGAAAAGGTCATGGCAGGAGTTTCTGGACTCCATCAACCGTTCCACTTGTTCCACAAAGGTATGGGAAGCCATCCGGAGGATTTCCGGTAAACGCAGCCGTTTACCAATAGCTGCAGTCCTGAACCAGGGATGCCTCCAAACGACACCCAGCGCCATAGCTCAGTCGCTGGCAGGGCATTTTGCACAAAGTACTGCCACTGCAACCCAGGATCCAGCGTTTCGTCGCTACCGTGCGACTGTCGAAAGAGCGAATTTGAACTTTCGGTCGAACGGTTCTGAGGCCTACAACTCCCCTTTCTCCATGTGGGAACTTGAGTCAGCTCTTACTGAGACTTCTGACACTGCACCAGGTTACGACCGCATCCGGTACTCCATGCTTAGACATCTTCCAGCGGCGTCCAAGGAAATCCTCCTTGAATGTTTTAATCTCATATGGCACACGGGAGTGTTCCCAACCTCGTGGAGGGAGGCAATCCTCATCCCTCTCCTCAAACCAGGAAAGGACCGCACATGTCCCAGTAGTTATCGTAGTATCGCCTTGACAAGCTGTGTCGGAAAGACCCTGGAACGGATGGTTAACCGTCGTCTGGTCTGGCTGCTAGAGACCAGACAGCTCCTTAGCCGCTTTCAGTGTGGATTCCGAAAATTTCGTTCCACAGTCGACAACCTGACCCTCCTCGAGGCGGCTATTCAGCAGGCTTTCCTCCGTCAGCATCACTGTATCGGTATCTTCTTTGATATCAGTAAGGCATATGATACTACTTGGAGACACTGTATTCTTGCACAACTGCATCAATGGGGCTTTCGTGGCCGCCTCCCCGTTTTCATTCGGTCTTTCCTGTCTCAGCGGTTTTTTCGGACCCGCGTTGGTAACACACTGTCTGATCGCTTTGAGCAAGAGAACGGTGTCCCCCAGGGCAGTGTTTTAAGCGTTACCCTCTTTGCCATAGCAATCAACAGTATAACGTCTACAGTGCGGAGTCCAGTACAGTGCTCCTTGTTTGTGGACGACTTTGCTGTTTTCTGTTCCTCCTCTAGTGTTGCATCCGCGAGCCGTCAATTGCAACTAACGGTGCGGCGGTTAGAGGAGTGGGCTGCAAAGACGGGTTTTAGGTTTTCTGCCGATAAGTGTGTTTGTGTTCATTTTAATCGTTCTCGTCGTCTTTTTACGTTGCCTGCCTTGCATATGGGGGATACTGTCCTACAGTTTGGAGACACAGTGCGGTTTCTAGGCCTAATTTTTGACTCCAGGTTGTCATGGTTGCCACACCTACGTGACTTGAAAGCCAGAACGCTGAAGGCACTGAACATCCTCAAGTGCCTCAGCCACAGGTCTTGGGGAGCGGACAGGGCGCGTCTCCTTCAGTTTTATCGAGCTTTCGTGCGCTCACGGCTGGACTATGGCTGCACAGTATATGGGTCAGCGAGGCCGTCTTATTTGCGGATCCTTGACGCTGTTCACCATGCTGGGATTCGACTGGCTACGGGTGCTTATCGGACCAGTCCCGTACCCAGCCTCTGTGCTGAGGCTGGCGAACCGCCACTTACCATCCGGCGGCAGCTCCTGCTGGTGCGCCAAGCTTGTAAGTTTCTTGCAGCTCCCAGCTCGCCTGCTCACCATCTTGTTGCCCATCCACCTCTGGATCGCCTTTTTTCCCGCCGTCCCCGGGCTACGTTGCCGTTTGGGATCAGAGTGCACCGTGTGCTTGAGTCCCTCGGTGTGGAGTCTGTACAACCCCAAATCCTGGGTTTTAACCGCCTGCCTCCCTGGTTACTGAAGAGGCCACGTGTGATTTTAGATTTATTGCAGTACAAGAGAGATTGCACTCCTGCCACCGTTTTTAATGCAGCATTTTCTGCTATTTTATCTGAGCACCACGACTATGTAGCTGTTTTTACGGATGGGTCGAAACAAGGGGATTCCGTGGGTTGCTCAGTTGTTTTTCCGGATCGTGTCCTCAAGGTCCGCCTGCCTCAGACTTTTACTGTCTTTGATGCCGAATTGTCTGCGATCTTGCGGGCACTGGAGCCGATGCGACTTTCTTCCTCTCTTCAATTTCTTGTCTGTTCCGATTCACTCAGTGCCCTTCAATCCTTGCACCGTTTGTATCCGGCGGATAAACTAGTCCAGACCATCCAGGATGCCCTCCTCCGACTACAGCGACTAGGGAAGGTTGTAGCTTTCTGCTGGGTTCCGGGGCATGTCGGCATTGCTGGGAATGAACGGGCAGATCTCGCAGCCAAGGAGGCGTGTCTTGATCCACACGTATCTCAGTGTGCTATCCCCTTGCACGCACGCACCTCGCTGTTGAGCTCCAGAGTCATGTGTCGGTGGGAGGATGAGTGGTTGGAAGTGACTGACAATAAGCTCCGTCTAGTCAAGCCCACAACGCGTGTGTGGTGTACCTCCTTTCAGCCCCATCGACGGGACGAGGTTCTCCTCACTCGGCTTCGAATAGGCCACAGCCCTATGACGCATGGCTTCCTGCTCCGGCGAGAAGACCCTCCATTGTGTGGTGCTTGCGGCGTCCAGGTCACTGTGAGCCACATTTTACTGGATTGCATTTTATTTTCTGACCAGCGGGCCTCGGCTGATTTGCCAGCGGACCTGCCAACTCTTTTAGGCAACACTCGGACGAATGTGGTTAAAGTTTTAAAGTTCTGTGCCTTGTCAAATGTTTTTACAAAGATTTTAGGGAGCGGATTTTAATTTGCTCACTGTGTGCCAAGCTCGCCCATCTTTTCTGTAAGTGGCCAGCCAATGACACATTCCTGTGTCATTCTTGTTGCTATGTTTTCCCTTCCACTTTCTTATGTAGTAATTTCCCTCTTTTCCTGTTTTCCTTGAATGTGTTTTTCCGTTTTATTAGGTCTCTCCACATTCGTTCCTTTTAATGTGTGTCAGGGCGCTGATGACCTCGATGTTGAGCGCCCGTAAACCCCAACACACACACACACACACACACACACCAAATACTGTTATTAGCGAGTAAATGTAGTAGGATAATTCTGCACCACCCCAAGAAATATACGGCGACATAGTTGCAAACGTATTCTACAATGTTTCGAATTGTCCTTTAGACTCGCCACAGCTAGGAAAGGTTCATTAGCCGAAGTGTTTCTTAAGCTATGGGAATGCTCGCACTTCTAAAACGCGGTGGCATTAATACTGGGATGTGAATTACCACGTGTATAGGCAAATGGATTTTTTTTTTTTTTTCTTTCCTGTAAACACAATTTGGATCGAAAGCGTAGCTACGATTAATATGCTAATGTATCGACTGCAACTGGAACATTTCGGATAAAGAGAATGGGAAATTATTTATGCGGCCTCATCTTCAGTAATTGTCGTAGCTATTTTCGTTGTTATGATTTAGTCTCGTAAATCGGTAAAAATGGAACCCTACTAGTCTCACTTTCTTGACTGTATATCTGTCTACCCAATCCTTAAAACCCGATTACCTCGAATACAGGTAGATATAATAAGCGGAAATATATCGCACTTCCTGTGGTATATGGTCCCTTGGTGGTGTAAAAATGTGAGCTTCTATGTGAACGCAATCTAAAGATAGGGCTGTTTATGTAAAGAAAATTTACACAACGGTAATCCAGTATGACTGGTCTGAACGTTGACACAGACGGTTTCACGGCCGAATGCGCGTAATATTTTGCTAATTCGTAACGATCTGGGGTACTTTGTCTTACTAAAACAGTTATGTTATCTCGATAAGCTGAAAGTCATTTTTATTAGTACAGTTCAAACTAATTTGCTTTTCTTCTTTCATTTATATCTTGAATTCACGTATTCTGTTTAACGCACTAATCAACATTAATACAGTCTTAGACATGATTGAAACAATCTGACAAAGTTCGGATAGTTTTTCAATTTCACGCCTGCCCATAGTATGTTGGTAGCACTTCGTCGCCTTGCCTGTTATGCTGTGTAGCAGACTTTAAAGCTGTGCGGATCAGCATAACGAAAAGGCGAGGGGTCTCGCTCGTTTTGTCCACGACTGTACATTTCGCGTAAGGACTGCAAACATAAGGTAAGAGAAATTAGGGCTCGTAAAGAAGTAACGTTCAATTAGCGAGTGTAACTAGGAAGAAAACGATAGGGCCACCTCCGCCATGAACATACAATTGCTTGTGGAGTATGTTTATAGTGTAGAGCACATGCCAACCATTTACCCTATGAAATCATTTGAAACTTTTATTTTGTGGCTGATTGTTTGTTAAATGATTTTATTTGAATTAAATATAACGACCACTAAATTCATAGACATCCGTTTTGATATATTCTGCGTTACACCAAGACATGTATTAATTGTGTATATCATACATCATTTTTTAAAATTGCGATACTAATGTCTGCATGGAGACAAACATCAACTTTTTATCTGTTTCATAAAATATAGCTGTTCAGTGATGGTAAGAAATCGAGTTGACCTCCTGAAGAATTTTAATTGCTTTTCGATTTTTATTTAATTCATTAAACTGCAAACTGTATAACAAAATTTTGCGGGAACAAATTAAATACCTTTGCAGCTGCGTTATAGGCTTTTAATTCTAAAGCTGCTCTGAAATGCTGCTTTAGCGTGTTATTTGTTGCCAAATATCCGCAGGAGGGCCCTGCACGACGGGATGAGTCCAGTGGCCTGCATGTCCTGAACACCCCCCTGCGGGTTCGGGGGTTAGAATAGGCCCGCGGTATTCCTGCCTGTCGTAAGAGGCGACTAGAAGGAGTCTCCAACGTTTCGGCCTTATGTGATGGTCCCCTCTCGGGTTTGACCTCCGTCTATCTAAATTATTCCCCCCCTGCGGGTTCGGGGGTAAGAATAGGCCCGCGGTATTCCTGCCTGTCGTAAGAGGCGACTAAAAGGAGTCTCAAACGTTTCGGCCTTCTGTGATGGTCCCCTCTTGGGTTTGACCTCCTTTTTTCTTCCAAATTTCCGTCGTCAGTGCGTGCCATTTGGGGAAGGACACCTTACGTGGTGTTTTTGTATTGGTCCATCATGCTCCACCATCTTGCATGTTACCTATTGTCGTGTGGGGGGGACTACGCCCAATATCTTCTGGGTTGTCTCCTTCTCGCCTTGTGCGCACTCTTATTCTTAGCGCCTACGACAACTGTGGACCCTTTAAACACCTAAAATCCAGCACGGTAGCCAGTCCGTTGTGGTGGGGTCGTCATGTACCCTCTTGGTGGTAGCCCCCTGACCACGCAGGGATCGCACTACAGATGCCAGAGCTGTTTCCTCCCCATGCATGCCAAGGAGTATGTGCCCATCTTGTCTGGGGCACGGGGACTCCGGGCAACGGGATATCGGCCAGGTACCCGTTGCTTTGGCTGGGTGGCGCCCTTGGGGAGAGCCCTCGTTCGGAGTAGGTGGCATCTGGGCGGATGTGGCGCAATGAAGCGCAATAAATCACACCAAGCTGGTGGTCGCACGGCCACCAGCGTCTCTAAGCGAGGTAGAGTCGACTTCGATGCTGCGCAATATGACCCTCAGACGTTCCCCTCGTTGGCTGCGCCATGGGAGGGACGCAAGTCTAGTGCCAAGCGGGAGCCTTATGTACCGCAATACCTTGTCTGCAGCAGGACTGATGGTGACTCCTTTCTTCCGACGAAGCCTCTGTTTTTTGTGGAACACCTGGAGGATAAGTTTGGGGAAGTGGCAGGGTTGTCAAAAATGAGGAATGGGTCCATCCTCCTCAAGACGTCCTCCCCAGCCCAGTCACGAGCGTTGCTCTTGTGTGATAAGCCGGGTGACGTCCCTGTTACCGTCACTCCCCACAGTAGCTTAAATATGGTCCAGGGGATTATTTACCATCGTGACCTCTTGTTACAATCCGATGACGAGCTGAGAGCCGACTTGGAACGACGTGGTGTGCATTTTGTCCGTCGTGTCCATCGAGGACCCAAGACAAACAGGGTGGCCACCGGTGCCTTTATCTTGGCCTTCGAGGGTGATGTCTTGCCCGAGAAGGTCAAGGTAATGGTTTACCGTTGCGACGTGAAGCCATACGTCCCTCCCCCGATGCGGTGCTTCCAGTGCTGGAAGTTTGGGCATATGTCCTCCCGTTGCCCATCCAGCGCTACATGTCGAGATTGCGGACGCCCGTCTCATCCCGATTCTCCATGTGCACCCCCGCCTGTATGGGTCAACTGTGGGGAGCACCACTCTCCATGCTCGCCGGATTGCCCCGTTCTTCATAAGGAGCGGAAAATAATGGAATTTAAGACCCTGGACCGGCTTACTTATCGAGAGGCTAAACAGAAATATGAAAGGTTGTATCCTGTTTCCCTTCGAACATCTTATGCAGCAGCCATGTTATCGTCGCCCCCGCGAGCGACGGTAGTCGCTTCATCTGTGCCGCCTTCAGTGGGCCCTCGGGGCCATGTATCTCTGTCTGCCCCCCTCGTGCCTGGGGGCAAGCCTTCCTCTCTTGCCCCCTTAGCAGTTGGGGGCAAACTCTCTTCTGTCGCTCCCCCCAAGCTTACTTCGGTAGTGACATCTGCTCCACAACTGGGAGGCTCGATTCCTCCCCCTCCTTCTCCGGCGGCGTTGCCTCCGCCGGTTCCTCTCTCGCGGAAGGGGTCCCTCGGGGCTCTCCCTTCCTCCGTTTCTTCTCCTTCCCAGCCAGATGTCGGCCAGTGGCTGAAGGTTCCGCCACCTGCTGATCGTAGGGCTTCTGCGTCGTCGTCAGCCTCCGACGCTCCTTCAGAGAAGCTCTCCCAGCCCTCTCACCCTAAGGGGAGACGCGAGAAGAAGGAACGGAATGTGTCCAAGAAGAAGGACGTTCCGGGGGTTTCAGCACCGCCTGCTGTACATAGTCCTGGCTCCGGGGATGAGGTGGAGATCCTCGCGTCTGCCGCGGATCTCACCCTCACGGAACCCTTGGGGGCCTCTCCTATGGACTCAGCTGACTCTCCCCCAGTGGCGGCAGTTGGCTCTGACGCGCTGTCTGCCTCTTAGTCGCATTTACGCCCTCGAAGTCCCTTCCTGCTTCCATTCTCCAATGGAACTGCGGCGGTTATTTCCGCCACCTGCCAGAGCTCCGGATGCTTCTGAGTGATTCCCCTGTTCTCTGCATTGCTCTGCAGGAAACTTGGTTTCCTGCACTACGAACCCCCGCCCTTCGCGGTTATCAGGGATACTATAAGAACCGTGCTGCCTGTCATCGAGCGTCAGGTGGGGTTTGCCTCTTTGTTCACAACTCTGTCTGTAGTTCGCCAGTACCCCTTCAGACACCTTTAGAGGCAGTTGCTGCCAGGGTTGAGCTCTCGCCGGCTATTACTGTTTGCTCTGTTTACATTCCTCCGGATGGGGAGCTCCCCCGACATGTCTTGGCTGCACTGCTGGCTCAACTCCCGCCACCTTTGCTGCTTCTGGGCGATTTCAATGCCCACAACCCTCTATGGGGTGGGACTGTCTCCGATGATCGTGGTCGGGCCGTGGAGCATGTGTTGGCTCAGCTCGACCTTAGCCTCTTAAACACCGGTGCTCCCACGCATTTCAGTGTGGTCCATGGCTCGTTCTCGGCCATCGATCTCTCTATTTGCAGCCCTGGACTTGTCCCATCCCTCCACTGGAGGGTGCATCCTGACCTGTGTGGTAGTGACCATTTTCCCATCTATTTGTCACTGCCACAGTGTCATTCTTCTGGGCGCTTGCCCCGCTGGGCTCTCCACAGGGCTGACTGGCCAGCTTTTACTTCCGCTGTAACCATTGCGTCTCCCCCACAGGGTGACATTGACGAGGTGGTCCGTGTTCTAACCACGTCCATCATTTCAGCGGCCGAGGCTACCATCCCCCGTTCCTCTGGCCTCCCTCGGCGGAAGGCTGTCCCCTGGTGGTCGCCGGAGATTGCTGAGGCTATTCGCGACCGTAGGCGGGCTCTCCAACGTCATAGGCGGCACCCGTCTCTGGAGACCCTCATCGCCTTTAAGAGGCTCCGTGCCTTCGCCCGTCGTCTTATTGCACGGCGTAAGCAGGAGTGCTGGGAGAAGTACGTCTCCTCCCTGGGCTCCCGTGTCTCGTCCTCGCACGTGTGGTCCCGGATCCGGCGGATTTATGGCTCCCAGACCCCTGTGGGTGTCCCTGGGCTCTCCTTGGACGGCGCTGTCTGCACGGACGCTGCCGCCATTGCTGAACGGCTAGCCGCGCACTTTGCTCAGAGCTCTGCGACTGCTTCCTATCCCCCCGCCTTTCGCTCTCTCAAGGAGCGAGCCGAGCGGACGCCGTTCTCATTCCACACGCGTCATTATGAAACTTACAATGCTCCTTTCACCGAGAGGGAACTCCTCGCTGCCCTCGCCGATTGCCCTGATACTGCACCAGGACCGGACTGCATCCACGCGCAGATGCTGAAACATCTCTCCAGGGCCTGCCAGAGACACATCCTCACCATCTTTAACCGGATTTGGAGCGAGGGCGTGTTCCCGTCGCAATGGCGAGAGGGTCTTATTGTCCCCATCGTGAAGCCCGGTGCGGACCCACTGGCGGTGGACAGCTATCGTCCCATTACCCTCACCAACGTTTTGTGCAAATTGCTCGAACGTATGGTGGGGCGGCGTTTGTGTTGGGTCCTTGAGTCGCGCGGTCTCCTCGCTCCATCTCAGGGTGGCTTCCGTCGGGGCCGGTCTGCAGTGGACAATTTGGTGTGGCTGGAATCTGCTGTCCGTACGGCTTTTGCCCGACGTCAACACCTTGTTGCTGTATTTTTCGATCTGCGGAAAATGGGGTCCTGCAGGGCTCGGTGTTGAGCGTCTCGTTATTTCTAGTCGCCATTAATGGTCTGGCTGCAGCAGTGGGGTCGTCGGTGTCTCCTTCCTTGTATGCCGACGACTTCTGCATCTCATTTAGCTCCACGACTACGGGAGTCGCCGAACGCAGGTTGCAAGTCGCCGTTCGCAAGGCAGCATCATGGGCTCTGGCTCATGGTTTTCAGTTCTCTGCTGCCAAGACTCGGGTTATGCACTTCTGCAGGCGTCGGACGGTCCACCCTCATCCTGACCTTTACCTCGACGGCCACCTGCTTGAAGTGGTGGACACTTGCCGCTTCTTGGGACTCGTGTTTGATGCCCGGCTCACATGGGTTCCTCATGTTACTCAGTTGAAGCAAAAATGCTGGCGGCACCTCAACGCCCTCCGCTGCCTTAGCCACACGTCTTGGGGTGCAGATCGCTGCACGCTACTGCAATTGTACAGAGCCCTTGTGCAGTCCCGGCTTGATTATGGGAGCCTGGCATATGGGTCTGCGTCACCCTCAGTGTTGCGGTTGTTAGACCCCATACATCACTGTGGGGTTCGGTTTGCAACTGGCGCTTTTTGCACCAGCCCCGTTTATAGTCTACTGGTGGAGGCCGGGGTTCCCCCGCTGCGGATTCGCCGCCATCGTCTGCTCGCCGACTATGCTGTCCACGTACATTGCTCGCCAGGCCATCCCAATCGTCGCCTGCTTTTCCCTGCCTTGGTCCACCACCTGCCCGACCGGCGACCTCGGTCTGGGCTTTCCGTAGCTGTCCGTGTCCAGTCCCTGCTGTCAGAACTGGGGTCATTCCCTCTTCTGCCTCCCTTCCAGGTCCGTACACCTACGCCTCCCTGGTGTTTGTCCCGGCCGTCCGTCCATCTGGATTTGGCACAGGGACCTAAGGACTCGGTTCCGCCTGTGGCCCTCCGTCGCCGTTTTCTTGCGCTCCTCGACTCATTTCCGGGCTGTGTGCCTGTCTACACTGATGGTTCCCTGGTTGATGGTCGCACTGCCTACGCTTTTGCTCACGCTGCCCATGTTGAGCAACGCTCCTTGCCGGCTGGCAGCAGTATTTTTACTGCAGAGCTGGTGGCCATCTTGCGAGCTCTTGAGCATATGCGTTCCTGCTCAGATGCGTCCGTCGTCATCTGCAGTGACTCCCTGAGCAGCCTCCAGGCCATCGACCGCTGCTATCCCTCTTCTCCTCTGGTGTCCTCTATTCGGGAGTCTGTTTCCACCATTACCCACTCTGGTCGTTCGGTGGTTTTTGTTTGGACGCCAGGTCACGTTGGCATCCCGGGGAACGAACGTGTTGACAGGCTGGCCAAAGGGGCGATAGACGCCCCAGCTTTGGAGATCGGCCTTACGGCTCGCGACCAGCAGCTGGTGTTGCGCCGTAAGGTACTTGGGATGTGGGCTGCTGAGTGGCGTGGCATGACAGCCCCGAATAAACTACGGGCTGTCAAGGCGACGACCGATGTGTGGCGTTCCTCCCTGCGGGCTTCTCGCAGGGACTCGGTAGTCCTGTGTCGGCTGCGCATCGGCCATACCTACCTGACGCACGGCCATCTGTTACGTCAGGAGGATCCCCCCTTGTGTCAGTGTGGGTCCCGGCTGACGGTCGGCCACATTTTGCTGGAGTGTCCTCGACTGCGCACACTCCGGCAATCTTTTAATCTCCCGGGCACTTTGGCTTTGGTTTTATCCGACGATGCCTCCATGGCTGATACCGTTTTAAATTTTATCCGTGGTCGTCCGTTTTCTGGTTCGATTTAGGGAGGTCCTGCGCCTTTCCCTTTCTGTGTCTATTGTCCTTGTGTCTGTTGCTGTTCTGGTGTGCCGTGAGATGGTTGACTCTTTCCCATTTTTGATCTCGTGGTCAGTCAACCAGTCTCCGGCCATCTTCCTTTCTTCTGTTTCTTTCTGTCTGGTGTTCCTCTGTCCTGTTCTTGTCTGTAGTGTTTGTTGCTGCATTTGTGTGCTTTTAGCGCCTGGGGGGACGTCTCCTCCCTCTTTGGTTTTTATCTGCTTCGTAGATTTTCGGCTCGCCTGATTTTGGAATGGGGGACTGATGACCTTCGCTGTTTAGTCCCCCTTAAACATCCAACAACCACAACCACCACCTATCTAAATTATTCCGAAGACCGAGCCAATTGGGGAAGGGCACCTTATGTGGTGCACTGTATCCTTCGTGCAATTAGACCTATAGCCGTCTTTCTCGTCGTTGCAATGGTGTCCCGCTCGTTTTCGATCTCTTGGGCGATTACCACGCTGCACTTTGCAGTGTTTCTTTTAACTGTGACGACGACCTTGGCCATTTTTGCACCTAAGATCCAGCACGGTAGCCAGTCCGTTGTGGTGGGGTCGCCATGTACCCTCTTGGTTGTAGCCCCCTGGCAACACAGGGATCGCTCTACTGATGCCTGCGCCGTTCACTCCCCACGTATGCCAAGGAGTAGATGCCCATCTCCCTGGGGCATCAGGACTCCCGGCAATGGCCATCCTGCCAGGTGGCCTTTGCTGTGGCTGGGTGGCGCCCGTGGGGAGGGCCCTTGGTCGGAGTAGGTGGCATCAGGGCGGATGACCCGCAATGAAGCGTGGTACATCATCTATCGCTGGTGGGCCTCCACCAGCAGTCTCTAAGCGATCGAGGTCTAACCTCAACGGGAAGAAATTGGATCAGAGATCGTTTCCCTCCCTAGCTACTCCATGGGAGGAACGACTTGCTAAAGAAGGCAGTGGAGAATATTCACCCCGGTACCTCGTGTGTACGCGGGTTGATGGAGAATCTTTCATGTCGACCAAGCCCCAGTTTTTTGTGGAGCATTTAGAGGACAAGTTCGGGGAGGTGGTGGGCTTGTCCAAGATGCGCTCTGGTTCTGTGCTCATCAAAACGGCATCCTCTGCCCAGTCACGGAGGTTGCTCAATTGTGACAAGTTGGGGTATGTTTCCGTTAGCATCACGCCGCATAAGAGTCTCAACATGGTCCAGGGTATTATATTCCACAGGGATCTTCTTCTGCAGTCCGACGATGAATTACGCGCCAACCTCGAACGACGAGGTGTTCACTTCGTCCGGCGCGTCCATCGGGGTCCGAGGGATAATCAGGCAGCCACCGGTGCCTTCATCTTGGCCTTTGAGGGTGATGTCTTACCCGAAAAGGTTAAGGTGATGGTTTACCGTTGTGATGTGAAACCATATATCCCTCCTCCGATGCGGTGTTTTAAATGCTGGAAGTTCGGGCACATGTCATCTCGCTGTACTTCCAGCATCACGTGTCGGGATTGCGGACGTCCTTCGCATTCTGATACTCCATGTGCTCCGCCTCCCATTTGTGTTAACTGTGGAGAACACCATTCCCCCTGCTCACCGGACTGTCGGATCTTCCAGAAGGAAAGGAAGATAATGGAATATAAGACCCTGGACCGCCTGACCTACACCGAGGCAAGGCGGAAATATGAGCGGCTACATCCCGTGCCCATGACATCCACCTATGCCGCTGCTGCACAAGCAGTCCGATCCTCTCCCGTGTCGTCACGTACTGCTGCTTCTCAGCTATGTCTCAATGCACCGGCCCCCTTGGTTGTGGGGGGCACTTCGCCCACTGTTGCTCCATCTACTCCAGGAGCAACACCACCCCAACCATCGGGGACATTCGTCCCCCCTTCCCAGCCGGAGAAGCGTAGGGCTTCTTCGGCCACTCCAGCCAGGAAGGGGTCCCTTGGGGCCCTCCCTTCCCAGGCTTTGCCCAGTGTCAAAGCGGAGCCACGAAAAGTTTTGAAACAACAACCGGTCGCTGGTCATAGGGCTTCACGGTCGTCGTCCGTCCCTGAGACTGACCCAGTGGGGCCCTCCCAGCCAGACCCTCCAAAGGCACAGCGTGCGAAGCCGTTGAAGAAAAAGGCTCCCAAGCAACCTGACATTGCGGTGGCACCTGTCCCACCGCCACCCTCAAACTCTGCGTCTGAGGACGAGGTGGAGATCCTGGCGTCTGCTGAGGACCTCGATCTCGCCAGTCCCTCCGGCGCCATGGAAAGCACTGGCGCAGGTGCTCACTTGGAGGCAGCAGGTGACCCAGCGGCGTAATCTGCCTTCCCAGTCCCGTCACGCCTTTCCCAGCCATGGACAACACCATCCTCCAGTGGAACTGCAGCGGTTTCTTCCACCATCTAGCTGAGCTCCGCCAACTTATCAGCCTTCACCCTTTCTTCTGCATTGCTCTCCAGGAAACTTGGTTTCCAGCAATGCGAACCCCCGCCCTCCGTGGCTATCGGGGTTATTATAAGAACCGAGCAGCTTATGAAAGGGTGTCTGGTGGCGTCTGCATATATGTTCTTCACACTCTGCACAGCGAGTCTGTCCCTCTCCAGACGCCTTTAGAGGCTGTCGCTGTACGCGTGTGGACGCCACAGGCTGTTACCGTCTGCAGTCTTTACATTCCACCGGATGGTGATGTCTCGCAGCATGTCCTGGCTGCACTGGTCGCCCAATTGCCGCCACCTTTCTTGCTATTGGGCGACTTCAACGCCCATAACCCTCTGTGGGGTGGGTCAGTGGCAACAGGTCGAGGCGCCATCGTTGAGCATTTATTGTCGCAGCTCGATCTCTCGCTGTTAAATGATGGTGCCTTCACACACTTCAGCGTGGCGCATGGCACCTACTCCGCCATTGACCTTTCAATCTGTAGCCATAGCCTCTTACCATCTGTCCAATGGAGTGTGCATGACGACCTGTGTGGTAGTGACCACTTTCCGATCTTTTTGTCACTACCACAGCGCCACTCTTCTGGGCGCCCTAGCCGATGGGCTCTGAATAAGGCTGACTGGGACTTGTTCTCCTCCACTGCCGCTTTTGAGCCTCTCTCTACCGATGACATTGATGCTGTGGTTCAATCGGTCACCACCGGCATCGTTACTGCCGCCGCATCTGCCATTCCCCGTTCCTGTGGGTCCCCTTGGCGGAAGGCTGTGCCTTGGTGGTCGCCTGAGATCGCTGAAGCGATTAAAGATCGCCGGCGGGCGCTCCAGCGTCACAAGCGACATCCCTCCTTAGCGCACCTTATCGCCTTCAAACGGCTGCGTGCGCGGGCCCGCCTCCTTGTCCGCCAAGGCAAGAAGGAGTGCTGGGAGCGGTATGTGTCCACCATTGGCCTCCATGTCACACCTTCGCAGGTCTGGGCCAAGATTCGACGCGTCTACGGCTATCGGACCCCTGCCAGCGTCCCTACGCTCTCACTGAATGGAGCCGTTTGTACCGACTCCGACGTCATTGCAAATCGCTTAGCAGAGCATTTTGCTATGAGTTCCGCTTCTGCGAATTACCCCCAGGCCTTCCGCTCCATTAAAGAGCGGCTGGAACGTCGGAGCCTTTCGTTTCGCACCAACCACCCGGAATCTTACAATGCTCCATTCAGTGAGTGGGAATTTCGCAGTGCCCTAGCTGCTTGCCCTGATACCGCTCCTGGGCCAGATGGCATCCACTGTCAGATGCTGAAACACCTTTCAGTGGACTGCCAGCGGCGCCTTCTCGATCTTTACAACCGTCTTTGGGTCGAGGGGGAGTTACCGTCGCAATGGCGGGAAGGCATTGACATCCCCGTTTTGAAACCTGGAAAGACCCCTCTGGAGGTGGACAGCTACCGTCCCATTAGCCTCACCAACGTTATGTGGAAGCTTCTCGAACGGATGGTGAGCCAGCGCTTGCATTGGGTACTGGAGTCTCGGGGCCTTCTGGCTCCGTCTCAGGGTGGGTTCCGTAAAGGCCGCTCCGCCACCGACAATCTGGTGAGCCTGGAGACTGCCATCCGTACTGCTTTTGCCCGCCGTCAGCACCTGGTCGCTGTCTTTTTCGACATGCGGAAGGCGTACGATACGACATGGCGTCATCACATTCTTTCTACGCTTCATGGATGGGGTCTTCGGGGTCCTCTGCCGATTTTTATCCGCAATTTTCTGTCGTGTCGTACCTCCCGCGTGCAAGTCGCGGCCTCGTATAGTTCCTCCCACGTCCAGGAGAACGGTGTGCCACAGGGCTCTGTTTTAAGTGTCTGTCTGTTTTTAATAGCCATTAACGGGCTTGCTGCGGCCGTGGGTAATTCTGTCTCCGCTTCCCTGTATGCTGACGACTTCTGCCTTTATTACAGCTCTACTGGCATTGCAGCTGTTGAACGTCAGCTACAGGGCGCTATCCGTAAGGCGCAGTCTTGGGCTGTAGCGCATGGTTTTCAGTTTTCGGCAGCCAAGACCTGCGTTATGCATTTCTGCCGGCGCCGAACAGTCCATCCTGAGCCGCGGCTTTATCTTGCCGACGAACTCCTTGCTGTGGTGGAGACCCACAGGTTTTTGGGGGTGGTTTTCGATGCCCGGTTGACTTGGCTGCCTCATATCCGGCAGCTGAAACAGACGTGTTGGCGGCATCTAAACGCTCTGAGATGCTTGAGCAACACCCGCTGGGGCGCCGACCGCTCTACACTGTTGCGGCTCTACCAGGCGTTAATCCAGTCCCGTCTGGATTATGGGAGCCTGGCTTATGGCTCAGCCTCCCCATCTGCGTTACGGGTGCTGGACCCGATTCTCCACAGTGGTATCCGCCTTGCCACTGGTGCTTTCCGCACCAGCCCTGTGGACAGCGTACTAGTGGAGGCAGGTGTACCTCCACTGCGGTTCCGACGCCAACGTTTGCTGGCCGCTTATGCTGCCCATGTTCTCAGCTCGCCCGGGCATCCAAACTATCGCCTCCTGTTCCCGCGGTCGGTCGTCCGTCTGCCAGAACGTCGGCCCCGGTCTGGTTGTACCATAGCGGTCCGCGTCAAAGAGCTTCTCTCTGGGCTCCAGGGTTTCACTGTTCCACCTCCTTTCCGGGCTACTTTGCATACACCCCCATGGTGTGTTCGTCGCCCTAGCCTTCGGCTCGACCTGGCACAGGGCCCTAAGGACTCAGTCCCTCCAGAGGCCTTCCGGCGCCGCTTTTATTCCATCCTGGCCATGTATCAGGGCTCTGGTGTTGTTTACACTGACGGCTCGATGGTTGCTGGTCGTGTCGGATATGCGCTCACTCTAGGGGACCTTTCCGAACAATGTTCCTTGCCGGATGGCTGCAGCGTTTACACTGCTGAACTGGTCGCCATCTTTCGTGCCCTAGAGTATATCCGCTCCTGCTCAGGTGAGTCCTTCGTTATCTGTAGCGATTCCCTGAGCGGTTTACGAGCTCTCGACCAGTGTTTCCCTCGTTCTCGTCTGGTGATGGCTATCCACGAGTCTCTGCATACTCTCGCCTGTTGCGGCCGCTCTGTGGTCTTTGTGTGGACCCCCGGTCATGTCGGTATCCCGGGTAACGAACATGTTGACCGCTTGGCGAAAGAGGCCACCAGCAAGCCATCTCTGGACGTTGGCCTCCCAGAGACTGATTTGCGGGCAGTCTTCCGCCGCAAAATCTTGGCGCTATGGGACAATGAATGGCGCGAACTGACACTGCGCAATAAACTCCGTGCTATCAAGGAGACGATGGCTGTGTGGCGGTCATCCCTGCGAGCCACTCGCAGGGACTCAGTAGTTCTTTGCCGGCTCCGCATTGGCCACTCCCGGCTGACACACAGTTATTTACTGCGCCGGGAGGACCCTCCTCTATGTCGCTGTGGGGCAGCTTTGACAGTGGCCCACATTTTGCTGGCCTGCCCCCTTTTAGCTGTGGTCCGGCAGACATTTGCGCTGCCTGCTACGCTCCCTGCCCTTTTAACAGACAACTCCACTATGGCTGACTTAGTTTTACGTTTTATTCGGGCAGGGGGATTTTATCATTTACTCTGAGTGTTTCTGTTTTATTTTATTGTTTTGTGTTGACTCTGGCCTTTGGCCTATGATTTTCCACTGGTTTTTTAATGTGTTTCTAAGTGGTTGGCTTTTCCTTATTTATTTCTATGGTCGGCCAACCACCGTCACACTCTGTGTGGTTTTAGTTCGTTTTGTCTTGTCCTTGTCTCCGTCTCTCTTGTTCTGTCTCGTCTGTGATCTCTTCTGTTCCTCTTTTTTTATTCTCTGTGGGTGTTCTTTGTCTTTGGAAAAAGGGACCGATGACCATGGCAGTCTGGTCCCTTTCATCCCCCCCAAACCAACCAACCAACCAATCTCTGCATACTCTCGCCTGTTGCGGCCGCTCTGTGGTCTTTGTGTGGACCCCCGGTCATGTCGGTATCCCGGGTAACGAACATGTTGACCGCCTGGCGAAAGAGGCCACCAGCAAGCCATCTCTGGACCTTGGTCTCCCAGAGACTGATTTGCGGGCAGTCTTCCGCCGCAAAATCTTGGCGGTATGGGACGATGAATGGCGCGAACTTACAATGTCCAATAAACTCCGTGCTGTCAAGGAGACGACGGCTGTGTGGCGGTCATCCCTGCGAGCCACTCGCAGGGACTCAGTAGTTCTTTGCCGGCTCCGCATTGGCCACTCCCGGCTGACACACAGTTATTTACTGCGCCGGGAGGACCCTCCTCTATGTCGCTGTGGGGCAGCTTTGACAGTGGCCCACATTTTGCTGGCCTGCCGCCTTTTAGCTGTGGTCAGGCAGACATTTGCGCTGCCTGCTACGCTCCCTGCCCTTTTAACAGACGACTCCACTATGGCTGACTTAGTTTTACGTTTTATTCGGGCAGGGGGATTTTATCATTTACTCTGAGTGTTTCTGTTTTATTTTATTGTTTTGTGTTGACTCTGGCCTTTGGCCTATGATTTTCCACTGGTTTTTTAATGTGTTTCTAAGTGGTTGGCTTTTCCTTTTTTATTTGTATGGTCGGCCAACCACCGTTTATCTCTATGTGGTTTTCGTTCGTTTCGTTTTGTCTTGTCTTTGTCTCAGTCTCTCCTGTTCTGTATCGTCTGTGATCTCTTCTGTTCCTCGTTTTTGTTCTCTGTGGGTGTTCTATGTCTTTGGAAAAAGGGACCGATGACCATGGCAGTCTGGTCCCTTTAATCCCCCAAACCAACCAACCAATCTGTGTGGTTTTCGTTCGTTTTGTCTTGTCCTCGTCTGTTTCTCTTGTTCTGTATCGTCTGTGATCTCTTCTGTTCCTCGTTTTTCTTCTCTGTGGGTGTTCTTTGTGTTTGGAACAAGGGACCGATGACCGTAGCAGTCTGGTCCCTTTAATCCCCCAAACCAACCAACCAACTAACCATGTCCTGAACACACACTGCTTCCGGCGCATTGTGTTTTTCCGTCTGCGACGTAATGGAGATCCAGTCTTACTTTATACGGTCGCCCGCCAGAAGAGTCGCGCCAGCTACGGCTACCATAACGCTTTCATTCAGTGGGAGTTTCTCGGTGGCGGCCGCGTTGTGTTCAGTTAGCGCTGGAGCCAAGGCAAACGCTTAACGACTCCCGGTAACAACAGTCAGAACATTCGGTGAGCCACCGCTAACACTGCTAAAGTGTAGCGTTTCGCGCGGGGTTCTCGTGAAATTTCGGGTAAGAGTCTGTGTCCAGTGCAAAATAAACAGATGATGCTGTAATTTCTGGACACGAAAGCTTGCTGTTATCAGTCCACAGTGTCCAGCTGTATTTCGTGAACGTGGGCCACACACGTGAGACGCCGCCCACACCTGCACCTTTTGCCGCTTTCTGCAGTCGCCGTACAATCACTTTTCTTTGTTTCACCAGCAATGGGTCAGCAACAGCAAGTTCTTTAGCCTGTGAGGTTTAATTCAAAGAACTCGATTCAAACCGGTTTTTTTTCTCTACTGACATAAATTGTCTTACTGTTTCGTGGATTATCTAGTATTATGGTTTCGTGTAAACTCTTGAAATGTGGAGATCTGTTGTTATCTGCCGTTGATACTAATGATGCCAGTTGTAATTTAATTAAATATTCTGTACTACCTTTATATACACAGCTAGGGTGGTATTTGTAAAGAGGTTCTAAAATACAGATTGTGTGGCATACACTACTGTATAATTTTTATATATAACGTAACTTATCTTCGTGTTTAGGTAAAGGACGATTAGTCTGTAAATATAGCGTTAGTGGTAAAAGTAAAGGCCATCATCCTATTAACATGCTGACAACTGCGGTAACTATGTTCACATTTCTATGAAATTACACTACTGGCCATTACAATTGCTACAACAAGAAGAAGTGCAGATGATAAACGGGTATTCATTGGACAAATACATTATACTAAAACTGACATGTGATTACATTTTCACACAATTTGGGTGCATAGATCCCGAGAAATCAGTACCCAGAACAACCACCACTGGCCGTAATAACGGCCTTGATACGCCTGGGCATTGAGTCAAACAGAGCTTGGATGGCATGTACACGTACAGCTGCCCATGCAGCTTCAACACGATACCACAGTTCATCAAGAGTAAGGACTGGCGTATTCTGACGAGCCAGTTGCTCGGCCACCATTGACCAGACTTTTCAATTGGTCAGATATCTGGAGACTGTGATGGCCAGGGCAGCAGTCGAACATTTTCTGTATCCAGAAAGACCCATACAGGACCTGCAACATGCGGTCGTGCATTATCCTGCTGAAATGTAGGGTTTCGCAGGGATTGCATGAAGGGTAGAGCCACTGGTCGTAACACATCTGAAATGCAACATCCACCGTTCAAAGTGCCATCAATGCGAACAAGAGGTGACCGAGACGTGTAACCAATGGCACCCCATACCATCACGCCGGGTGATACGCCAATATGGCGATGACGAATACACGCTTCCAACGTGCGTTCACCGCGATGTCGCCAAACACGGATGCGACCATCATGGATGGTGCTGTAAACAGAACCTGGATTCATCCGAAAAAATGACGTTTTGCCATTCGTGCACCCAGGTTAGTCCTTGAGTACACCATCGCAGGCGCTCCTGTCTGTGATGCAGCGTCAAGGGTAACCGCAGCCATGGTCTCCGAGCTGATAGTCCATGATGCTGCAAACGTCGTCGAACTGTTCGTGCAGATGGTTGTTGTCTTGCAAACGTCCCCATCTGTTGAGTCTGGGGTCGAGACGTGGCTGCACGATCTGTTAACAGCCATGGGGATAAGATGCCTGTCATCTCGACTGCTAGTGATACGAGGCCGTTGGGATCCAGCACGGCGTTCTGTATTACCCTCCTGAACCCACCGATTCCATATTCTGCTAACAGTCATTGGATAACGCAAGCAGCAATGTCGCGATACGATAAACCACAATCGCGATAGGCTACAATCCGACCTTTATCAAAGTCGGAAACGTGATGGTACACATTTCTCCTTTTTACACGACGCATCACAACAACGTTTCATTAGGCAACGCTGATCAACTGCTGTTTGTGTATGAGAAATCGGTTGGAAACTTTCCTCATGTCAGAACGTTGTAGGTGTCGCCACCGGCGCCAACCTTGTGTGAATGCTCTGAAAAGCTAATCATTTACATATCACAGCATCTTCTTCCTGTTGGTTAAATTTCGCGTCTGTAGCACGTCATCTTCGTGGTGTAGCAATTTTAATGGACAGTAGCGTACGTTTAAATTGTCTTGGATGTCGGTAACAAGGGGACCTTAAGAACTTCCCCTCGCCAATTTCATTCACACTGACCGGTTGTGTAGGGCACCACTCTCGACCGTTTTTCAGAAAATTGAGTACGAAAATTATGAGGCATCCTTATGCTGTCAGCCTTATAGGACCACTAGCACTCACAGTCGCGCCAGCAAGCGGTTAGTTACATACGAGCGAGGTCTCTGGGTCGAATCTCACTACCGGTAGTTTACTTTTCATTCCCGCATAATTCGAGAAACAGATTTATTATGACCGTCAAAAATATCAATACCTAAGCATTCATTTACCTTTTTCCTAATCTTTGACATCAAAAAAAGGATATTTTGTAAGGAGTTTTAAAATCGAATAACACAAGGAAACTTTCGGTCCAGTCGGTGTAATCATGTAATTTACGATATTGTCTCTACATTTGTCACAAGTAGAACGTGTAACCCTTGCACAACTGCACGAATCACGATTGTGCTGATCGTAGAAATACGGGAAAAAATAATTATCGCGGCATACGGCTGATGTAAAGGACGCCGAATTTTTGCGTATCAGTGGTTTTTTCCAATGTGTCTAATGTGAAACGAACTCTAATGTGAAACGAACGCGGGTTGCATTTATAAACGGTTATCGTCATCACACGATTTCGCGGCTTACCATGCATTTCGAGGAATGGTACCGAACAGTGGACCAGATAACTCCGAAAAAAGTCCTACTGGCAGCGAGATTCGACACACAGACCTCGCACTGGTGTTACAACACGCTCACTCACTCCACTGGACACCGTGATAGTAGCGACTGTACAACGTATACAAGCACGACTAAAATATCCAAACTCGATTTTCTCGAACTCGATTAAGAGTTGCGTCTTCCTACTCACACACGTCGAAGGCCTTGTCGTTCTCTACACGCCTTGTCCTTACGAATCAATTCGATGAGGCGAAATTCATTCGGTACCCTCTTATCTGTTGTCATAATTAAAGAGAGGATGAGTGTATTCTCAGTGATTTGCATTCCGTTTCAAGGAAAGTTAATTTTTCACACTTTTCAGCGTTTATGACTTCATACCTTCTGGAGTACGTGCCATACATTGATACAATCTCGTAGGTACATTCGTTGGTCTACGTGCATACTCGCTGAAAAATGAGAAGCGAATAGAATTAATAGCAAAGAAGTAATAAATTAATCGTCATGACTGACGCTGCAATTTTACTGCACGAACAGCGAAGCTATAGTAAGCCATAAACTTTTTTACATTATTATTTTGTGGGGCTTTCAGCGGAAAAATGCATCGAACAGATTTGAAACTGTGTGCACAGTCTGTTGGAAGTGGATAAGTGCTGTCATTCTCCAGTACTGGATGAGCATATTTCGGGTATTTGCGCGTCGTCAGCCATGCTGCCTCCAGACAGTTACACAGTTTATGAGGTAATATTTCCCAATACTTTCCTTACTGTGTTAAAAGTTTTAACGTAAGATTGTACTTCATAATGAGGAGATTATGAAAGCATTTTAAATTTTTTTTAATTCGGTCGATAGTTATATGAATCACTGTAAATCAGATTTTTGTTCGACTGGAATGCGTTCCACCATACACAAATTGTCACACATGTCTGCGAGATGCGTAGCAGCACCTACGTAACATTCTTTGATAGTGGAGTCTGGTTCGAAGGTTGTAGTAAGTAGTCTATAGAAGACCAATTAAAACAATTGTCTGCGTTAATCACTTTTATCTTCTCGGACGACGCGTTTCGAGGAATCGCACCGTCGTCCTCATGTGGATCACTGGAGTACAAACTTTTTGTCTGCTGGATGTAGCCAGTTGTCTGTTTTGAATTTCATTTGCTGCAAATAGTTTGTAATTTTCACTATTTAACCGGATATGGCACTCCAATTACAAATCTTAAACAATAATATAGGTACTTCTAAAATGTTCCAGCAGATAAAAGCGTGAGAATGGTCATAAACACACATTTTCATCTTAAGATGGCACACACAGACGAAACAACAACATCAAGAGTACAGAGATTGTACTGTCTTTTAAGCTAAATAATATTCATTACCAAGATTTTAAACATGTCTGAAACAGCAACTTTTGACATTCTTCACGGTAAATGATGACAGCCAAAACAGTTGCAGCATAAAGATTTATTAAAATTCTTGACCACGGTTTCGGTATATATAAATATACCTTCATCAGAAGTAAAATACCCTGTTTTCTTTATCCTGCAACTGTTTTGGCTGTCATCATGTGAAGAATTTCAACAGTTACTGTTTCAGCCATGTTTAAAATCTTGAAATATGTTCCTGCACAGGTTTCAAAGGCTGTTTCGAAATACATGGACATCTCAATTAAAATCCTGAAAACAGGGAATTTTACTTCTGATGAAGGTATATTTATATATACCGAAACCGTGGTCAAGAATTTTGATAAATCTTCATCCTGCAACGGGTTTGGCTGTCATCATTTACCGTGCAAAATATTCATTACCAGATTGGATTGTGGATCAGAGATACAGATGACTTGTATACAAGTATTTAAACGTTTCGAAGCTTTTCTCTTAAGAATACCGTATTGGAAAATAATTTAAACACATAAAAAACCACAATCACATAGCCTCAGTTTAAGCATATTTATTTCTTAACACATCGCTTTGATGGTTAGTTGCGAATAATTTTTCTTGATTTGTCATTCAAAGAGAGATGCTACCAAAAGTTACTGTGCATAATCTAGTATGCTTGATACAGTTAAGTGAAAAAGGATTAAAAGATTTAAACATCTATATACATGTTATGTGTATCTCTGATTCACAATGTAAACTGATAATGTATTATCTTTGACTAAAAAGGTACTGCGTTTCTATGTCTGTGCAAACTGTGAACTGTTTGTGTTGTTACTTCGTGCCAGTGGGCCATCTTAAGATGGAGATGTATATTTATGACGACGCTGAGGTTCTTTCTGCTGGACCATCCTGTAAGTAGCTTCATTATTGTTTAAAAACTCTATTTCCAGTGCCATATTACATTAAGAAGTGCATGTTTTACTTTATTTGTAGCGAAATGAAACTGAAGAAGGCCAGCTCGCAATTTCCAGCAAACAAAAATGTTGTGTCATCCACTAAGAGTGTGAGGCCTGCCTCGAAACACATCGTGGGAGAAAATAAAAAGTGAATGGAGCAGTTAATTACTTTAAGGCAGCACGTTCAAGAAAAACACGCACTGTTTAAAAGGTGCACCAAATCCACATTTTTAAAGATACGGCAATGAAATTTTGTACTTTGTCTTACATGAAATTCACACACTTACCCTTAAGTTGGATTGTATACGTTTATCTCATTATAGAATCTTAAAATTTTGTTTAAAAAATATGTCCCTTTTTCTCAGAAAATCTTCGAGAACTTTCTACAAAATTTTCTCGGTTTGAACTCTTTCCAATTTGTGAGCTTCCCTCATGAGGATTTTTGCTATATCGAATAGGAAAGTTTTAAAAAAATTTTAATTCGAATTCTGTAAGTATGATGTAAAATTCAGGTAAAATAGCAAGCACATTGCCCCATATCTTGGCTTATAAGCAGAATTTCAAAGTTTACTCTTCACACAGTATGTATTGGATTTATAGAAATAAATGTACAAAATTTCAGAATTATAGCTTTCTTAGCTTCCGGCAGAGAGGTGCACAACCTTTAACAAAACACAGTTTTCAGGAAATGCATTTTTAAGTTCAGTCTAACGTTTTTTATTTACGTAGCTCTTCAGACGACCGGATATTTGTACTCAGCGTCCTCTTTCCCTTCTAGGTTTCCATTCTGGTTTCTTGTTTTCTGTCATTTTTCTTTTACCAGATCTTCAACTGACTTTTCAGCTGAACAGAGGTGCTGTAAGTACATTTTTCTCATGATGTCTTGATTGAAATTTCCTATCTTAAAGCCCATTCTCTCTAATGCCTTCATCCTCTCTACGTTACCTTCATTAAATACAGGACCTGCGTCTAAGTTGCAATATTGACAACTGTAGCCGATGAAAATGTGGTTTTAGGGCGTCGTTTCCATATGAGTGAAGTTAGAGACCCGTTTGGTTTCTGGGTTTTGCCATGAACACACGTGTTTAGAACTTCAGGATAGCTCAGCTACCTGTCAGTGATCTCGACTGCATCCAAGATACAATTTGGAAGTCTCCTTGTGAATGTAAGGGTTGTTGTCCCACTGCACTTCAAAAAGTGGGTGTGACAGGAAGATCGCAGCACACATTTAATTAATTTCCTGGCACTTCGGATGCGATTTCATCATTGAAACTTTGGGAACTTCAGCCGGCCGGCATGGCCGAGCGGTTCTATGTGTTTACGTCTGGACGCGCGCGACCGCTACGGTCGCAGCTTCGAATCCTGCCTCGGACATGGATGTGTTTGACGTCCTTAGGTTAGTTAGGTTTAAGTAGTTCTAAGTTATAGGGGACTGATGACCTCAGATGTTATGTCCCATAGTGCTCAGAGCCATTTGAACCATTTGGGAACTTTTTGTCCTTGAGTTCTACTAGTAAACAAAAAATAAACTGACATTTTCGGTCAGTTTCATGAATGCACCCCCCCCCCCCTATTAATTAACTGCAGATTAGGTTAGATATACTTTTCGTTCCATTTGATTCATAGCGAGGAGATCTTCTGGGATGTGCAACATGTCAGAAAAGAAAAATGAAAAATAAAAACAAACATGCTGACGTAGCCCCCACACATCCCAAATGAAACTGCCGTTGTTCATGTGGAATTGATCAGAAAAATCTTAAGGATATTTACATTAAAAAGAATATAAAACTTGTCACCACGTTATAAATGTTCAGTACACTTAGGCGGATTTGATAATTCTTAGGCTGTAGCCACGCTTCATCAGATAAAAATAAAATAAAATGAAAAAACATCGTACAGCAAGTATTTCCAGTGGTCGCATTACTGCAGAAAATTTGTACAAAAGCCAGATTGTATGCAATATTTACATTATGTGATACTATTAACAACATACAGATCATACATGAATCGGTTCTGCTAATAAATTCATAAATAGAGTAAAAGGAGTTGGCCACCAATAAATCCTTAGATTTTTTCAAATTGAACTTTATTATTAGTTGAGCTTTTTATGACTGCTGGTATTTTATTGAAAATGTGTATTGCTGAACAGTGGACACCTTTCTGAACCAAAGTAAGTGAAAGTTATTCTTATTTGTAGCATTGATTCCATTAACTGAGCTTTTGGTTTGAGAAAATAAGATATTTCTAATGGCAACTTTCAAAATTTAGTTTGGCTTCATGAGTTACCTCAGAATATAATCATGTGTGACATAATGAAATGAAGGTAAGCACATTACGCTAGCTTTTTTTTGTTTTAATATCACTTATGTCTCACAACATTCGCATAGAAAATAGAGATTTGTTGATGTGCTTCAGCATTTCGGTGTTGTGCTCCTGCCAGTTAAATTTATTATCAAGCTGTAATAGCAAGAATTTAACAATGTCAACTTCTTCTATCTGCATGTCATATTTTAGGCGTATATTGGCAAGAAACCTTTTACAAGTTCTAAATATATAGTATTTTTTTCTTCAAGGTTTAGGGATAGAATCAAGTAATGGCCACAGCGAGTAAGGTAGCTAAGATATTGGAAGACAGTACCAAGTTCCGGACGCAAGTAAGTAAAGACAGTAAGACATTAAATTGTATAAATCAAAAATTGCTAGAAAATCGGGCTATTGCTATCCCAGCAGACAAGTCTAAGGCCACAGTCATCATTCGGGAAGCTGATTATGTTTCCAAAACAGAGCAATTTTTTTGTGGCAACAACATCACGCAGATGACTAAGAATCCAGTTAATAAATTTAATTCGGAAGTTAGGAAAGCAATAGATCGGTCGAATTTTTTGCTGGATGATAAATCTAGGAGTGATTTAAAAATGATGGCGGTCGAATTACCTAAGCTGAAGTATTAGGCCGATTGTGGATGGACGGCAAGCTCCGAATGCTAAGTTGAATAAATATCTTAATAGAAAGTTGAAAGAACTATATGTGTTTGAAACCTCTTACAGTGTAAAGAACAGTTACGAGTTGCCAAGTTCTCTTAAGGATGTAGCAGTACCAGATGGCGCACGTCTGGTATCTTTTGATATAAAAAATTTATATACTAATATTCCAATTAAAGAATGTCTAGAAGTGGTCAAGAATAATTTGATAAAACATTGTAAGCTGAGCCAGACTGAACTTATGGAATTTGTCGATCTATTAGAAACGTCGCTGTCATTTAACTGCTTACAGTTTAGTAACAAGTATTACAGTCAGCATGACGGCTTAGCAATGGGAAATTTCCTAGCTAGTACGCTGGCCGATATATTTATAAACAGTCTGGAAAGCAAGTTATTCAGGGATAATATAGCGCTAAGAGAGAAAACAGTTTATTATAAGAGATATGTAGATGGCGTTATAGCCCTTGTGATAGGTGATAGGGAAGAGTATTTAAATGCTCTGAATGCTATGCATAAGCAGATCATATTTACAGTAGAAGCTGAAAGTAATAATAATATCAACTACTTAGACCTCACTATTACTAGAGCGGCCGGCCGTCATACATTTAGTATTTACAGGAAACCAGTAGCTACACACCAGGTTATTCATGCCCAATCCAGTCATCCATCTAAGTATAAAAAGTACTATTTTTGCTCAATGATACATAGGCTCTTAAAGTTGCTGCTGCAACGGAGTATCTTTAGGCAAGAGATAGATGTCCTCAAACATATAGCCTGTAGCAATATGGTGGATAAGTTGCACACAAAAATTAAAAACAACAAGGATAAGAAGGAAAGGCCATCTAACAATAGTAGGGATAAAAAGTATGTTCCAATGACATATCGAGGGCCGCTGTCTGACAAAATAGACCGACAGTTTTTTAAGTCCGGCGTGGTCCTGACATTTAGCACGAAAAATAGCTTGCGCTCGAAACTTAGGCATACGATTGGAGAAAGCATTGATAAATTTAGAAACACAGGGGTATACAGATTACAGTGTGGCGGGTGTGAAGCCTTTTATGTGGGGCAGACAGGGAGATCGTTTTTTCGCGTTTTCGTGAGCACAAGAGTGCCCACAATAAATCCGCTTTGGGTGACCATCTGCGGGATTCGAACCATAGAATTACTGATATGCAGCAAGGTATGAAAATCTTGCATAAAGCACCGAAAGGAAGCGAACTCAACGTTTTGGAAAACATCGAAATTTACAAAAAACAGAAAGAGGTTTGCGAAGAAATTGTTGAACGACCAGTTAGAATCGGGATCATAATTCCTTTGACATATTTGATGCGGTGCTCTAGGGACCCAGTGCGACCTATTCACACATTGTGATGGGTGCTGTGTATCTATGATGCTCGGAAAGCCACCTTTAGAATACTGCTAATGTTATTTATATGTTTTTTAGGAGGGCCTACCTTGGTAAAGTAAATACTTGTTATAAGGCTTGAAGTGTAGTTGGCCAACTTAGCCAGTAAAACTTTACTCGATAATTACCATTACCCGCCAAGCGTGTTTTCGTTGCGTTCTTATTTTATTTCTTTTTATATTTTACAGATATATTTATGTATGAAGCTAGAACGCTTGTGGTTTTGGTATCATAGTAATATAGTTTGTCATTATTCCCCATTCGGTGAGGCCCATGTACGAAACGAGTGGCACGCCGATGGGAGCGTACGTGGCGTCACAGTGCATCTTGGTCCACATGCCATCCCCCCCCCCCTCCCCCTGTTCTTGTGCCCTTCGGTTTGCTTCTGACCTGGCATTCCTTAATTCCACGTGCCTATGCAGGTTTTCATAGTTGATTCGTGCCCTGCTCATAACGAATGTATAGATGGTGAGAGACTTTATAGCAAGTGAATATGTTCTTTTTTAGCGCTTACAATACCTAAGAAGATAGTGGCTAGACAGATAAAGCCCAGCATACAGGTTTTAATCGCTCGTCACATTGTACCTAAGTCGTGTTATGAATAGCTTTCTGTGTGCATATCCCTGACGTCCTTATGTGAATAAAGGTAAATTGTAATACGTAGTTGTGTAATGCGCTAATGGATAATGTCTGTGCCTCAGATGCTTTTACTTTGTTTTGTAATTGTCGTACTTTATAGTGATTGTAGAATGTACAGGAAATGTACGCGCAAATGTGGGCTTTGCATGGGTATGTGACAAGCAGTTATGGTAAAGTTGTGTTTTAGTAGTAGTGAGTGGCTATACCGTGGGACTGTGTATGCGCTGCTTGGACAGCGCTATCTGGTGGCCGGTTGTGAACCGCTAGAATCACAGCAGGTGAGCCTGCGCGGAATAGGGCACTGATGATGCCGACCGGTGTTAGGCGAGCAGTGGTCGTTTTATCTGGTGACTTCAGTTTTATGTGTTATGGAAAGAACGACCATGAGAGGAGTTTTATTATATTTTTATTGGTTGGGACAATGATTTTAACAGATGGTCTGCCCCATATGCCATGATGTCCATATGTTTTTATAAACGTTAATCCACGTTTCAGTTTTGTGGTTTTGTAATAGTTGTAAGGTATATACTTAACTCATGTAAGCCATCCCTCAAACCTGTTTTGTTATTGTTGTGTACATAGTCAGCGCGTACACAACTTTCCCACTAGAGCGCGCCCCACTAAGCACAACAGCGCAGCCGCAGCGCTCGTCCGTCTCCGCGCTACAACATGGCGCTGTCTTAGGGACGGACCAAATTCTGCTTCCGCCTATCCGCGTACTAATATGTACCGCAGCCAATGAGATTGCTGCTAACGTAGAACCTTTTCACCTCGCGGATCACACTCGCGCAGTGATACCTGAACGCGCGACGTATTATAACGAGTGTACAGACCTCCGATTAGTGAGTCTGCATTAGTCTGCATTTGTCTGTACCAGTCTGTAGTCAAGTTTGTCTGCGCCTAATAAGATTATCATATTCCTGTACATAGCCATGAAGAGAAATGTATAGACACTTTGTCAAGTATCAGAGATATGTGAGAATAAGATTAACGTACCAAGACCAAAGGAACTTCAGATTGTCAGTTGTAAACAGCCTCCAGAATCAAGTTACATAATGTCTATAATTTTTATTATTTTAATAAATGTGTGTGAAAATTAATCAAGTTCTGTTTAAAGTTGGCCACCGTCACTCTGCTACTCTAAGCGTGCAAGTGGCATTTCCTTCGTCTGACCTAACGGCGGAAGATGAACACGCCACAATAAGACCACGAGACATATTGCTGACACTCGCCTACTTCGCTAGAGCGAAAAGTCAAATAATCTGATGGTGTGTCTACCGAAGGTCTTACAGTACACACACCACAGTTATATCTTCACAGATCTGATGGTGGCACCTCAGAGTTTTGAAACCGGTCATCTAATAAACGATTGAAGCGGCCGTGGCTTTTCAATTATTTTAAAAACAGAGAATTGACTAGGAATCGTTATTAATGACCATGAAAATTTCGATAGCCGACCTCGAGGTAGTACTTACTATTTGTTGCAATGTTTGTATCATCTGCATGTAAAACGAACTTGGCATCTGGTAATGTTACTGACGAACTGTCACTGATCTACACATCAAAAAAAAGAGGGTCCCAAGATGGAACCGTGGGGGACACCACATGTTATTTCTAAACGACAGTGCAACAAGGAAGACACGAAGTAGGTGGCCTATAAACCGTAACGCGACGAGCGAGTAAGTTTGACGGACGTGCCCGCCGCGGCGGTCTGCGTCGGCGCCGCCGGAGGTTTCTCGGCGACGCCGCCAGAGCGCAGCGCTGCGCCCCGGGCGGCGCCACGTCACGGCGGGCAGTGGCGCGCGGCCCGGCCAGCGACATGTGTGCGTGCGCCGGGGCAGGGCGCGCCGCCCCCGCCGCCCCCGGAGGCTGGCTCTGCCGCGCGGCCTCCAGGGTCCGCACCATCCCGGAGGACAGCCACAGCGGCAGCGCGTCCCCCACGGCGCCCTCCTCGTCTTCCGTGTCGCCTTCGCCGTCCCTGACACCGCCTCCAGACGACTGCTACTTTGTCCCGCTCCGCAGCTACCGTCAGATACGATGCTTCTCCAGGTAAGTACTGCACGCGGCGTTGCTCTTAACGATTCAGGCAATCACTTCTCGGATATTGTTACGACGTTACAGTGGATAAGGTTTAATTAGACCGAGTCCGTAACCAACCAACCAACCACCGCCGCTTTCGGAACAGCCCGGTTTCCATTCCCAGTGCGTTCTCAGATATTTTCTGAGGTAGTCAGGTACGGGGTCCGCTCAGCCCTTGTGTGGAGGAATGGGAGTAGTTTGAATAAAGACGCAGAGGTATTATCGGGATTCGTGTACTGGCAACAACTGCTGGAGGTGATGTTCCCTCCACATGTCTCACCGACACAGATCGCTCCTCGTACTGCCTTGTAGACTGCTTTTTACGTTTACTCCTCTAGTACTTCGAGTTTACATTGACTGAGGAATAATGTGCAAAAACAACCAAGTTCTTTGTTTATGAATGATCGTAAGTCACTTAATCTCTGTTTCGAATATTAATGTCGCAGAGTAATTGAATGTTCACTGTGCAATATCACAGTTGCCGAAAGTCTCAGAGGATTACCTGTGTGTGTGTGACAAGGTACGAGTACTGTCATAGTTTATCATACATTCTCCATTTTCTTCTCCTCTACTCGTATTTTGTGAGTTACGTAAAGGCTACACTCGGATGTGCTGAACTACATTTAATCGATATATCTGTCCTTCTTGATAGCTATTTCTACACACGTTAACACGTTTCGGCCAGGGACATCGGCAGACTGTGTCACATAACAGACAGAAGAAATATGAAGAGTTTCTACGGATACTGAAGTAATAAATGTATTGAATAAAAAGAACCCGTACCAGATTTAAATTCTTTGTACAGTGCATCTTGTCAGTTCAGATGTACATTTATACTACAAAGTAGTCGGCCTACCGTACATAACTATCCGCGGGCGTCAGGTGGCAGTAACTGAAGGCTGTCGCGTCACTTTGAAATTCCAAGTAATGCCGACTGATTTTGTTGTTATACGCTGCAGTCACGTTACTGTGAGCATCGCCTATGTTCGGCGTCAACGTGCAGTAACCACCCACAGACAGCCGGTGACAACGCCAGCAGTCGAGGGTGTATGAAGTGCGTCTGTGGAACGCGTTAAACGGTGCAGTCGGTCTCGTTATGTGGTACCCGAACGATTTATCTCATGTCCAAAACGGCACGGTCATTGTCCTTCGGACTAAGAGCGGAAGAATTCCCGAAACGGCCAAGTCTGTAGACTGTTCACATGCCACAGTGGTTAAAGCACACCGTGTATCTCAAAATGACGCTATCCAAAACGGACGCCGACGCATCTGCATCTACATCTACATCTATATCTACATCTACATCTACATCTACATGATTACTCTGCAATTCACATTTAAGTGCTTGGCAGAGGGTTCATCGAACCACAATCATACTATCTCTCTACCATTCCACTCCCGAACAGCGCGCGGGAAAAACGAACACCTAAACCTTTCTGTTCGAGCAGTGATTTATCATATTTTGATGATCATTTCTACCTATGTAGGTTGGGCTCAACAAAGTATTTTCGCATTCGGAAGAGAAAGTTGGCGACTGAAATTTCGTAAATAGATCTCTCCGCGACGCAAAACGTCTTTGCTTTAATGACTTCCATTCCAACTCGCGTATCATATCTGCCACACTCTCTCCCCTATTACGTGATAATACAAAACGAGCTGCCCTTTTTTGCACCCTTTCGATGTCCTCCGTCAATCCCACCTGGTAAGTATCCCACACCGCGCAGCAATATTCTAACAGAGGACGAACGAGTGTCGTGTAAGCTGTCTCTTTAGTGGACTTGTTGCATCTTCTAAGTGTCCTGCCAATGAAACGCAACCTTTGGATCCCCTTCCCCACAATATTATCTATGTGGTCTTTCCAACTGTAGTTGTTCGTAATTTTAACACCCAGGTACTTAGTTGAATTGACAGCCTCGAGAATTGTACTATTTATCGAGTAATCGAATTCCAACGGATTTCTTTTGGAACTCGTGTGGATCACCTCACACTTTTCGTTATTTAGCGTCAACTGCCACCTGCCACACCATACAGCAATCTTTTCTAAATCGCTTTGCAACTGATACTGGTCTTCGGATGAGCTTACTAGACGGTAAATTACAGCATCATCTGCGAACAACCTAAGAGAACTGCTCAGATTGTTACCCAGGTCATTTATATAGGTCAGGAACAGCAGAGGCCCCAGGACACTTCCCTGGGGAAAACCTGATATCACTTCAATTTTACATATGTCATGTACAGAGGGCCATAGATGACAGGGGTGACCGACAGCACGGAGACGTGTACGGGCGAGTAGGCGAGCGAGTGTTGAACACCTGATCGACCAGATGAACAAAGGGGCCGACGACTGTGTCCACTGAAAGACCGCTCGGCGAACGTTGCTGCGAACGGGACTCCGCAGGAGCCGCCTGCTCCTTGCACTCACACTGACTGCCGGTTATCAGCGACGGAGGCTGAAATTTCGACGCCAGTTCCGCAACTGTACGTGAGGGGCGACAGTTAACTTTTTCTGATGAGTCACGTTATGCTCTATCGGACAGACGTTGTATGCGTGTATGGCGTGGAACACCTGAAAGCAAACACAGGCGCGTATGACCCCAGTAGTTTTTTGCGCCCTAAAACAAACCAAAACAAAACTGAAAGCAAACACCCCGCAACAGTTGTCAGTGAGCTCGTCGGTCTGGGAGTCAGAATGGATCAACACGAGCGTGACCACGTCCTGCCTTGCATGCACTTCGTCGTTGCTCAGCCCTGTCACATCTGCCAGCAGGACTGTGCAGCGCGCCACACAGGTCCCACTGTAAATGCGTGGGTCGAAGAGCTCCAGGGCGACTTTACCGTACGCTGCTCCAGCGGGCAACAGACTCCTGTCGAGGTTCTGTGGGGTCCTCGACCGAGAAGCGTTGGCACCTGGCCGCACACCCGTGGCCGTACCTCCCAGACAGTCACTGACTCTCTTCTTCAAGTCCCGCAGAGGTACACACTGCACAGGCACCTTACTCAGGTTTTCGACACGTGGTGACATCAGTGTCACTCGAGGTGCAGTACTGAGCATACCGTCACTTCGTAAAAACTATACATAAAAGTAATAAAATGTGACAGCAAATGTAATGTAACGTGTCATTCAGTATTACACCAACAGTGCTTAATAAAATTCATCCCTCTGGGAGGCTTGCGTGCCTCAGCGATACAGATGGCCGTACCGTAGGTGCAACCACAACGGAGGGGTATCTGTTGAGAGGCCACACAAACGTGTGGTTCCTGAAGAGGGGCAGCTGCCTTTTCAGTAGTTGCAGGGACAACAGTCTCGATGATTGACTGATCTGGCCTTGAAACAATAACCAAAACAGCCTCACTGTGCTGGTACTGCCAACGGCTGAAAGCAACTAGAGCTGTAATTTTTCCGAGGGCATGCAGCTTTACTGTATGGTTAAATGATGATGGCGTCCTCTTAGGTAAAATATTTAAGAGTCGGGGGGCACGAAAGGGAAGCAGTGGTTGGGAAGGGAGTGCGATATTATTCAATCTGTATATTGAGCATCAGTAAAGGAAACAAAAGAAAAATTCGGAGTAGGTATTATAATCCATGGAAAAGAAATAAAAACTTTGAGGTTCGCCGATGACATTGTAATTCTGTCAGAGACAGGAAAGGACTTGGAAGAGCAGTTGAACGGAATGGACTGTGTCTTGAAAGGAGGATATAAGAGGAACATCAACAAAAGAAAAACGAGGATAATGGAATGTAGTCGAATTAAGTCGGGTAATGCTGAGGGAATTACATTAGGAAATGAGACACCTAAAGTAGCAAAGGAGTTTTGTTATTTGGGGAGCAAAATAACTGATGATGGTCGAAGTAGAAAGGATGTAAAATGTAGACTGACAATGGCAAGGAAAGCGTTTCTGAAGAAGAGAAATTTGTTAACTTCGAGTATAGATTTAAGTGTCAGGAAGTGTAGCCATGTATGGAAGTGAAACATGGACGATAAATAGTTTGGACAAGAAGAGAATAGAATCTTTCGAAACGTGGCGGTGCAGAAGAATGCTGAAGATTACATGGGTAGATCACATAACTAATGAGGAGGTATTGAATAGAATTGGGGAGGAGTTTGTGGCACAACTTGACAAGAAGAAGGGACCGGTTGGTAGGACTTGTCTTGAGGCACCAGGGAATCACCAGTTCTGAGGCACCAGGGGATCACCAATATACACTCCTGGAAATTGAAATAAGAACACCGTGAATTCATTGTCCCAGGAAGGGGAAACTTTATTGACACATATCTGGGGTCAGATACATCACATGATCACACTGACAGAACCACAGGCACATAGACACAGGCAACAGAGCATGCACAATGTCGGCACTAGTACAGTGTATATCCACCTTTCGCAGCAATGCAGGCTGCTATTCTCCCATGGAGACGATCGTAGAGATGCTGGATGTAGTCCTGTGGAACGGCTTGCCATGCCATTTCCACCTGGCGCCTCAGTTGGACCAGCGTTCGTGCTGGACGTGCAGACCGCGTGAGACGACGCTTCATCCAGTCCCAAACATGCTCAATGGGGGACAGATCCGGAGATCTTGCTAGCCAGGGTAGTTGACTTACACCTTCTAGAGCACGTTGGGTGGCACGGGATACATGCGGACGTGCATTGTCCTGTTGGAACAGCAAGTTCCCTTGCCGGTCTAGGAATGGTAGAACGATGGGTTCGATGACGGTTTGGATGTACTGTGCACTATTCAGTGTCCCCTCGACGATCACCA
Organism: Schistocerca americana; assembly: GCF_021461395.2. Taxonomy (NCBI): domain Eukaryota; kingdom Metazoa; phylum Arthropoda; class Insecta; order Orthoptera; family Acrididae; genus Schistocerca; species Schistocerca americana. Next base: position 27,490,520 of record NC_060119.1, on the reverse strand, counting down.
GTGGTGTACGGCCAGTGTAGGAGATCGCTCCCCACACCATGATGCCGGGTGTTGGCCCTGTGTGCCTCGGTCGTATGCAGTCCTGATTGTGGCGCTCACCTGCACGGCGCCAAACACGCATACGACCATCATTGGCACCAAGGCAGAAGCGACTCTCATCGCTGAAGACGACACGTCTCCATTCGTCCCTCCATTCACGCCTGTCGCGACACCACTGGAGGCGGGCTGCACGATGTTGGGGCGTGAGCGGAAGACGGCCTAACGGTGTGCGGGACCGTAGCCCAGCTTCATGGAGACGGTTGCGAATGGTCCTCGCCGATACCCCAGGAGCAACAGTGTCCCTAACTTGCTGGGAAGTGGCGGTGCGGTCCCCTACGGCACTGCGTAGGATCCTACGGTCTTGGCGTGCATCCGTGCGTCGCTGCGGTCCGGTCCCAGGTCGACGGGCACGTGCACCTTCCGCCGACCACTGGCGACAACATCGATGTACTGTGGAGACCTCACACCCCACGTGTTGAGCAATTCGGCGGTACGTCCACCCGGCCTCCCGCATGCCCACTATACGCCCTCGCTCAAAGTCCGTCAACTGCACATACGGTTCACGTCCACGCTGTCGCGGCATGCTACCAGTGTTAAAGACTGCGATGGAGCTCCGTATGCCACGGCAAACTGGCTGACACTGACGGCGGCGGTGCACAAATGCTGCGCAGCTAGCGCCATTCGACGGCCAACATCGCGGTTCCTGGTGTGTCCGCTGTGCCATGCGTGTGATCATTGCTTGTACAGCCCTCTAGCAGTGTCCGGAGCAAGTATGGTGGGTCTGACACACCGGTGTCAATGTGTTCTTTTTTCCATTTTCAGGAGTGTAGTACTGGAGGGCAGCGTGGAGGGTAAAATGGTAGAGGGAGACCAAGAGATAAATACACTAAGCAGATTCAGAAGGATGTAGGTTGCAGTAAGTACTAGGAGATGAAGAAGCTTGCACAGGATAGAGTAGCATGGAGAGCTGCATCAAACCAGTCTCAGGGCTGAAGACCACCACAACAACAACAACAACTATAAAGTTTGTGAAAACTTGATTTGACAAAAAATGAAAAAGGAGTTACATACAAGACATAGTCATTTAACATGATGATTTTGCTATTACAATACCTAATTAAGACATTAAAACATCATTACAAAACATTACAGCTGGATACTTCAGAACTATTGCCATCTCGGGGCTGTTGTGCTTGTTTCTGATGTCGATGATGAAATGCTGCCTACTTATTATAGTCACTTCTGGCGAATATCGCAGACTGATTTTATGCCATTTACAGACAAATTTTTATAGGGGGCAAAGAAATGTCAACAAGACAGACGCAAAAAAGTAAGAAAACTTTTTATTATTTCAAAAATAATAGCCATAACTGTTAATACATTTATCCCAACGCGTGTGTTTGCAGTTGCCTGCGGAATCGTGGCTACACCCAGGCTAGCAACTCGTCGACCAAAGCAAATCGTCGCCAACGAATGTCTTTCTTCAGGGCTCCAAAAACATGATAGTCGCGTGGAGAGATATTGGAGCTGTATGGAGGATGTGTAAGGGGTACCCAGAGAAACTTCTGGGGCGTTCTCGAAAGAACATCACGTGTGCGGGCGTTGTACTGCGACGGACTGATGCCGTCCATCAACGTTCCTGGGCGCTTCGACCTGACGGCGAGCTTCAATTTTTGCTATGTGTGTTAAATGTGGTGACCCCTCCAGCAAATCTGTTGCTGCAAGGTGGAGTCAGTGAGTAGGGGCAATAAACTACCTTGCAGCAACAGATTAGAAGATGGCCCACTGATCAGTGCAAAACCAGTGATAATTATCAAAAAAAGTAGTGATCCAAACGATGTTTTTCAGTGAATATACCGCTTTGAACGCTGACGGATCATAGGCAGAACGAACGTCTCGCAGTGTAGTTCGTTATTCAGTGATCGTGACTGACTGCCACGATCACCAGTGTAGCTGGCTGCTGCGTACAAGGGCCTTGCCCCTCACGAATCTACACCACATACCATGTATGCCGGCTGTATTCCTGGCGTTATAGCGGTCTTATTCTTTCTCCTGGGTGTCTGGGGTCTGTATCTGAGCAGTCGCCTTGCTTCTTCTGTCCTTTTGAAAATGTGTTTCGCGCAGTCACCGTGAGAATCATCCGACTGAAATGGGAACAGTTTGTCCATTGTCGTTTAAGCCTCGCAACCAAGGAGAGAAAAAACTGTGTGAAGCATTTTGCTTCGTTAAGTTGTACTCAAATGTCACTAAAGACAGCTTTGTATCCCAATCTCTTTGCTCGCCATCAACGTACATCAAGAGAATATCTACCAACATCCAGGGCGCCGACTTAAATTTTTGATGAAAAATAGTGAGTTTTAAAGTTTTTTTTAGGCATTTTAGACTCATATGATCAACATTAGAACCCCGAAAACTGGACTCTCGATAACTCGACACTCCGGGAAAATCAACAAACCTGACACATTTTTTGGCTTTGAAAAAAGAAACAATACATTTCGTAAAAAGCTGATTTAATTTACATTAATAATCGTGCTTATAGACTGTTACAGAGCAGTGAATATATAGCTGTGGAAAGACTGAAAATGTATTTAAATAAATCCTAAACTATCATTAAAAGAATAAAACATAAAATACTGCTGTCGCACTGTAATAGCACTTTTGTTAATAAGTGAAATAGCTAATTTAAGCTTACTTTGAATAAGGCTAAGGGGTCATTAAATAAAAACAATACCTCAAAGTTAATGCTTTAATACAGTTAATGAAGATGATACTTTCAGTCAAAAAATATGTAAAAAGCGGGTTTTTAGTGAGTCTTACACCCGAAAAATATTTAAGTATTTGAAAATAACTAATACAGTAAAATAGCAATATAGTAATATAGCACTAAACTAGTACTAATATGTCGAAACTGAAAATTTAACATTATGTATGTATTTAATTCTCTGTTATAAATATTTTTAATATTGCTTGAATGCCATTATTAGGGCTAGAGTGTCTTTAGAAAGGTGCTAATGTCGACCGTCTGACTGGATTACCGAATATGAAACCGTTGATGACTAGTCGGGTATCCAATTCATCCAAAACATCTCAGTGGGCATGAAGAACAGCCAAGATGTTCAGTCGCTTATGTCGCATTGTGGATCGGAGATATGACTTCAGACGTCTAAGGACGCTAAATGACCGTTCTGCTGTTGCTGTCGTGATCGGAACTACTTCGAGAAGCTTAACGCACTTCACTACTAAACATAACGTTTCTCCAGCTGCAGGCTCTTGTGTAATGTACTTTCGTGCATCTCGCATGTTTTTTAAGACCAGTTCTTTTTTAAATTAGAAGGAAGGTCAGCGTTGGCCGTAATATTGATGTTTTATTGATAGCAAAATCGATTTTCAATCACATAGTGATCATCATGGTGTACAAATTAAATTCAGACACTGGTATCAAGTTATCAGTAACCAAAACTGAGAATCACAATATTGTGATCGCTTCTCAGTTTTGGTTACTGGTAACTTGATACCAGTGTCTGAGTTTAATTTGTACACCACAGCACTGAAGATGATCACTATGTGATTGAAAATCGATTTTGCTGTCAATGAAACATCAATATTACGCCCAACGCTGACCTTCCTTCTAATTTAACATATATGGTCGTTGTGCACACAGCACTCCATGGAGCCGCCAATCACAGTTGTTACTTATTAGCGATATAGGCTAACATATTCAAGTGTAAGAGCAGTCTCTCAATGTCTAGGTCATTTTTGAAAAACTCAGTTGATTTTTCCAAGTTTGCTTCACCTCTATTTACTAAAAGCAAGCACTCTTGTTCTACTACAATGACCTGTATGAGTCCAGCTGAAGCAAATCGCTCAGTAATGCAAGATTGTACCGTTTCACAAAATTCAATGTAAATAGTTTTGTAGTATTCCTTTGGGGTTTCGAAAGTGAGCTGGGTTCGTTGTTTTCATACTTCTTTGGTATACTTCGATTCCTAGGATTTCTTGTGAAGGTTTTTCATTTAAACACAATCCCCAAAAGTGTTCAAAACTATCATGCCTTCCATTCAATACACAAATCAAGCCCTCACTTATTTTTTACCAGTTTAGCAACACTGTGTTCATTGCATGGCAATAAAGACGTAAAAAGAAATAAGTCTTGAACTGTAACATTGACTCAAGGTAGCCTGCACATTTTTAACCTGCCTCTGTTTTGTCCTCTGCAGAAAATGTTTCAAAAAACTCTAGAAGTTCTTCAAAGTTTTTCAGTATTCGCATAATCCATCGAGTCGGGCAAAGGGGTCTTAGACCAGCTTGGTCGTTGGCGCTCTCACAGCATATGCTTCTGAAAAGTCCAATCCTTTTGTTGGATTCCCTTACGGTGTTTATTAAGTCCTTGGCTTAAGCCATAATATCCCTCATAGACTTAAGATGGCGGAGACTGTCTACAACTGCGAAGTCTAAACTGTGAGCAGTGCATTGCACATAACATGCGTTTGGTTGTATATCCAGAACTAACTTTTTTAGTCTTTTGAACTTAACCTGTTAGGGGCACCATCATAGCACTGTCCTCTTAGTTATCCACTGACAAATCAATACGAGCAAAAACGGCTTTTAAAATACTAAACAGAGTTTGTGATTCAGTGTTGGGGGTCTCGTATAAGCCAATAAAGTCTTCGTTGATGATTAAGGAGTCATCGACAGTACAAACACGAAATGACACTTGTTTCGTCAACCACAATAGAAAAATCTCCAGTCATCTTGATTGAAGCCAATAACTTTCTCAACACAGACTTTCCTAGTAGATCAGTGATCTCATTTCGAATATACCCCGAACGCCCTAACCAATCTTTAAACTCAGGTATGTCATCCTTCCGGAATTTCGACAACTGAAAAAAAATTAGAATTTACACCTTCGTGCACTTTAATTGCTAGTCCTCGTCGACATACAAATTGGACGGTAGTAAAAATTGTCTCAAGAGCTAAACGGCCTTTCTTCATATCATTATCAAACTGTTTATTCAGTTGGGAGGTCACACTTTGGTTAGTGATAGAATTTAGTTTCAGAACACCTTCTTCATGCGTGAACGTATTTTCATGAAGACGGAATTTTTGTAAAGCCTTTTTCTACTTAGGAAACCCTAGGGACGAAAATGCATCTTATTTTTGTGAAGAAAATTGTAATAGATTTTTAGCATCTGCGTCTTTGCAGGTTATGCAAAGAACTTTTTCGGTAGATGTCATATTCTAGTCATGTATATTTGATCAACCAAGACCTGTGAAATGATCTTCCCTTACCAGATTGTCCAGGTTTCGGCTGTGAACGGTTCTCGCCTGAAGACAACGAAGCAGTTAATGACACAATAATTGTTGGAGGTTGAGTTGTAGTATCATCAACTTCCAAGCTCACCTTTTTGGTAACAGATTTATCCATCGGTAACTTAATTCACAGTACACTAAGAGACTCAAGTAAACGAATAAAATGTAGTCATACAGGGTGAAAAGTATTTAAACCGACAAACTCTGGGAGGTTGTAGGGGACATCAAAACAAATATTTATCCATAATGTCATTTTTTCCTATGAGGAGTATTTAAACCGGTAGAGGAAGATTTCTCTGGCGGCAAATTATTTAAACCAACGAACACTTATCCATTTTTTTATGACCAAGAGACAACACATTAACACAACCCAATTTCAATGACAGTAGATTTTCAAAAATTCCTCCATTGTCACGTAAACAGAGGTTACACCGTCGGATCATGTTCTGTCTGACACGGGCAAAAAACCCAGGAGTATCCTGAATTGTTGCTGCTGCTGCTACTATCCGGGCAACCAGATCTTCTCCTGATGCAACAGGAGTTGCGTAAACAAAGTTGCGCATCTCTCACCATACAAAAAAGTCCAGAGGGGACATATCTGGGGATCGAGCAGGCCATGGTACAGGACCACCTCTGCCAATCCACGTTTCTGGGAACCGTCGGTCCAGGAATAGACGCACACTACGACTGAAATGTGCCGGCGCCCCGTCATGTTGGATCCACATACGTTGTCTTGTAGGGAGCGGGACGTCTTCCAGCAATTCTGGCAATGCTCTGGCGAGAAAATTATAATAGTGCCTGCCATTTAATGGCCTAGGTAGCAGATACGGCCCAATTAAACAGTTCCAAACAACACCGACCCCCACATTAACGAAGAATCGCACTTGATGAGCGCTAGTAACTGTGGCATGTGCGTTATCCTCACTCCAAACATGCGAATTGTGCATGTTGAAGACTCTATCACGCCCGAACGTTGCTTCATCGGTAAACAACACAGAGGATCGAAATGTAGGATCCATTTCACACTGTTCCAGGTACCACTGCGAAAACTGTGCTCTGGGTGGATAATCAACTGCTTCCAGGTTGTGGACACTCTGTGAGTGAAATGGAAGTAACAATTGCTCTCGAAGGACTGTTCTTACATTGGTCTGATTCGTTCCCATGTTACGTGCAATTGCACGAGTGCTGATTGAAGGATCCCTCTCCACATGCTGCAAGACAGCTTCCTCAAATTGCAGCGTTCTTACCGTGCGACGGCGTCCCTGACTAGGTAATCTGCTAAATGACCCGGTCTCAAGCAGACGTTGGTACACAGCAGCAAAGATCGTATGATGCGGGTTACGGCGATTAGGATATTTTGTCGATAAACCCGCTGTGCAGCTCGTCCATTGTGGTGCGCTACGTAGTACGCAGCAACCATATCAGTGTACTCACTCCAGGTGTATCGATCCATTAGTGAACAGAGACAATGCACTGCTACACTGGTGGACAGCAGTTGCCTATACAAGTGAAAAGCGTAATATTCCGTGTAACAACTGAAAATCGTAATACGGGCTCTAGCAACTGAAGAGCGTAATACGGCCTCCACCGGTTTAAATAATCGTCATAGGAAAAAAATGACACAAGGGAGAAATATTTGTTTTGATTTCCCCTACAACCTCCCAGAGTTTGTCGGTTTAAATACTTTTCACCCTGTATAAAATAGTCCACTAGACACTAAAGTCGGAACACTAAACACGTCTGCAGCATGCACTGAACGAAACTATCCATACTGAATGACTACGACAGCAGGGTGGGCTTTATATAGCTGCTGCGTCGTAATGTCTCGAAGTGTCAAGGCGGTGCGAGACGGTAGAGTTCCAGGCGCTTCTGCTCCAGTGCTTTTGATGTCGCCGCGGCCGCAGAGCTGGTCCGCCAGCGCCAAACTTTACCCGAAGTTTCGCGCACCGGGACAAATTCTAAGTGTGCCAGCAGCACCCTAACACTCTCATGATTCACACCACTCGATTTCAGTTAACCGCTTTACTACCGTAATAATTATTTGTTTTAACTCATTACTGTGTGTATTTTAAAGGGTAACTATCGTCAAACAAGGAAAATAAAAAAATCCAACATAATTTTGTGATTTTACGAAGCATAACATAACTAATAAATTTCTTAAATTATTCGGGGGGCTCCGACCCCCCCCCCCCCCCCCCCCAAACGAATTTTGGAGGGGGCTCAGGCCCCCTCACGTCCCATGGAGTCTGCCCCTGTGCCACCATCTTATTAAATCATCTGTGAACCCATTCGTCTTTGGGTGTTAGGCAGGTATCATCCTGTGTTTGATGTCACAACGTGAAATTACCTCTGAGGATAATCTTTACTCGGTAAGTTTTCCATCATCACATGGGTTGTTCCATGCTTCCACATGATGGCTTCTACAAATAGATTTTCTGTTTATGGGGCTTCGGCACTTAGTACAGTTTCAGTAACAGCATAGTGGGTGAGGTAGTCACTATTATTCATCGATTCCCTTCGTCGAGTTCAATATCAATTCACTGAAATGGCGCTCGCTAGTGATGCCCGCGTCATATTCTGTCTAGAAACTTCACAAATCCCATGTGACCAAATGTTTGAGTGTCATGTATTTACTTCAGGACAGATAGCTGTAGATAGCTGGGATGAAGAGCAAACATTTCCATCCCATGGGATCATAGCTCTTCTTATACAATACTGGCCATTAAAATTGCTACAAGACGAAGATGACGTGCTACAGACGAGAAATTTAACCGACAGGAAGAAGATGCTGTGATATGCAAATGATTAGCTTTTCAGAGCATTCACAAAAGGTTGGCACAGGTGGCGACAGCTACAACGTGCTGACACGAGGAAAGCTTACAACCGATTTCTCATACACAAACAGCAGTTCACCGGCGTTGCCTGGTGAAACCTAGTTGTGATGCCTCGTGTAAGGAAGAGAAATGCGTACCATCACGTTTCCGACTTTGATAAAGGTCGGATTGTAGCCTATCGCGATGGCAGTTCATCGTGTCGCGACATTGCTGCTCGCGTTGGTCAAGATCCAATGACTGTTAGCAGAATATAGAATCTGTGGGTTCAGGAGGGTAATATGGAACGCCGTGCTGGATACCAACGGCCTCGTATCACTAGCAGCCGAGATGACAGACATCTTATCCGCATGGCTGTAACGGATCGTGCAGCCACGTCTCGATCCCTGAGTCAACAGATGGGGACGTTTCCAAGACAACAACCATCTGCACAAACAGTTCGACGACGTTTGCAGCAACATGGACTATCATCTCGGAGACCATGGCTGCGGTTACCCTTGACGCTGCATCACAGACAGGAGCGCCTGCGATGGTGTACTCGATGACGAACCTGGGTGCACGAATGGCAAAACGTCATTTTTGCGGATGAATCCAGGTTCTGTTTACAGCATCATGATGGTCGCATCCGTGTTTGGCTACGTCGCTGTGAACGCACATTGGAAGCGTGTATTCGTCATCGCCATGCTGGTGTATCACCTGGCGTGATGGTATGGGGTGCCATTGATTACACGTATCGATCACCTCTTGTTCCCATTGACGGCACTTTGAACAGTGGACGTTACATTTCAGATGTGTTACGACCCGTGGCTCTACCCTTCATTCGATCCCTGCGAAGCCCTACATTTCAGCAGGATAATGTACGACCGGATGTTGCAGGTCCTGTACGGGCCTTTCTGGATACAGAAAATGTTCGACTGCTGCCCTGGCCAGTACATTCTCCAGATCTCTCACCAACTGAAAACGTCTGGTCAATGGTGGTCGAGCAACTGGCTCGTCACAATACGCCAGTCACTACCTTGATGAACTGTGGTATCGTGCTGAAGTTGCAAGGGCAACTGTACCTGTACACGACATCCAAGCTCTGTTTGACTCAATACCCAGGCGTATCAAGGTCGTTATTACGACCAGGGGTGGTTGTTCTGGGTACTGATTTCTCAGGATCTATGCACCCAAATTGCGTGAAAATGTAATCACATGTCAGTTCTAGTATAACATATTTGTCCAATGAATACCCGTTTATCATCTGCATTTCTTCGTGGTGTAGCAATATTAATGGCCAGTAGTGTATAATGTTCTACTTATTAAACGGAATTTTCATTTGGTTGGTCCCTCCTTCTTCAGGTATTCTATGGTTGTCAGTAGTGCTGCATCGTCCCCCTGTTCTCTTTTAATGCAGAGACGACTGAGACTTTATTAACGCTGCTGTGTGACATGGGACTCACCACTCTTTGCTGAGTTCTTTCTTGGCTACCACGGGGCCCCAGCCTTTTCAGGATCTCCCTCCTTTTGTGTGCTGCATGGGTACCCTCTTGCTATTGTTTTTCCTCTCATTTTGGGAACATGTCCTGGATATTTTCGGGAATACGTGTTGCAGTTTCGATAACTCAGCATGGGAAACGTCCCTCATGAGTTTTTCTTTTTTCATACTCCATCTCCTCCTCTTCCTCCACTTTGATGTTTGAGGTTTCTCTTTGTTTCTTCTTCCTCGCTGTGTGCTCCTAAATGCCAGCCTATGCATTTGACATGCAACAGGTGACTGGATAACGTAAATTTGCGAACCTGAGTCAAAAGGCGGGGTTCACACATTACTCTTGGTACCTGCCAAGCCCATGAAGAGATGATTGCCTTAGCTGTTACCTTCCAAACTGGTTACTTTACGCCTCCAAGAAACAAAATTTCGTCCTCACGACCGCATTTCTTGCCAATCCATTTTAATCTTGCGTCTGAAGATGGCATTCTTTCTCACTGGGGACTCATGCTACCCATTTGGCTCATCTGCAGTGACTCCCTGAGCAGCCTCCAGGCCATCGACCGCTGCTATACCTCTTCTCCTCTGGTGTCCTCTATTCAGGAGTCTGTTTCCGCCATTACCCGCTCTGGTCGTTCGGTGGTCTTTATTTGGACGCCAGGTCACGTTGGCATCCCGGGGAACGAACGTGTCGATAGGCTGGCCAAAGGGGCGATCGACGCTCCAGCTTTAGAAATCGGCCTCACGGCTCGCGATCAGCAGCTGGTGTTGCGTCGTAAGGTGCTTGGGATGTGGACTGCTGAGTGGCGTGGCATGACATCCCTGAATAAACTGCGGGCTGTTAAGGAGACGACCGATGTGTGACGCTCCTCCCTGCGGGCTTCTCGCAGGGACTCTGTTATCCTGTGTCGGCTCCGCATCGGCCATACATACCTGACGCACGGCCATCTTTTGCGTCAGGAGGATCCCCCCCCCCCTGTGTTGGTGTGGGTCTCGGCTGACGGTCGCCCACATTTTATTGGAGTGTCCCCGACTGCGCACCCTCCGGCAGTCTTTTAATCTCCCGGGCACTTTGCCTTTGGTTTTAAGCGACAATGCCTCCATGGCTGATGACGTTTTAAATTTTATCCGTGGTAGTCCTTTTTATGGTTCCATTTAGGGAGGTCCTGCTTCTTTCCCTTTGTGTGTGTCTTGTCCTCGAGTCTCTCATATTTGGTTGCAGATTTTAGTGTGTAGTCGGTTGGTTGACTCTTTCCCTTTTTTGTTGTTGTGGTCAGTCAACCAGTCTCTGGCCATCTTCTTTTCTTCTGTTTCCTTTTGTCTGGTGTTCATCTGTACTCTTGGTGTCTGTAGTGTTCGTTACCGCATTTGTGTTCTTTTAGGGCCTGGGGGGGAGTCTCCTTCCCCTTGGGGTTTTACCTGCTTCGTGCATTTATGTCTCGCCTGTTTTTGGAATGGGGGACTGATGACCTTAGCTGTTTAGTCCCCCCTTAAACATCCCAACAACCACCACCACCACCCATTTGGCATGATGTCCACAGCCAAATCATCTCCCTGAACTCCCGGTTACATGCTGCTGCAGTCGTCATTTTCCTTCCTCGCTTCACCCTTTCTCTTTGTAATGCGCTCTATCGGGCTATCCAGTGCATCTGACGACACAGCCCTTTTAATTTTGTCATATGCTCCAGTTTTCTCAATTACCTTCAGAGTCTGTGTGTGCTGTATCCAGTCCACCACTTAGTGCAACGGGTCCAAGAAAGCCACCACTTGCTTGCTGTTGAGGGAGCAACTGTGATGTTCGTGTTGATTCCTGTTCACGTCGATCTGATGGGAAGTGAGGCTGCTGATGCAGCTGCCAACACTGCAGGCCTCCTGCCTCGGCGTGCTAGCTCCTCCAATACCTTGGGCAATCTCCATGTTGCAGTCTGTTGGCAGATTATGTCACTTTGGCATCACCACTGATCTTCTCTTCTTGGGGACAAGGTCTGAGAAATTGCTCCTCTCCCAGCAGCTTGGCTGATCTATGCTCAGTCCTCTTGCTAGACAGACAACATTTTAGTCAGGTTGCATGGTGGACAATGTCTTTATGCCCATTGCCCTTTGTTATGTGCTGATCCCCTACCATTTTGTGCCCATTGTTGTCAGCCTTTGATAGTTCACGATTTCCTGACCGTATGACCTTTTATTTTAACTGCTTATGTTCTACTGTACAGTATGTTTTCAATCTGAGTTATCAGGTGTTTTAGCGAACGACACGTGGGCTGTCAATCGCATTTCATTTTTTATCCATTGGAGCAATATGACAAAGGAAATTTAGTCTTTAGCTTGAGACCTCTGCCGTCTCTGTGGCGTATTTTGTGAACCTTTCTCCAAGTCCTCGTTTCTAGCTCTCTCTCCTTCCATGGATTGGACTTAACGTGTAGTCCCTTTCAACTGCTTTTTCCTGTTGGTGTTGTAAGATTATGATGTGGGCTCTTATGACCTCAGTTGTTTTTGCGCTCTAAAACAAAACAAAAAAGTAAATAATTCCTCTAAAGGCAGTCGATGTCCTTATCTTTGCATGAGTATTTGTATACTACTGTGATATTGTACTCGTGAAGCCTTAGTGCTTATCCCACCACTCGATCGCCGGCCAGGGCGACCGAGCGGTTCTAGGCGCTACAGTCTGCAACCGCGCGACCGCTACGGTCGCAGGTTCGAATCCTGCCTAGGGCATGGATGTGTGTGATGTCCTTAGGTTAGTTAGGTTTAAGTACTTCTAGGGGACTGATGACCTCAGCAGTTAAGTCCCATAGTGCTCAGAGCCATTTGGAACCACTCGATCTTGACGATCCTTCAGTCCATTAGCCAGCACTCAGTACGGTGGTCCATAACAACAGTGAATGGATTGGCAAATAAATACCGCCTGAACCTATTGATGGGCCCAATCAACTGCAAGGTATTCATTCTCGGCTGCAGAACAGTTGATCCCAGACTCGGAGAGTACTTTGGAAGCGTTAGCGATCACCTTTTTCAGGATCTTCCTGAATTTGCACTAGTATTGCCCATATGCCAAAACCACTAGCATAAATGTGTTCTTACTCGGCATTCTCGTCATAGCATCCTAGGACCGGAGTAGATTTTGGGATCTCGCTATAATAGTTATTCCAATTGAGGTGTCTCCTTGGTTGAGAAGTCCTTTATGAATCGCTGGTAGTATGATCACATTCTGAGAAACAAGTTACGCCACTAATTTACCGAGGAGTCGGAAAAATCTTTGAATACACGTATTTTCTCCTAATCACGATTATCGCCATTATCATTTAAGTATGTGCCAAATTCTTTTCTTTCTAGGTCCACAAAGAGGCGCGTTCTCACATGTTGGTGGAGGCCTGCAGCTTGAACACACTTCAACACGGTTGTCAGGCAGCTAAGATATCATCCACATAGCAAAAACACCTCATCCATTTAAGATATCAAAGGAAGTTGTCCATCATATATTCCAATGTGTCCACGGCGTCATACAGGCCAAACGGCATTAGGTTGCCTGCATGGCCATAGTGACTGCAAGAATGCTTCTCAGGCTCATCAGTGAAATGTACATTCCAGCAACGATCATAAGCCTCGTGACTGATGGAGGGGAATCTTGGTCCTTTCATGCAGTGTAGGGTGCCATTCATGCGTGGCAATTGATAGACATCTTTCCTTGTGCTTTTGCTTAGTTGTAAGCACTCGACGCGGAAGTGCCATGATCCATCCTTATTCTTCATAAAAAGCATAGGGAAGGACCAAGGAATCTCTGAAGATCCAATTATGTCATCTTGCTGTATCTTCTCCACTTCCTCTTGTAACGCCGCTTCCTTCAGACTCAAAGATGAAAATATAAAAATAGTATCCAAAACCCAATACAATCCCCCACCCCAAGATCCAAATTTCATAAAAAAGAAAATAAAGCCCCACTGTGATAGCATCACTTGAATAGTAGCATGTATAGTGAAGAGAAACAATGTAAAAAGAAACAGAAATGAAATCCAGTATAAACTAACTTAGTATTTTTGCAAAAGAAAGTAAAATGGAATCCCTTTTGTATCAAATTAAAGTAAAAGCAGATCGCAAAGTAGTGTACTTATAGATCACGGAGTAGAACACGTGACCTTGTGAGTACTCTTTGAGGGCACCGCGGAATACAGAAGATAAAGTTATACATTGTTAATGTGCTTCTAGCGCTTGATTGATCGTGTCGTAACTTAACGTGTGCTCTTGTACGTAGGCGATACGAGATTGTTTTTACATTTTGGAGATTTGTGATCTGCTACAAATCATTAAGCTTCAAATAGGTAGATCAGCAAATTTGAGTATATCATTGCGTAAAGTCAAGATAGGAAAAGAGCAACAGACCTAGCAGTGTCTTTTCTTGGTCAGGTCAGGTCCTATTGGCCGCTCGATAGTAGCTTCCACCCTGTGTTGCCTGTAATGGTCGTGAAGCACAATTCTTCTTCAATGGCACTAAGCTGCACTCCCTAGGCTGGTTTTCTGTTCCTAAGAACATACCCGGGTGGATGAGATGTGGCTGCTTTGGACAGTTAGTGATCTAAAGTTCTCCTCCGCCACCCACAACGCTTATGATCGTTGGTGGGATGTATATCTCATTGATGAGCCTGAGAAGCTTATCTGCAGTTGACAAACGCTTTACGGTTTAGCTCTGCATCTCTTCTGCAGACTGGAACTTGTCTCGTTGATGGTGGTGTGATAACAACGTCTTCAACAGCGAACAACCAGAGCAGTCTTTCGCGAATCTATTCCAAGAACCATGTACGAATTCCACAATCTGACTGCTTGTGGTACCTGTAAGAATTCCCACCGGAGAAGAACACTACAACTACACTCTGCTAAAACGATAAACGCGAACTCTCTCTCTGTGTGTGTCCTGCCTGCCATGCACGCACCTTCTGTCACGGTCGGGCCGAACTGTAAACAAAACAGCGTTTATCCGGTAATACCGACACGCGCGAGAACTACTTCCAAGGCAAAGGCCTGACTGAGAATCAATCCAGAAATACTGCTGAAGTTAATAGGTGATATTTTGGATATAAGGCGGACGTGGTAGCTACCTCTCTCTCTCTCTCTCTCTCTCTCTCTCTCTCTCTCACACACACACACACACACACACACACACAAAATTGACGATGTCACAAAACTAGTAGCCGGCTGACCCAAAATACAATTTTAAGAAAAAAGATCGCAACATACGAAGGGCTATAGTTTGCTTTGCAGATGACATAGGAACTAGCATGAGCTATGGTTTGCTCTGCAGACAACATAGGAACTAGCATGAGATACTTCATTCCGCCATGGACTCTAAACTGCCCCAGTCTTCCCGTGCAATTTTCTCGAGGTATACTTCACGAACTGCTTCAGGAGCTATTAAATATGGAGCGCAATATCACATCATCAAGTTGTCTCAAATGGTGCTTCAGAAGATATGTCACGGGAAATATTGATTGAATCATTAAGATGGCGTTTAAACAATTTGTTTCACAAAGCTTGAAACTACAAAAAAAAAAAAAAAAAATCGGCACTTTACTGTAGTATGCATACATAAACAACAGTCTTATGTTTTTGACGCGAAATTTTATTATTACTATTAGTATCGATAATTCCTCATTTAGGAGAGCATTAAAACACAATCAATTTTCACTGAACGTTTTTTGTCTCTTTCTTTTCTCTTCCGAAAACCTCTCATATATTCATTATGTTTCTTCTTCCTCTGTTCTTTCCACTTCTTTCCTGATTCCTTCTCTTTGGTGTTTCCTCGAATTTCTGGTTCCTGATTTTTTCTCTGAATTTTTCTCTGTTTGTTCTTTCTTCTGCGGAGATATTTAGTTTCTGGAGGTCTTCCATGGTTTCCTTTGCCCAGTTAGTTTTGATCGTATTGCTCATCACTATGTTAAAAAACTTCTTCAACAGCCTATTTTCGCTCATCCTATAAATGTGCCCATATAATTTAGTCCTTCTTTTTCTGATGTTGTCTGTAATTGTCTCTGTCCGTTCGTACAGTTCTTTTGTCGGTCTTTTTATCCAGATCCCCTGTCCCTGAACTGGCCCGCAGATCTTTCCCAGAATTTTCCTCTGTTACTTTTCCAATTCCTTGATTTTCATTCTTCCCCTGATTACTGTCGTTTCTGAGGCATACAAGGCTTCTAGTAAGACTACTGCTTTGTAATGTCTTAATTTGGCATTAACGGAGATACTTCTTTTGTTGTAATGGTTCCATGTAAGTCTGTAAGCTTTTTGTAGCTTTGCAACTCTTTCTTCATTGGCTGTCGAGTTTAGTCCTGTTTTCTGCATAATCTCTCCCAGGTATTTGAAACTTTCTACTTGCGCTATCTTTCAATACTTTGTTACCAATGTGTTTCTTTCTGTCTGTGGACTTTGTGTCAATGTACTGTTTTTTTTCATAAAAAATTTTTAGTCATGTTCTGGCTACGATTTCATGTAGTTTCTCTAGGGCTGCTTTGGCTTCTTTCGTGTTATTTGTTGTGATGGCTGTATCATCGGCAAAGGCCAGACATTTTATGTTGATGTCTCTCCCCACCTTTACCCCATTCTCTCCTTTGTCCCATGTCCTCATTATTTTCTCTAAAACTGCGTTAAATAAAATAGGTGGAAGGCCATTTCCCTGTCTCACTCCTGTCTTGACTTCGAACGGTTCCGAGATCTCTCACATGAATTTTACTTTGGATTTTGTATTTGTTAATGTTTGCTGCACTAGTTTCCTGGTCTTGTTGTCCACCTTCATTTCTTCCAGTGTACTGAAAAGTGTTTCTCTGTCTATGGAGTCGTAGGTCTTCTTGAAATCAAGAAATGTTATATGTTGTTCTGGTGTTTATGGACATTCTCGTTAATTTTGTTCTCAGACACCAGATCTGTTCACTGCACTATCTTCGCTTCCTGAACGCTGCTTGGTACTCTACGATATGTGGATCTATCTGTGGTTCTACGTGATTTAACAGAGCTTCGGATAGAATGTTGTATCTCACAGGCAGTAACGAAATTCCTCTATAGTTATTAGGGTCTGTTTTATCTCCTTTCTTGTGGAGGGGATGTATTACGGCTGACTTCCATTCTTCTGGCACCTTTTCTGTTTCCCAGATGTTTTTGATTATTCTGTGTATTTTAGGTGTAATGTTTTCATGTTGTAATTTCCATATTTCTGCAATCAGTCCATGTTCTCCCGGTGCTCTGTTGTTTTTCAATGATTTTATTATTTTCACTACTTCTTCGTGTGTTGGGGGTTCGCAGTCCTGGTTAGGTTCTGGTTTTGTAATCCGTAATCTCTGTTTTGGTTTATCGCAGTTGAGTATTGTGTCAAAGTATCGAGCTAATAAAATTTTGTTAAATAATCCAAACCTATTATTATTTGATGTCGCGATTGAAACTAGTGCTGCATGAAATGACTGTTGGAATTTCAAATTTCGACGTGGATTTATACCGTCACGTGTATAGAGTTACTGACCATTACAGTCTGCAAAGTGTATTTTCTTTCATAAAGCGCAATATAATTCCTAAGTTGACTGATTCTCTCAGAAGGAGGCAGGAAATGGGTCTACCGCGTGACAGGGAACCCCCGCCATCCATTGACGGCTAGCCGACTGAGATCGTTGAGAACACTCTGTCATCCCACGTACCCACCGTCCGCATGCCCACAAGCACCGTGCCACAGTGCAGCGCCAACGGAGTGACCTGCCGAGTTAAACGCGACCCACGACCGCAGCCGCGAAAGCGCGTGTGAGCCACACAGCGAGGCCTGCTACCTGTGCTATCGGTACACACAGGGCAAACACTAGTCGTATTGAATCTTCTAAAATTTCCACGGAGTATATACCGGGTGATCAAAAAGTCAGTATAAATTTGAAAACTGAATAAATCGCGGAATAATGTAGATAGAGAGGCACAAATTGACACACATGCTTGGAATGACATGGTGTTTTATTAGAACCAAAAAAATACAAAAGTTCAGAAAATGTCAGACAGGTGGCGCTTCATCTGATCACAATAGCAATACTTAGCATAACAAAGTAAGACAAAGCAAAGATGATGCTCTTTACAGGAAATGCTCAATATGTCCACCACCATTCCTCAACAATAGCTGTAGTCGAGGAATAATGTTGTGAACAACACTGTAAAGCATGTCCAGAGTTATGGTGAGGCATTGGCGTCGAATGTTGTCTTTCAGCATCCCTAGAGATGTCGGTCGATCACGATACACTTGCTACTTCAGGTAACCCCAAAGACAATAATCGCACGGACTGAGGTCTGGGGACCTGGGAGGCCAAGCATGACGAAAGTTGCGGCTGAGCACTCGACCGTCACCAAACGACGCGCACAAGAGATCTTTCACGTGTTTAGCAATATGGGGTGGAGCGCCATCCTGCATAAACATCGTACGTTCCAGCAGGTGTTTATCGGCCAGGCTGGGAATGATGCAATTCTGTAAAATATCGGCGTACCTCTCACCCATCACGGTAGCAGTTACAAAACCAGAATCACACATTTCCTCGAAGAAAAAATGCCCGATAATGGTAGATGTGGTAAATCCGTGACTTTCTTGTCGTGCAATGGAGTTTCCACGACAGTTCTAGGATTTTAGGTAGCCCAAATTCTGCAGTTGTGGGCGTTGACAGACCCTCGGAGCGTGAAATGAGCTTCGTCGGTCCACTACATGTCACTCAGCCAATCATCATCTTCCGCCATATATTGAAACACCCACACCGCAAATGCCCTCCGCTTCACTAAATCGCCAGGTAACAGTTCATGATGCCGATGGATTTTGTACGGATAGCATCGGAGGGTACGCCTCAGTGGCAACCAAAAAAATGGCTCTGAGCACTATGGGACTTAACTACTGTGGTCATCAGTCCCGTAGAACTTAGAACTACTTAAACCTAACTAACCTAAGGACATCACACACATCCATGCCCGAGGCAGGATTCGAACCTGCGACCGTAGCAGTCGCGCGGTTCCGGACTGCGCGCCTAGAACCGCGAGACCACCGCGGCCGGCGGTGTCAACCATACAGTAGTGTATGGAGTGCCGGTGCGACGTGCAACTGCACGAGCGCTGACTTCCCCGTGCATAGACGAACCCGCTACAGTCTCCATTTCTTCCTGAACTGTCTCAGCAGCATTACGCCTTGTGCTCGGTCGGCCACTACGGGGTCTATCGTCTGAACAACCCGTGGCTTCGAACTTCGAAATCATTCTCGCCACGGCTGCATTTGTCACCGAAACTTTACCCGTTCGAATCCCTTTCCTATGGCGATAGGATCGTAACGCTGAACTAGCACCTTCTCCATTCCGATAATACAGCTTCACTAAAAGCGCCTTTTCAGGTAACGTCAAAATGCTGCGACTGCTGGCGCATCTGATTCTCTCTCTCATTACAGCTCCTTTTATACACGATTGTCACTGACGTTTTGCTGTCCAGCGCCATCTGTCGCACATTTTGTGAACTTTGTTTTTTTTTTGTTTCTAATAAAACCCCATGTCATTCCAAGCATGTGTATCAATTTTTACCTCTCTATCTACATTATTCCGTAGTTTACTAAGTTTTCAAATTTATACTGACTTTTTGGTCACCCGGTACGTGACACATGCGGTCCTGAAGGTGACTCAATACAAACAGGTTATGAACTCACTATTCACACGTCCAGGAGGAGCCGTAGCGTAATCGTCGTAAGCCGGAAGCTCTCTCGGACTCTCTGAACAGGTGTACAAAGGCGTGTGCGGAGGTCCTGTTATCGGCCCCGACCTGCACGCTTGCTCAAATGGCTTCAAATGGCTCTGAGCACTATGGGACTTAACATCTGAGGTCATCAGTCCCCTAGAACTTAGAACTACTTAAACCTGACTAATCCATGGACATCACACACATCCATGCCCGAGGTAGGATTCGGACCTGCGACCATAGAGGTCGCGCGGTTCCAGACTGTAGCGCCTAGAACCGCTCGGCCACTCCGGCCGGCTGCACGCTTGCTGCTATGCTTTCTACGGCCATCTCCAGACTCACAAGAATATTGGAAACCGGGCACATATTTACCAGTGTACCTACAATTAAAGATTACGATTGCTGCTGCAGTCTGACACTGATCGACGTGCAGGTAATGTCTCCTCTTCTTGACGGCTGTGGTTCTGGAACGAATCTCAATATCTATAGCGCACATAATTTAGCACATAAAAATCTCTGCCATACCATCGCGGACGTAATGCTTGGAAAAACATCACCGACGTGGATTGGTCTACTGCTGTCAATATCACTATCGATATAGCAACAAGGAAAATGCGAGGATACGCGTAGGTGTGCCGATGATGGGACGTTTTGTTACAGTCATATTGCCCATTCTTTTTGTACGCTATAACAGGTGCCCTGTAACACTTGCATTGCTATATTGTGGAGCTGTTTACGAAATGAATCTATCACCACTTACGTTCGGATATACTCCTCAGTGCGTTATAATCACAATTCACCATGTCCAATCTATCCTTCCATTACGACTAGACATGTGTAACTTTACTTTTTTTTTAAATGAATAGTAGTTTGATTACTTTCCACAAACGTCTGGTGATATGTCGGAACACAAGCCTTTACGTTCAAGCAGCAGCATAACATATATGACTATTAATTACAGGTGATGTGTCGACAGAAGTGCCGACACAGTGTTATTTTGAGGGGGCCGATATGCACGCTATAAGCTCACGTAGAATATCGTGAAGTCTGAAACAGGACGCTCTATGAATGCTATAAAGAAAAGTACGTTGCTTTTGGAATACTTAACTTTAATCCATCCTTGTTGTATACATCGTTCTTGTTGATACATGCTTTAGGCGATAATTATCAATTGCTATGTAAGGCTAATGGCGCCTTGCTAGGTCGTAGCCATGGACTTAGCTGAAGGCTATTCTAACTATCTGCTCGGCTAATGAGTGATGCTTCGTCAGTGTAGTCGCTAGCAATGTCGTCCGTACAACTGGGACGAGTGCTAGTCCGTATCTCGAGACCTGCCGTGTGGTGGCGCTCGGTCTGCGATCACACAGTGGCGACACGCGGGTCCGACATGTACTAATGGACCGCGGCCGATTTAAAGCTACCACCTAGCAAGTGTGGTGTCTGGCGGTGACACCACAACAGGTGTATAAAAAAAATTGTGATACGTCCACACTCTCACTATCTGAGTGTCATTTTCACACTGCAAAAAAGGCTGCCGCCATCACATGTTTGTCGATGAATAAAGGATGACCGGCCGCGGTGGCCGTGCGGTTCTAGGCGCTGCAGTCTGGAACCGCGGGACTGCTACGGTCGCAGGTTCGAATCCTGCCTCGGGCATGGATGTGTGTGATGTCCTTAGGTTAGTTAGGTTTAGGTAGTTCTAAGTTCTAGGCGACTGATGACCTCAGATGTAAAGTCCCATAGTGCTCAGAGCCATTTGAACCAATAAAGGATGTAATTGCAATTTAAAGACTCTCTAGAGTCCTTTCATTTTATCGTTTTTACCACATCCGCGAAACCTTTTCGTATTTTTGATACTTGTATATTCAGCCAACTCACAGTGGCGTCTTTTATATGTTCAGACGGCCAAGTGGCGGCTTATGTGAGTGCATTCCGTGCTTAGCAAGCACTGCTCAGATCCCACAAATTCCTCTTGAGTAAGAAAGCATTACGATTGCAACATATACTTTTAAGTTCCTGTTCCTAAGCACCGTACCTATTGAACATTTTGGAGCAAGAACAGTATCACCGCGAGACGGATCTGTTGTCGCAGTTGGCAAAATTGAGCTTGTGACGAAAAAACAAAAGAGCCTATTAGAGCGTCTAACAAAGATTTAGTTTGTTGGAGATAAAATCTTGTGGATTATTAGGCCGCGTCATATTTCTACTAAAATGATCGACGTTTCGACCCCTCTGCTCGGATCTTCCTCAGGATCTTCTGGTGTCCACTACTGCTAGAACACTGCACAAACGAATGCCGTGTCCTCTTATAAAGGGAAGTTTTCTAGCGTTGGTGCTGGATAGTATCGGTTAAAATTCATATGGCTACCATTGGTGGGCCATAGTCGTAGCCTAATACTCCCGCTCTGATGCAGAAGAAGGGGCGTTGGTAGCTCATCCCCTGTGGATACCATTGGCGGCCCATCGTCACTGGATACAAAGGCACTATTCCACACTTACACTGGAGAAGAGGTATTGGTTGAAAGCCCTGCTACTGCTATTAGTTGGTCGTCATCACTGGCTAGATTCGAAATGGACAGAGCAAGAGAGGGGGAATGTTTACCCAAAATATTATTGTCCGCCGAGGTGACTTGCACCGCATTGTCATGTCGCTCGCACATCGCGGCCGCATATTCACTTCTTTGATGGCGGGGAGCCACGATGCCGGAAGCCTATAGCCATCCTCTCTATTGAAATTACATGCATTCTTGGAAATTTCAACCGCTTCTCGGACTTTCCTTCTATAAATGTTTGTTTCCTCAGCCAGTATACGTACGTTATTAAAATCGATGTCAGAGCCACAGTTCTCACGATGTTCCGCTACTGCCGATTTTGCGCTTTCTTTTAGCCGCGTGTGCCGTTCGTGTTCCTTAATGCGTTCCTTAACAGTTCTTCCCGTTTTGACTATATACACTTTGCCGCAGCCACATGTCACTTGATAGAGGCCTGCATTGTGGAGGCATTGAGGTGCATCCGTTTTACGTCGGAAAAAATCTTTTGTTTTGTTTTGACTAAAGAAAAATGTCTGAATACCATCTTTCTTTATAATTCTGCTTATGCGGTCAGTCTGTCCAGGATGTCTGTGAATAAGGTAATGCCATAGTTCTGGTAGTGAATTTGATGAGTGGTAATGAGTACATTGTGCGGAGTATGGTCATGCCTTAACTATCACTATTAAAGGGGGTAGTGAATGCACAACTCTGCTTGCTCAAAAACAGAGCTGTAGCCACACATTGTATTCTAGTGCTCTTACTTCCTTGATACACCAAGACAAAATTCTTTGAGGATTATGGATTCGCCGGGCAAGGAGAATGTTACTGCTTACACCGTGTTTGAGCAGATGAAACCAAGAAATCTGTATAATGTGCTCTCAGGTATTCATATGAAACTGATTAAGAGTCGTCGCCACGTTAAAACCTTTGATTACTACACGTTCCCTGCACAACTTGTACCATCGCTATGTGATACATATTGTAATTGCTACCTGACGAGTCCGGAACCGCGCGACTGCTACGGTCGCAGGTTCGAATCCTGCCTCGGGCATGGATGTATGTGATGTCCCTAGGTTAATTAGGTTTACCTAGTTCTAAGTTCTAGGGGACTAATGACCTCAGAAGTTGAGTCCCATAGTGCTCAGAGCCATTTGAGCTACCTGACGTATTTAGAAGGGATGAAGTCATTTCAAAGTATGTGCTCCACTCTAAACACTGTGACTTTAATGCGCGATGCCAGATTGATGGACCACCACATATTAATGTTTTGTATTGAATGTTTAGCTGAAAGGATCAATATAATAATATTTGTTCCGTAACCTAGTAAGATGCTTTTACTTTTTTACTGAGTTATTTCTTTACTTCACGGTTTCTATGATGATGAGCGTAGACACTTCAACCTATGGCCTTACTCCTTTCCTCCCCCGACGCCACGACGCCCTCTGTCGAGCTGCTTCAGGAGTCACTAAATCCAGCTGAGTATGTGTCTATTCGGAAGCGGACGTGGTCACATGCCTCCTGCTCCCACAACCCAATTCATGCTGCACGATAGGCGTAATTCCATACAACCATCCTATATACACACACCAAAAAAAGTTTTGCATTACCTCGGTCCCGAGAGTTCCGCAACCTATACAGGAACTTGGAAAACAGATGAACATAAACATCATTTCCGCCCTTTTTATGGCTCATGAAAACCACACATTTCATGTTGTACCACCATACAGCGAGACCTTCAGAGGTGGTGGTCCAGATTGCTGTACACACCGGTACCTCCAATACACAGCAACACGTCCTCTTGCATTGATGCATGGCTGTATTCGTCGTGGCATACTATCCACAAGTTCATCAAGGCACTGTAGGTCCAGATTGTCCAACTCCTGAACGGTGATTCGGCGTAGATCCCTCAGAGTGGTTGATGGGTCACGTCATCCATAAACAGACCTTTTCAATCTATCCCAGGCATGCGCGATAGGGTTCATGTATGGAGAACATGCTGGCCACTCTAGTCCAGCGATGTCGTTATTCTGAAGGAAGTCGTTTACAAAATGTGCACTTTAGGGGCGCGAATTGTCTTCCATGAAGGCGAATGCCTAGCGAATATGCCGCCGATATGGTTGAACTATCGGTCGGAGGATGGCATTCATGTATCGTACAGCCGTTATGGCGCCTTCCATGACAACCAGCGGCGCACGTCGGCCCCACATAATGCCACCCCAAAACAGCAGGAAACCTCCACGTTGCTACACTCGAAGTCGTGGCGGAAAAACAAAATGTATGGCAGTGTACAAAGCATGTTAATGTAGAAAAAAGCAATGTTTCAACAACAGGGAACCTCCACCTTGCTACACTCGCTGGACAATGTGCCTAAGGCGTTCAGCCTAACCGTTTGCCTCCAAATACGTCTCCAGCGATTGCCTGGTTGAAGGCATATGCGACACTCATCGGTGAAGAGAAAGCGATACCAATCCTAAGCGGTCCATTCGGCATGTTGTTGGGTCCATTTGTACCGCGTTACATGGTGTCGTGGTTGCAAAGATGAACCTCACCATGGACGTCGGGAGTGAAGTTGCACATCATGCAACCTACTGCGCACAGTTTGAGTCGTAACACGACGTCCTGCGGCTACACGAGAAGCGTTATTCAATATGGTGGCGTTGCTGTCAGGGTTGCTCCGAGTCATAATCCATAGGTAGCGGTCATCCACGGCAGTAGTAGCCTTTGAGCGGCCTGAGCGAGGCATGTCATCGACAGTTCCTGTCTCTGTGAGAGACATCGCTTTGGTTCACTCGGAGACGCCTGTACACTTCCCTTGTTGAGAGCCCTTCCTGGCACAATGTATAAATGCGTACGCGATCGAACCGCAGCATTACAGACAACACGAGCCATGTACCTGCCTCCTGGTGGAATGACTGGAACTGATCGGCTGTCGGATCCCTCCATCTAATAGGCGCTGCTCATGCATCTTTGGGCTGGTTTAGTGACGTCTCTGAACAGTCAAATGGACTGTAGGTACGATTTAATGGTTGACTGACGCATTCTAGAGAAGGAGAAGTTGCTGAAGGTCAATTTTTCCAGTGTTCCGTCCGGATGCATCAGTCACGTGATATAGCCTGCGTTCTAGTCGTATACAGCTACGTGTTCTGTATGTGATTTAAAGCACTGTCTACTTGCGATCGTTAACGGTAAACCTGTTGGTCATCAGAGGACTTTCATCTCATGTGTGATGAAACTTGGCACATTCCTCTAAACGAACTTTGATTTATGCTATGTACTCCATCCCCAGTCGCATCGTAGGGGTAGAATCGAGACTTCAGCTCCATAACTACGTTAGCGGTAGGTGCTTGTGAGGCGTTGCAATCCCTGTGCACACCTTTGGGTGACAGATATGCTGGTTACAGAGGTAGTGATGGAACGACTTGTAATTTTCACATGTCGGACGCTGCTGCTATGCATTTATCTGTTTCCTTGTAGGAGGTACCCCAGCTACTAACGATAATTTTATATAGGCCCAGTGCAGGCATCGTATAATTTCTGAACCATGATCGGATGTGAACAGTGGACACTATACGTCTCCGCCGTAAAACTGTATTGTGCTCGTATCACACAGAGCAAGTGTTTTACAGAAGTAGATTTTTCGTTTTACGGTTCGATAATATATAGTAGAGAAACCTAGAAGAAGGATGTATGTCATGCGCTTGAAATATATTTCTCACAATGAAATATTAACAATGCTACATTCCATACGACTGATAGGTCGGAAATGCAGGCGATCTAACATTATAGCCCGTTTTCAGTGCAGAACGTTGTAGCCTTAGGAGTGCGTGTGTTTATGTTCTCTCTTACCAGTACCTCCCAGGTACCGATCCTAGACTCTAGCTTGGTTGATTTACGTAAAAATGCGTCGAACTCCATCCATCTGGAGTCCCATCGCGCATAAAAATCATTCGTTTCTTGTTCTTCTTAACTGTCTGCCATTTCATCATAGCACTTTGAAATCTGTTACTACACATCGATAAGGAGTGCTAACGTGGAGTATAGCGGTCTTCTTCTGGTTGGGTGGATATTAATTCGATAACGGTGCTGAAAGGCGGATTGGTCAATGACAGTGTGAGGAGGGTCTTCCACTCTCTAATTTTACCCTAAGGCAGCGAGAATGCTCTGTGACTCCCATGCGCAGAGAGGCAGATCGTAAACACTATGCTGGAGGTGATAGATGTATGTGGAGTGCTGTCTGGTATACTTTGATGATTTAAGTGTTCGAGAATTAACACTGAACGGACGTACTGCACAGTCATCTATCCCTGTTCGCAATGGAAATGAAATGAGCGTTTGGTGTCAATGGCCGGGGGGCCCCTTACGAGGCAGGTTCGGCCCCCTTGGTGCAGGTCTTATTACATTCGACACTACATTGGGTGAGCAGAGCGGAGATTTGCTCGCTGGTGCTCGCGTGGACAGCTGCCCGCTCGTTTACTCCCTGCGGTCCTGGCTACCGCTCTGCCGGCAACCGTCACCTCGCTACTATACTGCTGCGTTACACTTGTCTCCGCCACTACAACATTACAAAGGAACACATCCAAGGAACACGCAACAGATACATACAACGCATTCTGTATAACATTCACCCTCCTGCCGGAGGTTCGAGCCCTTCCTTGGGTATGGGTGTGTGTTGTTCTTAGCGTAAGTTAGTTTAAGTAGTGTGTGAGTCTAGGGACGGATGACCTCAGCAGTTTGCTGTCAGGGATTCACACATATTTGAATATTTTTTTATCCTTTACTTTACCCAAAATTGATGGACAATGCGCATGAGGCGACGAAGTTTAGCGTAAAATTTACTCTAGAAAATTTGATCCCTTACAAACAATAGTACCCATGTACGTGACAAGCTGTCCCCCATTTTCTATTAACTCTAGATTACTTAACCATCGTAAAATTTACGACTGCAGTTGGTGTCTCTTCGTGGTTCCCGTGAATCTCTACTATTGAGTGAAACATGCTCTTCTGTAGCTTCGCGGCAAACATTGTCGTCAACAATGTTTGAATTATTTATTGTCTAACACCAGCTGTTTTCTGAAGCAGGTGCCCTTGTCATAAAGATGTGCCTTTACTGTGACTTATCAAGCAGTCACAGTTAGAAGAATATTACTTTATATCGCACTGGCCTTCTTCAATGTAAATCTCATATTTTGCTAGTGAAATTAGCACGGTATAGATAGTTCTGAATTTGATTCAGGCACCAACATATTTTGTGATTTGGTTGAAAAAGCTAATAGAGACGCAGACAATGGAGAATCTGGCGAAGAGAAATATTTTCACCAAGAAGATAGTACTGTGAGTACTGATGACACTGATACAGACCCAGACATTGAAGCACCAAATGAAGAAAGCAAAGAATCGGAATAAGAGTCCCTGGGTGAACGCGAATGTCCAGTGTAGGTCTTCTTTGTACTATGATAACAGCATCTAATGCAGAACACGCCCTGTTCGTCTTGGGAGTAAAATACTGTTGGAGAAATAATAATTACAGTAGTTTGTAAGTAGTGCATCACATAAGTTATGACTTCTTTTCCAATAACTGTTTGAGCAATGAAATTGTCATTGTAGGGTATAAAACAGGAAATTTTGTTTTATATTGTATGTAACATCCCTCTGGAGATCTAACAATTATAATTAACTTGTGTATGAGTAAAACCAATAAACTGACATGATGTTCTCAGTCTGGTATGGATATTCGTACTTTTCCTCTCCCGGTATTTTTCCCCTGTGTTTAGTCCATGCTTGTGTGTTACGCATTCTTTCACATAGGGTGTTTTTATACTATAGCCACTGTCAATGGCTTGTGCAAAACGTTCTTTCTTTCTCCTTTTATGACTGACTTGAAATACAGGGGCTTGGTTTCTCGTGTATCGTTGTAACTAATATACGGCAGACTGCAAGTTTCCAATATCTGATCATTTTGGTCATTGTCAATTAAAACGGGGTTCTACTGTACATTTATGTTTGCGTCTATATTTAAGTACATCAACATTGTTTCCTAGTTTGACTCAGTACTGAGTGCAAAGCTTTCATGTCTGCTTTATATATGAGACACCACTCTATGAGGAACGCGTAATTGTATTTGTGGCCATACTTATCGCTAACAATTTCGTACAATAAACGTGTAACGACACACGATATTGTTTTTACTGATCTTCAACATGTACAGGAATTTTTCTTTACATATATTCATTACTTCGTTTGTAACGTCACTTTTCTAGGATGCACTACAACCGTGCAGTTACTACTCTTCAAATAAAACACATGCCTTTAGTGTTTCGTAGCTTTCTAGTTTTTTCAAAAGACCTGCTTGACGTAGGTTAACGTTCCCTTAATTGTTCACTTACTTGCTTACCTTCATTCTTCAATACGTAACTACGACGGTTGCTACACTACATTGGCTGACATTGTGGTGTGAATGTTGTGAGTTCTTCCCCTCTTGACATTGTTTTCATGTTACAATGCGAGTGTTAGTCTTCACGCGATTACTAATTTTATTGGTTGATATGGATGTTTCTTCAGATTGCGCACGTGAATCTCTATTGTCTTGAGAATACCTGACACAGTATTCCGGTATATCCCTTGATATCCACATTCTCAATTAACCATCTAATCACAAAGGTACAAACTGACATATTACACATTGTGTGGTATAACCCGATATATGTAGTGGTGTCTTTTCTGTCGTAGGTCATACTATCTGTGGTGTCACCGCCAGACACCACACTTGCTAGGTGGTAGCCTTTAAATCGGCCGCGGTCCGTTAGTATACGTCGGACCCGCGTGTCGCCACTGTCAGTGATTGCAGACCGAGCGCCGCCACACGGC
The DNA here is from genome assembly GCF_021461395.2 of Schistocerca americana. Lineage (NCBI taxonomy): Eukaryota > Metazoa > Arthropoda > Insecta > Orthoptera > Acrididae > Schistocerca > Schistocerca americana. The sequence goes on along the minus strand of NC_060119.1, from coordinate 27,461,772 downwards.
AGGTCTAGAGAGACTTCCTAGCACTCGCCCCAGTTGTACAGCCGACTTTACTAGCGATGTTTCACTGACAAATTACGCTCTCATTTACCGAGACGACAGTTAGCATAGCCTTCAGCTACATCATTTGCTACGACCTAGCAAGGCGCCATTATCATTTGCTATTTATCTTGTGATGCATGTACCGTCAGACCGATGTTCACCAATTATGGATTAAAGTTAAGTATTCCAGCAGCTATGTACCTTTTTTGCTAGTCTCAATTCCTTGTCATTTTCCAGACACGCCATCCTGCGTGAGCTTAAACGCGTGCCTTTCGGCTACCTCACAGTGGCTTGGCTGTTTTGCCAAGTCACAACACTATCTTTTCTCTTCCCCTGATTAAGGGGTACATGACATACGGAGGTACGCGCCTGTGGTTGTTCTGATTGTAATGAGTGTCTTTTTAATATAGTGTGTATGCATCGCAGTACTTTTCTTTTAGGCTAATACCATAACTTATGGTTCAGTATATCACCTAGCCACACGCCCGCACACCGGCAGACTTGTCACTTGTGTGATAGCGTTGGTTTTGTCTTTTCCATATATCCAATACTTATTGCTTACCGGGAATACGTTACGGCATATTAAATTAGATTCATAGATTGGTTCACTAGGAATGTTTTCTTAAATAAGTTGCATCTAATGAGTTTGTGATTGGTAAATTACGCTGATGTATTTTTATATTCTCCTTTTATTAGTAGTATAAGGAACATGATTATACAGATAATTATGGGGTTCACCTCCAGTAAGTGGTATATGTTTTACTAGTATATGACAGCATGTAATCAAATGTTTTATGTTCAGCCTGTACTTGTCAGTATATGTCTATATTATTTTACTCCAGTTGTTTCCCGGGCATTGCATTAGCATTATACCGTGTTTATCTATGCATTAAATATTGAACTTCGTTTAGTAGGATACTTTTTTACGGTATGACGTTATACTTTGCTCACTAGTTTAATATGCTGTGCAACTGTTCTCTTATTTTGTTTCTTAATTTATCTGTAACTTTATGCAACATACTTTATTGGTTGGTATTGTTATGTTAGTACATATTACCACTTCATATAAGACTTGCACCACGCCCCTTTTTTGGTTATCTATTTCATACACGTACCACTGTTGTCTACACAAAGGGCCTGAAGATGGTATAGTAAATCACCGAAGCTGGTAGCCAAATAAATTTAATTCGACATCCTGTATGGAACAGCCGAGTCTCGCAACCATCTATGAAAAGATACACATACAGAAGTATAAATTATGATTTCCTTTGAATAAAATCTATAACAGTCAAATTTACGATGGTTTAGTAGATGTGTAACTACTTTAGTGCTCTTGGGATAAATATACCTCACCTAGGACAGCTATATTCCACCATACGTTTTTCCAACATTCACACCATCAGGGTTCCAATTTCCTGATAGTTCACATAACAGCCTTGCCTCAGTGGTAACACCGGTTCCTATAAGATCACCGAAGTTCTGTCGGGCTGGGCTACCACTTGGATGGGTGACAATCCGGCCCGCTGTTGGCAAGCGGGGTGCTCTCAGCCCTTGTGAGGCAAACTGAGGAGCTACTTGATTGAGAAGTAGCGGCTCCTTTTTATTTATTTATTTATTTAACCTGATCAGATTAGACCCACCAGGCCCTCTCTTACATCGGACCAGTGTTCCACACATGCAGCATTTCACATATCAGAGTTACATTGTGACAATAGTTTAAATAAGAAAATTAGATTACTCTCGTGACAATATGAATAAAGAGTAATGACTAAGACCTAATAAAGTAAATGCTGGCAGTATTTTTACAACAGGTGCTATACAAACAAATTATGATAGAAGCAATAATAATAACAGTAAAAAAATCAAGTAATAAGGTTAAGGTTGAGAAAAATTGGCAATAGTAATGAAGATTTGTGCAGATGTACATTTATATGCTGGCGTGTAAAGTAGATGTTTATTAGTATAACGAGATTTGGGGAAGGGAGATTTAAGGAGGGGGAAAGAGAGAGTAATGAGGTGAAGTGCATTCATGTACAGGAGAAAGGCATTACTGTTGCTTAAATAGATACGTCATTAACTGTTTTTGAAGCCGGACATGTTTTTAAGTTCTCTAACATAACGAGGGAGGTTATTCCAGAGTCGGGTTCCCGCTACTGTAAAGGGCTTGGAGAAGGTGACTGAGCGATGCAGCGGAACAGAGAGGATTTCATTATGATGGGAACGTGCGTTTCTGTCATGTTGTTCCGACATAAGCGTTAAGGACGAGGAGAGATATGAGGGACAGTGTACATTTATAAGGCAGTAAATGAGACAGAGTGTACGGAAATCTCTGCGTTTGTCTGCACGCAGCCGGGACAATTTTGCCTATGCAGGTGAAATGTCATCAAAAAGTAGAACGTCACAGATATATCGGACGCAGGCATTCATGACCAGTTCCAGACGTCGCGAATTTTCCTGAGAGAGGCCTTGTAGGATAATATCGCTGTAGTCAATGATTGGAAGTATAAGCGTTTGTACTAATTTCTTTTTCAGATCGAAAGGGAAGAGTTTTTTATATTTTTGTAGGACATGAAGGGATGCTGATGCTTTTTTGCACACTGGATTTGCGTGCTCTGTCCAATTTAGATTTTCATCTATTATTACTCCCAAACTCTTTGCTGAGGGAGAGAAGTTAATATTTGTTCCATTTAGGATAGATGGTACGGATTCCCGATGTTTTGGGCTAATGAGCTTAGAGTGACCAATAAGTACCGCTTCGGTTTTAGATGGGTTTAGTTTTAGTCCTATGTCCTGAGCCCATTTTGATAGTGCATCGAGGTCAGTATTGAAATTTTCAGTAGCTTTCTTAAGCTTGCTTGGTTTCGCACTTAGATACAACTGAAGGACATCAGCATGCATGTGATATTTGCAATAGGTCAGAACCGATGACACATCATTGACATACAGAGAGAAGAGTATAGGACCTAATACTGAGCCTTGGAGAACGCCTGACACTACCTGCCGCCATTGTGATTTTATATTCCCGAACAGGACGCGTTGCTGACGAGACGTCATGTATGAGTGAAACCATTGCACTGCACTTGGTGAGAAATTTAGACCGCTAAGTATGGCTAGTAAGATGTCGAAGTCGACAGTATCAAATCTCGTCTCGTAAACTGACATACGGCCGGGAGAGCGGTGTGCTAACCACATGCCCCTCCATATCCGCATCCAGTGAGGATACCACGGCGGCCGGTCAGTACCGTTGGGCATTCCAAGGCCTTTCCGGACGGAGTTTAGTTCCACATAACCGGGTTCTAAGGCAGCCACATCCGCGCGCCAGGCAACGTGTCCGCGATGCTGAGCACATGGTCGACATGTACCAGTGAGACGAGGCAAAGGCGCTGGTGATCCTACCAGCTGAGCGCAGCTGAGCAGTCAACACTACACAGACACAATACGTCTGTGTCAATAGTGTCTCGCCACTGCACACCTTACAGCTGAGACTTTGCTGTGCTCGCAAACTGCGAAAATTCACGCAATTTTGTCATATGATGACATGATGGAGGCCGTGGCTGTTGTTTGAAGACAAATGTTGATGGTGTTAGGACAGCAACCAGCCACAAATTTACTTTCAGTTCCTTTATTCAAAGGATACCGTTACCGGTTTCGAATCGTTGTGATTCATTTTCAGACGGTTTACACGCTGTCTTTATGACATGTGGTGTGTTTTTTTTTTACAGATTAGTGTCCTAAAATATAAATAATACATAATTATAAACACGCCACACGCAGATGGTTGCGTTACAGATTTTCGTTGCATGTGACTTACTTGTTTTCATAACATTCGTCCAACAGATGTAAATGCATTCCCACTGCATCCTTGTTGTTGCTCACGTAAATAGTTCTCACTGAACACTTTAGATTTGCCACTGAGATGATTTCTACCACGCACCACATGTTTTGATACATACAAAGAGCTTACAGACATATGAGTACCGGTAACGGTATCCTTTGAATAAAGGAACTAAAATTAAATTTGTGGCTGGTTGCTGTCCTAACACCATCAACATTTGCAAAAATTCATATAGGCGACAATCCAGAATTTAGCATACTACGTATCCAAGAAACTGAGAGAGTGATTTCGAAAAGAAAACAGTAAGAAGGAGATTCATTAAATGGAGAAAAATATTTCAGATGCGAATCAGGAAGTTGAATTTTGCTTGGCCTGCCGCCTTTCACGCGGGGCAGATGACTGGGTGCAAACGAAACACACTGTCGCAGAGTGCCTGCTCCCCATCGTGTCTCAGTGTATAGCCGGTCTTAAATGACTCCTAGCGCCGCAGGGAAACGCCAGCGAACATTTTGTCTCTATAAACGGTTGCGCCCCATGACGTGATCTATAACGCTTCTTCGATTCCCGGCGGGGTCAGGGATTTTCTCTGCCTCGTGATGACTGGGTGTTGTGTGATGTCCTTAGGTTAGTTAGGTTTAAGTCGTTCTAAGTTCTAGGGGACTGATGACCATAGATGTTAAGTCCCATAGTGCTCAGAGCCATTTTTATAACGCTTCGACGATTGTCGCAAAACTTTCCAAATACCTTGCATAGAGTGTCCCTTCTGTCGCCGGGCGCGTTTCCTATGATGTTTCGACAGATATTTGCAGTTTCGTCTTTGCAATGTCTAGCTGCAGTCTGCCCAAACGAATGGAAGCGTCGGTTTGTTTCGTGTTACAAACAAAATGCTTCTAAAAGAGGAGCTATAGGTGGCCATACGATAGAGCGATCCAAAATTAGTCTACTACGATACTGGTTTCTTCGATATGTATTAAGAGGGACAGTAAAACACGGAGAACGGCCAGTACGCCGGCAGCGATAAAACAGCGCTGTCGCATGGCGGCAGCTGCCAGCGCGAGCCACGGGATGTTATCGCTGCCGGCGTACTGGCCGTTCTCCGTGTTTTACTGTCCCTCTTAATACATATCGATGAAACCAGTATCGTAGTACACTAATTTTGGATCGCTCTATCGAATGGCCACCTATAGCTCCTCTTTTAGAAGCATTTTGTTTATAACACGAAACAAACTGACGCTTTCCGTTGACCCTGTGCGTCGCGTGAAAGACGTGGCGAGCGGAATTTGTCTGGGCTGACTCCAGATACACACGGAGAAAAGTAAATTTGCGAATATACGTCGAAACACCGGAGAAACATCACCTGAAGACGCTTTACGAGGGACACGCCTTGCGTATACACTGCCTCACAAAAAACGTGAAGTACCGAGACAGCATGGGCGGGTGTTAGCGTAACTTTCAACACGTACACACCAGCAGCGGGTATATAGATGACTAGATACTGGCAGAATGGCTACGAGAGTGCCTTCGTTGTTCACGTTTAGTGTCGCTACCAAGTCTGGCAGGCCATATACGGGACGTTAACTCCATCAGGTCTTTCTCGATCACTTGTGAAAGACACGGAGATGTCGCGTACTCGTATGAGACAGCGCTATCAGCATTTGACGGTCGTACTGTATCCAAATACGTGGCGTAACCGTATCTGACTGTGGCCAGTTTCTGGAGTGCGTGGCAACGTAAACGTGGGCATATTCATCTTCAAGGTCACAGTCGACCGCTTCTGACCTGCACATCGTAACTCCTCACATTTGCGCCTGCTATTCGAGAACAAGTAATGGGCTCCCTGCAACATTCTGCGACATCCCCCATCATAGGTCGGACACAAACAGCAGCCGAACTAAGAAGTTACCGTCCCATGCACAGGATGCCATTAACACCATAACACAGAAGGCTGCATTTGGAGCTCCGCCTTGACCTGGAACATTGACTGTTGATAAATAATGTCCCATTGTGCTCACTGATGGTTCACAGGTCAGCGCTACTTGGGTAACCATCGTCGCCGAGCATGGCTGCGACCCGAAGAGAGGCTCAATTCTTCCAATTAAATGGTTATTAATGGGTGAATGGTTATCTGGAAAGTGATTTGCAAACAGAAACTGGGGCAAGGTACTCAATGTGGACCTCTGCAGTCTACTGTGAGTCTCGTCTGCCACAACATTTTGCTGGGTGGCCACCCAATTTAATTAAAATTGGGAAAATTTAATATGAGAACTGAATTAATCACTGAATCGATAAGCATAACTAACATGTTGATACTAACAGAAAGATCCCAATGAGTATATGGAATAAGCATATGACAACAATTTATGCACAAACGTGAAATCAAATAATTCAGAGCAAGTAGGAGCTTAAGCCTCAACAAAATGATTGGGGAGGGGTTTGTCTGAGAAACAGTCATCAGAGTTTAATATAGCTTATCAAAATAAAACATCATATTAACAATTCACAAAGTAATTCGAAATTATGGTCTCTCTCTTTGCCTGTTATTTAATTAATTAACTGATTTATATTATCATTATATTGGGTACTAAGGTACAGTGCGATGATAAATGAAAAGGAAATTTAGGCGCACACGGGAAAAGTTCACACAAACATATACGAGTCACGCGCACAAGAACAGAGACAAAAAGAATTTTGCCCATCACAATTAGTCAATGGCTCAGAGGTTCATCCCTACCGCTATGATTTAATTATTGTGAATACGAATATAATGCAACACTTTCCGACAAAAAAATTTGTCCGAATCACGTGGCACACGCGACTAAGCTCCGCTGGCGTGAAATACCCGCAAATTCCGTAAACATTCACGAACAAAGCAAAATTACCGAGATTCTTCAAAAGCTCAATAACACAAATGTAAACCGCATCGATACAAATAGCAATAAAATATCAGGTGGCATTAAGAATAGAAAATATTCAAGATGCTACTGAAATTATAACGATGAAATCACCATCACGTGGTACGAAAAAAGCCACACAATTTGAAAATTGAAACGAAATGAAAAGTAGAAGAAATAAAACATCTACATTCGAGAAAAGTTCACACATACGTTCCAGTTGAAACAGAACTCAGACGACTGAAGTTTAAACCTGCGCTGGAGTAACGAACCTCCTACAAGTGTTCTGCTTACACAAAGGAAGGACCGGAAAAACTTACTATATACAGAAAAATATACTCGTGACTATACGTTGAAAAATGTAAGAACTTGACTACCTAACTTGAAAACCAACTAGCAGATCAGACGCGTGCATCAGTTACAATAGCTACACACTGCCACACATTCACACACTCACCAGCGCCGAGTCGCTCTTAAGAGTGCCTGCCGCCTTCCTCACCAGAGGTAGAGTCCCGACTGGCGAGTGCTCGCTCAGGTAGCCGGAAGTGACCAGAGCGGTCCTTTCCGTCACCAACTTAACTACTGCTGAATGACTACCGAAAGGGCACAAATATCTTTGCCTTGATTCAGAAAGCTACGTTGGCTACAATGTTGCTACGACAGCAGACAGCCAGATCCCGTACTGCTACCATATAAGACGAACATGTACACTCACTCATTCATACAGATGATAAAGAGAAAGGAAATTCTGAAACACAAAATATAGGTACTGTACACGGGATTAGGTGCTTACTGGAAAAAATGGGTTCTTTGATGTAATTGTGTACCACTGAATTGGCACGAACACTAAGTGCAAAACCAAATTACGAAAGACAGAGCTTGACAGCACGGAATACAAGTTAAGTAGTGTGAATCGAATGTAGCGGAGACGTTTGACAATGCTTCTAAGAGGTGTACAGATCCGGGCGTCATTACGTGGGGAGCTATAGGATACGACTTCAGGTGATGTCTGAGATAACTACTCAGACTTTGACAAACCCCCTTACGGATCCACAGCTCGAAGCTTAAGAACATGTTGAGAGGAGCCAATAGTTCCTATTCAACACATATTCTTCACAGCACAGAATTACGTGATAACTCTGGTATAGTGCAACAGTGCGCGGGATCCAAAATGTAAGTGGCCTGGAATACACTGCAGAATTTTTCAGATATATACGCAAGGAGGCATACAACGGTGTCCATATACAACCTTGCGTGTGCGACCGTATTTGGCGCGTTGAATTCCCGTCACACCTGCTGTGGGTGCCGACATTCTTCACCAGTTATCACAGAGCGTGTGAGATGACTGGAAAAATGAGCCAACACCGCGCAATGTTGTTTCCACGAGTTTTCTTCCACGAAGCCTCATACCCGTATAACAACACAGCCTTACCAGTAACCAGCTGAAATTTCGCGTCGTGCAGATATGCAGATGTACCCGACTAATGTCTGAGGGCGTTCTATTAAGTTAGAAGAAAAAAAGCTAGAAGATAAAAAGAAAATTGTTAGGCGATGTGGCTGCTATCTCTTCTGCGCGTTGTCAACAGCCTATGATGTGCCACACATATGTCTGTGCGAACAGAGGCACCACTCCGAACAAATGGTATCGGGTATGCATACACATAATCATTGCAACTCCTGAAATAACTACAATTTTCTACGTGAAAAACACTGATTTATTCAGTAAAACAAATACTCAACTTTCATCTGATACTCGTAAAAGAAGTCCTAGCCTGTACCAGCCTAAATCCAAATTTTTGGATGCGACGATCTCCTTCCCAACATACAAATTGATCAGTGGCGATGTCTTGCATTTTCCTGGGCTCTTGACTTCCTACCGACGCGTCCTCGGTGTGTGTGGCTATTCCTTCGGCGAGCAGGCTTCTGTTCTTCGGCCGTTGAGCCGTCATGGGACTGCTGCACTCGACGGAACTCGAAATGCTTTTTCGTAACGGAACGGTGCAGATGTCGTTGTTTGTGCAGTGATGCGAAACTGCGTCCTGTTTGTTCCAAGCGACTGCTGACGTGCGACGTACAGTGCTTCCCGTCACGCTCGCGACCCTGTTGCAGGCCGCTCTATGTCTCGCGGGCTGGTTCCGCCTGCCATGTAGGCAGACCCGTGCAACAAGCGTTGCTAGAGGGAAGGCTAGCCTGCAGTGGAACTGTGGACGCGCAACTCGCAGCAACAACAAAAATCTCGGGTACACGGGGTGAGGCACTTAAACTGCTTTTGGAAATATCTGGAAAACTTGAAATCAGAGTAAAAAAGGTTGTAATAAAAGTTGTTCGTCTCGAAGGGATGCGTCTGGTGACACCTCATTGGACCACCCTATACTTCCTCCAGAGGACGGGAGGATGCGTCCTGACGCTGTGTTCCACCACACCTGCCACCGTCGTCATGGCATCGTTCCCATTCAAGTGTCGAGAGATTCGGCATCAGTCCGACCGGCTCCTTGTTGGCCTCTCTCGAATGCTGACATCTGTGTACTGTATACTGTTCGCTTGCCTGCCTGTAAGGCATCGTTAGTGTCCAACCGAGTACACGTAACGAAATTCGCCAAGACTTTATGCGCTGGTGAGGACGTGTCCCTCGTTTACTATCGTTGGCAGTTGAGCGATGAAATTTCAGTGCAGCATCAAACATTAACCTATCGGCCGCCAAAGTTTACAGTTCCACACCTGCTAGCAAGTCACATCTGAGAAGATCGGACGTCTACAGCTGTTAAAAAAGTGCAGAGACATTCAACCAATGATGATGATGTGTCTGAACTCGCGAGTGAACGCATCTAAGGGAGTACGATGTGTGGTATGAAGTAGCAAAAGTCTGTTTTCATTTAGTAGTTCATTTATTTTCTGTTTTGCAAGTTAAACAGAAAAACACATTACTTACACTCACCGGTGAACCTGAAAAGACGCACATGGTTAGTTACACTTCAACTGAGTGGTGAGAGTACTGGTGAGAGTAGCGTATTCAAAAGTCTGAGGTGGTTCCAAGAGCGTTGGTGGCCAGACACTGAAGAGTGGGATCGCGTGCACATCCCGGGTGGGAGCAGCTGCAGTCTGCACACTGCTCCTGGACGTTACCAGACTGTTGTCAGTCTGTCCCTCCGCCTATCAAGAGTTCTTTTCATAAGGGTTCAGCAGAGTTATCTGGTTGAAATTTATCTCATACACTAAGATGTGTAGTCACTTGGCGGTGTAATAAATGTAACTTTCTAAGACAATGCAAGGAAAAGATATGACCGTTTACATGACATATTATGATACTCATAAACTTATTCATTAAAACCTGTACGATGCTTTCCATTCACATAGAGTAATGAAATTTGGCAAGAAGAAAGGCTTCATAGTACTGGTAAAGGAAAAAAGTTAGAAAATTGTTAATGTGTAACTATGTCACACGAAACAAAATATTTCTTTTGCCATTTGTTGACGTACTTCAGACGTCTGTGTCATACGCGACATTTCCACACTCCTAAACATCCCTAGGTCCACTCTTTCCGATGTGATAGCGAAGTGGAAACGTGAACGGACGCGTACAGCACAAAAGCGTACAGGCCGACCTCGTCTGTTGACTGACGGAGACTGCCGACAGTTGAAGAGGGTCGTAATGTGTAATAGGCAGACATCTGTCCAGACCATCAGACAGGAATTCCAGACTGCATCAGGGTTTACTGCAAGTAGGCGGCAGGTGAGAAAACTTCATGGTCGAGTGGCTGCTCACAAGTGACACATCACGCCGGTAAAAGCCAAACGACGCCTAACTTGCTGTAAGAGATCTAAACGTTGCACGATTGAACAGTGGAAAAACGTTGTGTAGGGTGACGAATCAGAGTACACAATGTGGCGATCCGATGTAAGGGGTGTGTATGACGAATGCCCGGTGACCAATATCTGCGAGCGTGTGTAGCGCCAACGGTAAAATTCGGAAGCGGTGGTGTTACGGTGTGATCGTGTTTTTCATGGAGGGGGCTTACACCCCTTGTTGTTTTGCGTGGCACTATCACCGCACAGGCCTACATTGATGTTTTAAGCACCTCCTTGCTTCCCACTTGAAGACCAATTCGGGGATGGCGTTTGCATCTTTCAACGCGATCGAGTACCTGTTCATAATGCACGGCCTGTGGCGGAGTGGTTACACGACAATAACATCCCTGTAATGAACTGACCTGCACAGAGTCCTGGTACACGTTTGGGATGTTTTGGAACTCCAACTACGTGCCAGGCCTCACCCGACATCGGCACCTCTCCTCAGTGCAGCACTCCGTGAACAATGGGCTGCCATTCCCCAAGAAACCTTAAAGCTACCGACTGAACGTGTGCCTGCGAGAGTGGAAGCTGTCATCAAGTCGGGGTGGGCCAACACCATGTTGAATTCCACCATTACCGTTGTAGGGCGCCACTAACTTGTATTTTCAGCCAGATGTCCGGATACTTTTTATTGCATAGTGTATCTTGGTACCAACGTTGATAACAGGCAAAACTCGTCGAGATCCTCGATTCTCGGAATGCACGAACTGTCCAGACAAATTGTGTCTGCACCGAACGCTGAGTGCGACAGTCTTGCACGCAACTACCCGGACAACAATGCACGACCGCATCCAATAGCTCAGGAGGAGCTGCAGGAGCGGAAGGATATTCAGCGACTGGACACGTGCCCGTTACGCCGACTTGAATCCCTTGGAGCACGCGTGGCACAGGCTGGGGAGACGTACAGCAGCAGTTCGACTTGCACCGATGACGATCCAGCAGCTCTCTAGCCAACAGTGCTGGCTGAGGGAACTCCTTGGCAACGTTGTCACCAGCAAAGGAGCGCGTTGCATTGCGCCCGTGGTGGTCACACACCGTGCTGAGAATCGTGTCCCGCCTTTTGTAAATCTTCAGCGTAGTTATTGTCTCTGAATGAAAATCTCATTTTTGTTCGTCTCATTGCGTCTTACTTTCAGTTACCTACTGTATTTAGAGATTCTTTCCGTGTACCATCTGAGTGTCGTCGAATCATCTTACTTCACAGCGACACATCGTGCGAAAGTTACCCGTCCTGTAAGTGCCGCTCACCAGCGCAGTCAGGGTAGGGACCTGTTCACGCCGCGCGAGGCCGCACACCGCTACAGCAATCGCCGAAACTTCCCGCCTAAAGTGTTCTCTTCTGCGAGTCGAGTGCACGCCACGCGCCGAGGTTGCTCTGGTAAGCGCTCTTTCTGTTCGCATCTCAGCCGCCCTCACGGTGGACGTCTGCTCTCTGTCTCTTAGAGCCGTTTGCCGCGCTTTTTAGCAGTCTGAACCCCCTAGGGGATGGACGAACTTTTTTACTAATTTTTTATTCGTCTTTTACAAATTCATAATCCCGCTGCTGACAGGCAATTACTACGGACAGTCCGGAATTGTAAATTAGGAGTGTCTCAACCTGTGAAGGCTGCCTCGCATTTCATTTGCATTTCTCGCTCATTACACACAATATTTAATTGACTTTCTGCCTCTCTGTTATTCGCTTGTAGCCCTTGTCGTAATTACGCAGCACTTTTCGGATGAAACACTTGCTGTAGCTTCCGTTCTCCAGTCCTGTCGGATGAAGGATACAGAAAGACGGCCGGCCAGGGTGGCCGAGCGGTTCTAGGCGCTACAGACTGGAACCGCGCGACGGCTACGGTCGCAGGTTCGATGATGATGATGATTAGTGTTTTAAGGCGCAACAACAGCGAGTTTATCAGCGCCCGTTCCCAAACGAATGTTGACGAGTGCAGCCAAGATCTGTTAAACAAAGATCAATTTAGAGCCGATCTTTGCGAGAATTGTAAGTGCTCAAATTTCAAGATTGGACACAGCACATCAAAACAGGTAGATAAAACTAAAAATAAAATACCAGTACAAAACAGGTAAAAATAATTAACTGTGGCTGGGTGACCACTTACAAATAATGGGTGACCAAACCACTTTACACCACATTAAGATCTCAATCCCAATATTTTGAGAAGAAGTCCGCACATCACACAAAAACGTAAAACTCTGGCCACACTCACCTCGTTATTAGTTAAAATATAGGGCAGGTCTGGTGGGAAACTTAAATCTTCCCTCAAACCCGCATATAAAACACACTCACTTGAAATATGTCGTATCGCACAGGTTCGTATCCTGCCTCGGGCATGGGTGTGTG